>NC_079199.1:73517013-73877846 GCF_029499605.1 Hyla sarda | reverse complement strand
TTGTTCCTGTGTTACCCTGCCTGTTGCCGTTCCCGTTGCTACTGACTTCCGCCTGTGAACCTGAGCTTCCTGCCCTGACCATTTGCTACGTCTGACTATGCCTTTGCCTGATCCTCTTGTACCTTGCCATATCTCAGCAGCCAGAGAGGTTGAGTCGCTACTGGGTGGAATGACCTGGGGGTTACTTGCCACAGCAAGTCCATCCCGCTTTGCGGTGGGCTCTGGTGAAAACCAGTAACTCCTTAGACTCCGTTCCCCTGGTACAGACCACGTCATCACCTCTCTGGCACAGTGGATCCACCACCAGCCTCCGCTACCAGCCCGGATCCTGACAGCCACTATTATTTTCCACCACTGCCTTAAGCCTTGTGGGCATTGAATTCACCAAAGCTTCACAGGTTGCCACTGGCACTGGAGTCCTCTTCCACTTCCTCATGATGACATCACAGAGATGGTAGATGTTAAAGACCTTTTGTGGATGCCCCACAGATGTTCAATACGATTTAGGTCTGGAGAAATGCTTGGCTAGTACATCACCTTTACCCTTAGCTTCTTTAGCAAGGCAGTGGTGGTCTTTGAGTTGTATTTGGGGTCGTTATCATTTAGGAACAATGCCGTGTGGTCCAGTCTCCGAAAGGAGGGGATCATGGTCTGCCTCAGTATGTTACAGTACATGGTGGCATTCATGGTTCCATCAATGAGCTGTTGCTCCCCAGTGCCAGCAGCCCCATACCATGACATTCCCATCACAATGCTTGACTGTAGGCAAAACATACCTTTGTACTCCTCAACTGGTTGCTGCCACATGCTTGACACCATCTGAACCAAATAAATGTATTTTGATCTAATTGGACCACAGATCTAATTGGACCACAGGATTATGGTTTCAACAAACAGTTTGCAGGCTTTCTTGTGCTTCATCTTTATCTTCCTTCTGGGGTGCCAGACATGCAGACCAATTTGATGCAGGGTGCAGCATTTTGTGTGAGCACTGACAGGCTCCCCCCCCCCCCCCCTCCTTCAACCTCTGCAGCAATGCTGGCAGCACTCATTTGTCTTCAGGAATAAAGACAACTTCTGGATATGATGCTGTGCATGTGCACTCAACTTCTTTGGGACCTGTTCTGTGAAAATGCCATATGGGCTTCTCCACCATGCTCCAACATGGAGCACACTCTGTTCCATGTTGGGAGCTATAGTATCTGCAGTTAAGGAAAGATCACAGTGCACTTCTGACACCAGCTGTATAGATGCGGCCGGCCTCTCTTTTATGGTCCCCTGCACTGACGTATATATACACCTATTCATATTTCCCACAGAGAGTTGTGATTAGCTGGAACCATCTGGCCAAGTAGTAGTAGTACCTGTACTAATAGACATATCGCCTGATACGATTGTCCATAATATAGCAGAGATGTGGAGTGGCTCTATACAGCGCTCGCATCTCTGCTCTGTACTACAGTCAGTGATGTGAATAGAACATCACTCATTCATATTTTTTGCCCAGAGTGGGGATTGGCCGGATGGTTGTAGCCAATCACAGCTCTCAGAGGGAAATATGAATGAGTGATGTTCTTTTCACATCACTGGCCGGAGTACAGAGCAGAGATGCGAGCGCTGTATATAACCGCTCCACATCTCTGCAATAGAAAGGATGATCACAGCAGATGTCAGGAGTGATACCCGCTGTGATCTTTCCTTAACTGCAGGTACTACTACCAACATGGAGCACACTCTGTTCCATGTTTGGAGCTGTAATACCTGCAGTTAAGGAAAGATCACAGTGGACGTCACTTCTGACACCCGCTGTATAGATGCGGCCGGCCTCTCTTCTATGGTCCCCTGCACTGACATATATATACACCTATTCATATTTCCCACAGAAAGTTGTGATTGGCTGGAACCATCTGGCCAATCACAGCTCTCTGAGGGAAATATGAATAGGTGTATATATACGGCAGTGCAGGTGACCATAGAAGAGCGGCCAGCCGCATCTATAAATTATACAGGAGGATCGCAACGGAACCCGGGGCGATCTGTCAATTAGTACAGGTACTACTACTCCTATCATGGAACAGTGTGTGTTCCGTGCTGGGAGTAGTAGTGCCACCTAAAAAATAAAGAATAAAAAGTGAAAAACACACACACACACTACATTTTTATTATTGTCGGTTACATTTTTAGTGCCCTTCCCGCCCACATAAATTGATCCCTGTTTAAAAATTACTAAACATTTTGTAAAAAAAAGGATACATTTTGTTAAATACAATTTTTCCATCACTACTGTATCTTTTTTATTATTTTTTTAATGGCACCCTACGAAATTTTATTAAAAAAGGTGCATCTGTCAATTTTTAGGATTGCTACAGTCCAAAAGAGAATAAAAAACCGCCTGAAAAAACACCAAAGTTAAAACCCACATGGCGTTTTTCTTGGCGTTTTTTTTACTCCCATAGACTTCTAAGGGAGAAAAACGCCAGGATTTCAGGATTTTTTTTTTCCTTCACTTTTTTTGTTATGTCTGTTATATCCATGGAGTTTTAATGCAAGCACAATAAAAGTTATGTTTTACTGTATCTAAATTTGTTCTGCTGGAGGAGCTGGATATACTCTTTTCTTTGTTCCAAAGCGACAACACTTCCTGGATATGTTCCCTGTAAACCATCCTGCCTGATATACATGGCTCCTGTGTTTCTGTTATCTTCTCTGGCTGCTTTATGTTCTTTGCCATTCTTCTCTCCCCTTGACTACATCTCCCAGCAATCATTGCAGTTCTGCTCTGCCAGCCCCCACCCTCCTGCTCTGAGCAGCAGAGAGAGCTTCAGTGTCTGATTTGCTAAGGCTGCACACACCTCTCAGTTCTCAGCACTAGAGAGAGCATGACTCATCAGTGCAGGGTAGAAACCACATGTTCTATGTCTCAGAAAGGTAGGGGGCTGCTTTCAGAGAGAAATATGGACAGATAAAGAGCGGATTGCAGGATGATGTCATTCCATCACTTCATGCATGTACGTGACAACCAAAGAGGGGAAACTGCTCTACACTCTGTTTCAAATTATTATGCAAATTCTATTTAAATGGGCACTGTCAGATACAAAAATGTTTGATATGTTGTAAAGCATGCAAAACCAATACGTTTTGCAATTGCTTTCATTAGAAAATTTTCAGTATTTCATACTGAAAAAGCCAGTCAAACAACTGCCCCCCCCTGCCTGCTTGGACATATACTAGCCCTGCTGTGTCCATGCATCATCATCTATGTCATGGACACACTTCCTTGATTGACAGCTGAGTGCAGGGCCCACAGCTGGAGGAAAAATCCTCCCACTGTCAGCTTGTGTCCCACTACTGTCAGTGAGGACAAGATGGGATTTGTAGTTTTGCTAATGCTAGGGGAGATGTGAGCAGACAGCATACTGAGGGAGGGGGCAGAGACCTGCACAGTGAGGCCACGCCTCCTCCCTTTGAGAGGAATTCAGACTAGTGAGCTAAATTAAAAGTGTAATAAAAAAATAAAGTTGCTAGACACATAAAAATTTGATGTACATGATCAGGATTAGGTACTGAGTGATATATTTAAAAAATGTTTTTTTGTTGGATCTGACGGGTACACTTTAAGGGTACATTCACACTACGGAATTACCGCAGAATTCCGCTGTGTGAACTTAACATAATGTGAATGGGTCTCCGCGAGACCCGTTCACACTGCGGAATTTCAGCGACAGACAATTCCGCGGCTGAAACTGTTCCGCGCAAAGAAAGAACATGTTCATTATTTGCGCGGATTCCGCAAGCACTGCATAGCTGTCAATGATGACGGCTCAGTGCCCCAAGGCCCTAGCGCCAAAGTATTTTCGGTGGCGGCCGCCAGACGGAGTATCCGCTCGCTGAATTCAGCGAGCGGAGATTCCGCAGTGTGAATGCACCCTTAGTGTCACAAAGATTAAATATTTTGTTTTTCAGTTTAACTCATGGATGGCATTGTGTCTCAGCGCTCTTTTGATCACTGAAAACAATCTCGGACACCTGCAATAATTAGATTGCCAGGTGAGCCCAATTTAAGGATAAACCACTAAAAGTGGGTGTTCCACATTATTAAGCAGAGCACGATCTATCTGCTACCAAAAAGAGTTATAGTTCAATGCCTTGGACGAGGTATGAAAACATTAGATATTTCACAAAAACTTAAAGGGGTTGTGCGCTGCCCTGCAGTTCGGAGCTCCGCTTACAGCGTCCAGGAGTTCATTACTCCGAACACTGTGTGCGGGCTTCCGTGTTCGCGGACGGCGGGCGTGACGTCACGCCCGGCCCCTTTGTGACGACTCGCCCGCCCCCCTCTACCAAAGTCTGTGGGAAGGGGGCGTGACAGCGGTCGCAGCCCCTTCCCATAGGCTTTGGTAGAGGGGGCGGGCGTGACGTCACGAGGGGGCGGGCGAGACGTCACGAAGGGGCTGGGCGTGACGTCATGCCCGGCGGCCGCGAACACGGAAGCCCGCACACAACGTTCGGAGTAATGAACTTCCGGACGCTGTGAGCGGAACTCTGAACTGCAGTGCAGCGCACAACCCCTTTAAGCATGATAAACGCACTATTAAGAGATTTATGGCTGATTCAGAGCACAGATGGGTTTGTGCACATTGAGAAAGATTTCTGCCAGATCCATGCATCGGATCAAGAGAGCAGCTGCTAAAATACCATGACATAGCAGCAAACAGATATTTGAAGCTGCTGATGCTTCTGGAGTCGCACAGACATCAAGGTGTAGAGTCCTCCAGAGTCTAGCAACTGTGCATGAACTTTCTATTCGGCCACCACTAACCAATGCTCACAAGCAGAAACGGCTGCATTGGGCAGAAAAATACATGAAGACTAATTTTCAAACAGTCCTGTTCACTGATGATGCAACCCTGGATGGTCCAGATGGATAGACTAGTGGATGGTTGGTGGATGGCCACCTTGTTCCAACAAGGCTGCGACGTCAGCAAGGCGGTGGTGGTCATGTTTTGGGCCGGAATCATGGGAAGAGAGTTGGTCGGCCACATTAGGGTCCCCGAAGCTGTAAAGATGACGTCTGCAAAGTATGTGGAATGTTACAGTCAGCAATGTGGTCGGAATTGCTGACCGCAAGCACATCCCTGTCTCTGCTGCTGATGCCACTGCGGTTCGCATCCCGCGATGAGAACGCATGCGACCGCTGGGTCTCTCCTCACCTCCTCGCCGCTCTGTCTCCTCCTCTCTTCGTGTCTGCCGGCGTGCACGACCCCACTTCCTAGGACGTGCGCGATGGCTCTTTAAAATTTAAAGGGCCAGCGCACCACTGATTGGTGCTAGTCTCTTTTGACCCTATATAACCCTGCACTTCCTTAAATCCTTGCCGGATCTTTGTGCCTTTATTGCTTAAAAGAAAGCATTTATCTGTGTCTTGCCTTTCCGTGTACCTGACCCCTTGCTACGTATCCTGACCTTGCTCCAGTGCCACCTTCCTTCTGACCTCTTGCTACAAGAACTGACCTTGTTTCATTGCCGCCAGCCCAGACCTCCTGCCTGTCCTGACTTTGTGCCTCATCCTTTGTGCCTCATCCCACCTGTGCCACGTAATACCTCGGCTGCCTGTGGGGATGAGTTGTATCAGGGGTAGCGACCTGGGTGACGCCTGCCACAGCAAGTCCATCCCGCTTTGTGGCGGGCTCTGGTGAAAACCATTGGCACCTTAGACACCGCTCCCTGGTATGGCCCATGCCATAATACTCACAGGTCAGTGGATCCACCTCAGCACAGCTATAACAGTAAGATCTGGCCATGGATCCTGCCAGGGTGCCTCTGCCGGATGTTTCTGACCTCACACAAATTGCACAACAAGCACAGCAGTTAAATCAACTGTCCGCGATGATGCAGCAGCTCCTCACGGTCCAGCAGCAACTACAGCAACACCGCAACCTGCTCCAGTGGTTCCTACGGTGTCTGCAGCATCCGTTGGTCCCAAACTTTGTTTATCCCTGCCGACGAAGTATGAAGGGGATCCTAAATTGTGCAGGGGATTCGTGACCCAGTGCTCCATGCATGTCTCACTGATGGCCGATCAGTTCCCGACGAAGCGTGCCAAGGTGGCCTTCATGGTTAGTCTACTCTCTGGTAAGGCTCTGGCCTGGGCCACTCCTCTCTGGGACAGAAGGGACCAATTGACTACCAACCTGCAAGCTTTCCTCTCAGAATTCTCTGCAGAAACTGCGCTTCTGAACCTCTGCCAAGGGTATTCTTCTGTTCCTGGCTTCGTCTCGAGTGTGAACCTGTACTTCGTTGTTTTCCTTGACTGGCACCGGTATTCCAGTGGACTCCTCTGTCACCTGCCTTACCTCCTGCTGAAGAAGCAATGCAAGTGGACCGCGCTCACCTGTCACAGCATGAGAGGTCTTGCCGACGTGAGGAAAATCTTTGCCTCTATTGTGCTAATCTGGAACATTTCCTCAGAGATTGTCCTCTTCGTCCTTCTTGTCCGGGAAACGCACACACCTAGGACACGTTGGAGAGGCATCCCTTGGTGAGAATATCTTCTCTCCTCGTTTGTCAGTCCAAATCTTCACCTCTTCCGGGACTTTGTTTCATGCCTCTGCTTTCTTGGACTCTGGTTCGGCCAGGAATTTCATCAATGCATCCCTGGTCCACAAGTATAGTATTCCAGTGAAACAGCTCAGCAAACCCCTATACATTTCTTCCATCAACGGTGAAAGTTTGAACTTCACGGTACAATACCGCATGGATCATCTGACGATGCACGTGGGAGTTTTACATAAAGAGAAGATCATGTTCTATGTGCTTCCTTTTTGTACTTCTGCAGTTCTCTTAGGTTTACCTTGGTTGCAACTTCACGCACCGGTTATCAATTGGTAAACTGGTGAAGTCTCTTGCTTGCGTCAAAGCTATCAAAATCTCTGCCTGTTGGCACCGCAATTGAAGCGCTCTCTTCCTTCACCTTCTTCTCTGCCGGGTCTGCCCTCTCCTTATCAGGACTTTGCTCATGTGTTTTGCAAGAAACAGGCTGAAAGTCTTCCTCCACATCGACCCTATGATTGTCCTATTGAGCTTCTGCCTGACACTACACCTCCCCGGGAAAGAATCTACCCCTGTCGGTGCCTGAAATGTTTCAGTATATAAAGGAGAACCTCCAGAAGGGTTTTATTCTGAAATCCTCCTCTCCTGCCAGAGCTGGATTATTTTTTGTGGAGAAGAAGGATGTCTCTCTTCGCCCTTGCATTGACTACCATGGTCTCAATAAAATTGCCATCAAGAATTGGTATTCTTTACCTCTCATTTCTGAGCTCTTCGACCGTCTGCGGGGCGCCAAGGTCTTAACCAAATTGGATCTGCGAGGAGCATATCATTTAATCAGGATTCGAGAAGGAGACTAATGGAAAACAGCTTTTAATACACTTGATGGGCACTTTGAGTTCTTAGTGATACCTTTTGGACTCTGTAATGCCCTGGCTGTCTTCCAAGAATTTGTAAATTACATCTTTTGGGATCTTCTTTACATTGTGTCATGTTCTATTTAGAGGACATCTTGATCTTCTCTCCCAACATGGATTTGCATTGCACTCATGTGTGCCAGGTCTTACGTCACCTGCGTAGTAATCATCTTTATGCCAAACTCGAGAAATGCCTCTTTGAGAAGACGAGACTTCTGTTCCTGGGTTACTTTGTCTCTTGTCAAGGCCTCCAGATGGATCCAGTCAAGTTATCTTCAGTACTCAATTGGCCACGACCTTCTGGCCTACAACCTTTTCTTGGATTTGCCAATTATTATAGAGAGTTCATTCCACATTTCTCCTCCTTGATTGCTCCGATTATGGCTCTCACCAAGAAAAACAGTAATCTCAAGTCCTGGTCCCCAGAAGAAGAAGAGTCTTTTGAAATCTGCCTTTGCTTCTGCACCTGTTCTGTCTAGACCCGACCCAGAAAAGCCATTCTTTCTTGAAGTAGATGCCTCATCACTTGGAGTCGGCGCCATCTTAACTGAAAAGACCTCCAGAGGTAATATGGTGACTTGTGGCTTCTTTTCTAAGATGTCTTTGCCTGCTTAGAGAAACTATTCTATTGGAGATCGGGAACTCTTGGCCATTAAGCTTGCATTAGAAGAGTGGCATCACTTATTGGAAGGATCAACTCATCCTGTCAGTATTTACACAGACCATAAAAACTTTTTATATTTCAGTCCGCATAGGGTCTGAACCCCCGGCAGGCCAGATGGTCTCTTTTCTTTTCCCGGTTTAACTTCTTTATTCATTTTTGACCTGCAGACAAGAATGTCAGAGCTGATGCTCTCTCTAGAGTTTCTGATATAAAAGGTCTGGACTTTACTCCTCGGCATATTGTTCCTCCTGAATGGATGATTACAGTTGCGCCTGTTGTTCTTCAGCAAGTCCCTCCAGGGAAGTCTTTTGTGCCTCCTCGTCTGAGAAGCAAAGTGTTGTATTGGGGCCATTCTTTTTTACTAGCCAGGCATGCTGGAGTACGGAAGTCCATTCAATTGATCACCCAACATTACTGGTGGCCGTACCTGGAGCATGATGTCACTGATTTTGTACGTTCCTGTATGACCTCTGCCCGTGACAAGACTCCTCGGCTCAAGCCTGTGGGTCTTTTATTTCCTTTGCCTATCCCGGAGTGCACTTGGGCTCACATTGCTATGGACTTTGTCACCAATCTGCCTTCCTCCTGCAACAACACAGTCATTTGGGTGGTCGTTGATCGTTTTTACAAGATGGCTCATTTTGTGCCCCTCCCTGGAATTCCTTCTGCTCCAAAACTGGCGGATCAATTCCTTCGACATATCTTTCCTTTGCATGGCCTAACATCTCACATTGTCTCTGATTGTGGGGTTCAGTTTATTTCCAAATTCTGGTGGGCTCTCTGCTCTTGTCTCAAGATCAAGCTTGACTTCTCTTCTGCATACCACACCCAGTCCAACAGTCAGGTAGAGAGGGTGAATCAAATTCTCGTAGTTTATCTACGTAATTTTGTTTCTGCTTGACGAAACGATTGGGCCAACCTGCTTCCCTGGGTAGAGTTTTCATATAACCACCGGGACTCTGAAGCTACTAAAACTTCCCTGTTCTTCATTGTCTACGGCCGTCACCCTCGTCCTCCTCTTTCTCTACCTGTTCCTTCTGAAGTACCTGCGGTGGACATTCTGTTACAGAACTTTTCATCTATTTGGCAAGAAACTCGGCACTCTTTAATTCTTGCATCCACCCACATGAAATCGCAGGCAGACAAAAATAGAAGACTTCTTGGTGAACTGGAAGGGGTTCGGGCCTGAAGAAAGATCTTGGGAACCTGAAGAGAACATACTGGACCAAGGTCTGATTCATTGGTTCCTGCGGCCCAAAAAGAGGGGGAGACCTAAGGGGAGGTACTATTACAGTCAGCGCTGCGGTCAGACCTGCTGACTGCAAGCGCATCCCTGTCTCTGCTGCCGGCGCTGCTGCAGTTTGCATCCCGCAGTGTGAATGCAAGCGACCGCTGGGTCTCACCTCCTCCCCGCTCTGTCTTCTCCGCTCTCCATGTCTTCCGGCATGTGCGTCCTCTTTAAAATTTAAAGAGCCAGCGCACCATTGATTGGTGCTAGTCTCTTTTGACCCTATATAACCCTGCACTTTTTAAAATCCTTGTTGGATCTTTGTGCCTTTATTGCCCAAGAGAAAGCGTTTACTTGTGTCTTGCATTGCCGTGTACCTGACCCCTTTCTATATATCCCGACCTTGCTCCTCATCTTGCTTCATTGCCGCCAGCCCAGACCTCCTGCCTGTCCTGACTTTGTTTGTGCCTCATCCTTTCTGTGCCAAGTTATACCTCAGCTGCCTGTGGGGATGAGTCGTATCATGGGTAGCGACCTGGGTACCGCCTGCCGCAGCAAGTGCATCCCGTTTTGCGGCGTGCTCTGGTGAAACCCAGCAGCACCTTAGACTCTGCTGCCTGGTACGGCCCATGCCATCATCCTCACAGGTCAGTGGATCCACCTCACCACAGCGGTAACAGGAAGAGCTATGCTTTCCGTAATAAAATCATCTTCATGCATGACAATGCACCATCTCATGCTGCAAGGAATACTTCTGAATCAATGGCTGCTATGGGGTTAAAATGAGAGAAAGTCATGGTGTGGCCTCCATGCTCCCCTCACCTCAATCCTATTGAGAACCTTTGGAGCATCCTCAAGCAAAAGATTTATGAGGTTGGAGGCAGTTTACATCCAAACAGCAGCTCTGGGAGGCTATTCTGGCATCTTGCAAACAAATTCAAGCAGAAACTGTCCAAAAACTCACAAGTTCAATGAATGCAAGACTTGTGAAGCTGCTATCTAATAAGGGGTGCTATGTTAAAATGTAACATGACCTGCTAAAATGTTTAAAAAGTTAAAATGTTGTTTAAAGTTTGATTGAAATAGTTTTTGATTTCAGTAAATATGCTGCAAACACAACAAATGACAATTTTCATTTCTTTACAACCTATAAACTTACTGGCCCTCATTTACTAAGAGTGGAATGTAGGTTTCTTTGTGGGTTTTAATTCCCTACAATTTATTTTCCACAGTATTTACTAAGGTTTCCCTACATTTTCTACTCTCCCTACACTTTGCTTTTTTTTTTTACACATGCTAATTTGGAACAGTGCATTGTAAGTTTCTTATGTTTAACCCCTTAAGGACTGAGCCCTTTTTCACCTTAAGGACTCGGCCATTTTTTGCAATTCTGACCACTGTCACTTTAAACATTAATAACTCTGGAATGCTTTTAGTTATCATTCTGATTCCGAGATTGTTTTTTCGTGGCACATTCTACTTTAACATAGTGGTAACATTTTGTGGTAACTTGCATCCTTTCTTGGTGAAAAATCCCAAAATTTGATGAAAAATTTGAAAATGTAGCATTTTTCTAACTTTGAAGCTCTCTGCTTGTAAGGAAAATGGATATTCCAAATAATTTTTTTTAATTCACATATACAATATGTCTACTTTATGTTTGCATCATAAAGTTGACGTGTTTTTACTTTTGGAAGACACCAGAGGGCTTCAAAGTTCAGCAGCAATTTTCCAATTTTTCACAAAATTTTGAAACTCGCTTTTTTTCAGGGACCAGTTCAGGTTTGAAGTGGATTTGAAGGGTCTTCATATTAGAAATACCCCATAAAATACCCCATTATAAAAACTGCACCCCCCAAAGTATTCAAAATGACATTCAGTCAGCGTTTTAACCCTTTAGGTGTTTCACAGGAATAGCAGCAATGTGAAGGAGAAAATTCACAATCTTCATTTTTTACACTTGCATGTTTTTGTAGACCCAATTTTTGAATTTTTGCAAGGGGTAAAAAGGAGAAAATTTTTACTTGTATTTGAAACCCAATTTTTCTTGAGTAAGGACATACCTCATATGTCTATGTTAATTGTTCGGCGGGCACAGTAGAGGGCTCAGAAGGGAAGGAGCGACAATTGGTTTTTGGGGGGCAGGTCACCTTTAGGAAGCCCCTATGGTGCCAGAACAGCAAAAAAAAAAACACATGGCATACCATTTTGGAAACTAGACCCCTCGGGGAACATAACAAGGGGTAAAGTAAACCTTAATACCCCACAGGTGATTCACGACTTTTGCATATGTAAAAAAAAAATAAAAAATTTCCCTAAAATGCTTGGTTTCCCAAAAGTTTTACATTTTTAAAAAGGGTAATAGCAGAAAATACCCCCCAAAATTTGAAGCCCAATTTCTCCCGATTCAGAAAACACCCCATATGGGGGTGAAAAGTGCTCTGCTGGCGCACTACAGGTCTCAGAAGAGAAGGAGTCACATTTGGCTTTTTTGAAGGAAATTTTGCTCTGGGGGCATGCCGCATTTAGGAAGCCCCTATGGTGCCAGGACAGCAAAAACCCAACCACATGGCATACCATTTTGGAAACTAGACCCCTTGGGGAACGTAACAAGGGGTAAAGTGAACCTTAATACCCCACAGGGGTTTTACAACTTTTGCATATGTAAAAAAAAAAAAAAAAAAAATGTACCTAAAATGCTTGGTTTCCCAAAAAATTAACATTTTTTACAAAGGGTTAAAGCAGAAAATATCCCCCAAAATTTGAAGCCCAATTTCTCCCGATTCAGAAAACACCCCATATGGGGGTGAAAAGTGCTCTGCTGGCGCACTACAGGTCTCAGAAGAGAAGGAGTCACATTTGGCTTTTTGAAAGCAAATTTTGAAAAGAAAAACACTTGGCATACTATTTTGGAAACTAGACCCCTCGGGGAACGTAACAAGGGGTTAAGTGAACCTTAATACCCCACAGGTGTTTCACAACTTTTGCATATGTAAAAAAAAATTTTTTTTTTTACCTAAAATGCCTCTTTTCCCAAAAATTTTACATTTTTAAAAAGGGTAAAAGCAGAAAATACCCCCCAAAATTTGTAACACAATTTCTCCCGAGTACGGCGATACCCCATATGTGACCCTAAACTGTTGCCTTGAAATACGACAGGGCTCCAAAGTGAGAGCGCCATGCGCATTTGAGGCCTGAATTAGGGACTTGCATAGGGGTGGACATAGGGGTATTCTACGCCAGTGATTCCCAAACAGGGTGCCTCCAGCTGTTGTAAAACTCCCAGGATGCCTAGACAGTCAGTGGCTATCTGGCAATACTGGGAGTAGTTGTTTTGCAACAGCTGGAGGCTCCGTTTTGGAAACAGTGGCGTACCAGACGTTTAGGGGGGCTGTGTAGGAGTATGTGTATATGTAGTGTTTTTTACTTTTTATTTTATTGTGTGTTAGTGTAGTGTTTTTTAAGGGTACAGTCGCACGGGCGGGGGGTTCACAGTAGTTTCTCGCTGGCAGTTTGAGCTGCGGCAGAAAATTGGCCGCAGCTCAAACTTGCAGCCGGATACTTACTGTAATCCTCCGCCCATGTGAGTGTACCCTGTACGTTCACATTGGGTGGGGGAACATCCAGCTGTTGCAAAACTACAACTCCCAGCATGTACGGTCTATCAGTGCATGCTGGGAGTTGTAGTTTTGCAACCGCTGGAGGCTC
The DNA here is from genome assembly GCF_029499605.1 of Hyla sarda. NCBI lineage: Eukaryota > Metazoa > Chordata > Amphibia > Anura > Hylidae > Hyla > Hyla sarda. The sequence continues at coordinate 73,864,783 of NC_079199.1, read as the reverse complement.
CGTTTTGGAAACAGTGGAGTACCAGACGTTTTTCATTTTTATTGGGGAGGGGGGCTGTGTAGAGGTATGTGTATATGTAGTGTTTTTTACTTTTTATTTAATTTTTTGTTAGTGTATGGTAGTGTTTTTAGGGTACAGTCGCACGGGCGGGGGTTCACAGTAGTTTCTCGCTGGAAGTTTGAGCTGCGGCAGAAAATTTGCCACAGCTCAAACTTGCAGCCGGATACTTACTGTAATCCTCCGCCCATGTGAGTGTACCCTGTACATTCACATTGGGGGGGGGGACATCCAGCTGGTGCAAAACTACAACTCCCAGCATGTACGGTCTATCAGTGCATGCTGGGAGTTGTAGTTTTGCAACAGCTGGAGGCACACTGGTTGTGAAACACCGAGTTTGGTAACAAACTCAGTGTTTTGCAACCAGTGTGCCTTCAGCAGTTGCAAAAGCTACAACCCCCAGCATGTACGGACAGTGGAAGGGCATGCTGGGTCTTGTAGTTATGCAACAGCTGGAGGCATACTACTTTGGCTGGGGATGCTGGGGATTGTAGTTATGCAACAGCTGGAGACACACTGGTTTGCTACATAACTCAGTGTGCCTTCAGCTGTTGCAAAACTACAAATCCCAGCAGTCACCGACAGCCAACGGGCATGCTGGGAGTTGTAGTTATGCAACCAGCAGATGCACCACTACAACTCCCAGCATGCACTTTAGCTGTTTGTGCAAGCTGGGAGTTGTAGTTACTCAACAGCTGAAGGTACACTTTTCCATAGAAAAAATGTGCCTCCAGCTGTTGCAAAACTATAAGTCCCAGCATGCTCATAAGGGCATGCTGGGAGTTGTGGTGGTCTGCCTCCTGCTGTTGCATAACTACAGCTCCCAGCATGCCCTTTTTGCATGCTGGGAGCTGTTGTTAAGCAACAGCAGGAGGCTGTCACTCACCTCCAACGATCCACGCCGCATCAGGTCAGTCCCTCGTCGTCGCCGCCGCTGCTCCTGGGGCCCCGATCACAACATTGACGCCGGGGATCGGGGTCCCCAGCTCCCGGGGTGCACGTCCCGCACCCACTCACGTCCTCCGGAAGAGGGGCGGAGTGGGTTGCGGGAGTGACACCCGCAGCAGGCACCCTGATTGGTCGGCCGGGAAACCGGCCGACGAATCAGGGCGATCGTGAGGTGGCACCAGTGCCACCTCACCCCTGCTGGCTGTGGCTGTTCAGGGCCGTCTCCGACGGCCCCGAACAGCCTGTAATTCCGGGTCACCGGGTCACTGGAGACCCGATTGACCGGGAATCTGCCGCAGATCGCTGGTCTGAATTGTCCAGCGATCTGTGGCCATCGCCGACATGGGGGGCATAATGACCCCCCTGGGCGATATGCCCCAATGCCTGCTGAACGATTTCAGCAGGCATCGGGCACCGGCTCCTCTTCAGCTAGCGGCGGGGGGCCGGGATTTGACAGGACGTACTCAAACGTCCTGAGTCCTTAAGGGGCCGTTTGAGTACGTCCTGCGTCCTTAAGGGGTTAAAAAAAAAATACTGTTATCATTAGGAGGTTTGTTCAATAAAATTTGAATTGTACTCTTAATAGTTGATAACATGAGAATTATGCTGACTGTTATTTACATCAATTACTTAGGTAAATGAGAAAAATATAATTTGCATAATAATTTGGAACAGGGTGTATATAGCTAATGAATGATATTTAGGCAATTAAAAAGGTTGAGAGGGAAAGGATGGGCTATGGGTTTAAATTCCCTGAGTATCCCTTTCAGGGGTTAAAGACGAATGCCATGTTTTTGTTTTGTTTTTTTACTTTATCATACATATTATCACTAGTTCTACAACTCCATTTGTTTATTGCAGCACAACTGCATTCATGTATTTTATTACTCTAATTTGGTTATATGACCACAAGTCTGACTCTTCAAATATTCCAGTGTCTAATGGCTACAAGCAGGATATCAGACTCTGACCTGTGTACTACAGGATTGCATCATCACCTCCCACTGTTAAGGATCATCCGAGGGGAGGCTTTCAAATGTGATTGACTGTGCTGCAATATATACTGCTAAGTGTTCACATAACAAAATATACACCACACAGGATGTTGGTATAACTCTCTCTTAGCAGGAAACTCAGCTGTTCCCCAAAAGAGTTCTGTTTAATCCAGGAAGTACATTTAGTTTTAACATTTGACAAATAAGGAGGTTTAGTTATGACATCAGAATCAGCATGTTACATTTTGATTGGTTGATTATTGTGTCCGTATATATTAGCATATCTAGTGTACATTAATTTCTTGGCAGAAGTTTCTCTAGTGGGAAATTCCAGAGTTCTCTGTTCCTCAGATATTTGTCTTTCTACTCCTTATCTCAGTTGCATCGGCGTCATGGCAAGGCCTCAATCGTAGTCACGAGCACATTGCAAGCTGATGTATGTGGGTTAAGGGGTAGGAAAGAGATATATTTTTCCAGCAGCAATGGCATATTAGTATCAGTATATTGATCAGTCATTAGAAACATAAGGATCATCCCTATCAATTCCCCCCTAAAAGATATATGTTACCGTACACAACATCTCTCCCTAGAATATATTGCACCTAATAGTCTCAGGTTCAGGTGGGATAAAGAAAAAACAGGTATGAGATGCTTCACTGGTTTGAGACAAGTGGCTCATTGTGAACCCCCCCCCCCCCCCCTTTGTACCCAGACTGATCCTTCACCTGAGACTCCTATATTAGCCCTACTCTGTTGGGTTTGCACTTGCACCATTGGCATACAGGATGGTTGTTTTCCAGGGGGGAATTCTCTCGGTCATGCTTGGGTTTGATGTATCAATTAGGTTCAAATAAACTGAAATAGTAGGTTCAATAACCATATACATTGTCCCTGTTTGAAGTGTGGCCTCTACAGTGGAGATTATTGTTTTCTTTACACTGGGGACTATGCAACATCCAATTATTATTCTCTGTAGTAGAGACTTTCCGGTATTGTCTTTTCTTCTATTGGCATTCTGTGGTCTATAGTCCCAGTCAGTCCCTGTGTTCCATCCCACTGCTCTCCAATAGTCACAGTTGTTCCCCGCAGTAGTCATCCGTCACACATGGGTATAATGAATTGTCATCCCCGTACATAAGCCATTGTTTTGGCACCTCGGGACAATTCACGATGTCACAGTAGTCAAATTTAAAGGTAGTCACATGGGCATTGGAAGAGTTATATCAAAACGTGGGATACAACTCTTGGGTCATTGTCAAGTCTGCCCAGTAGTGTGGTGGAGTCGGATTAGGTTGCTGGGTTTGCACTCCACTTATACAAAAAAGGATATGTATCTGGAGCATGGTGTAGGAACCCTCTTTCAGTGTGAGGCGTATCCATGTTGATTTTACTTCCAGTTTCACCGAAGTCAGAGTTGTCCGTAGAACCTGTTAAGGACCTTCAAATCTACGTTCCAGCGGCCCCCTCACATGTCTTTTCACGAGGACAAACTCTGCAGATTGTGACTTCCTGGTTCAGCGTCTGGATCTGGAATGGAACAGTAAAACTGCAACATGTGTTACTTTCAGCTCATTACACTGTGTGATAACAAACTTTATCAAACTATCATTTCCTGCAGATACAGGTAGATACAGCGGTTGGCACTATCTGTTTTGCATGTGAAGCTGGGCTACTGTTGCGAGTTCATTCATCTGGATACAAGGTAAGCTTGCGGGGGTGCTCAATCTCTAAGTTTTCAAATAATGTGACGGCAATAAAGAAAATGGAAATGAAGAGAGTCCACTCACCGCTTCTGGTGCTTGTACTTTATTACAGGGTGCAGTAAAACAGCGCCTACAAGGGTATGTTCCGACACCGGCTAAGACAGGAGCGTCCGAACATACCCTTGTAGGCGCTGTTTTACTGCACCCTGTAATAAAGTACAAGCACCAGAAGCGGTGAGTGAACACTCTTCATTTTCCATTTCCTTTATTGCTGTCCTATCATTTCCTGCACTGAGGGTATTGATGGTAGCCCCCCCCCCCCCCAAGAGTGTCTCATATGGGGTTAGGCCTGTTGGCTGTCAGGGTGTGTTTCTAACAGAATACAAAGCTATGGGCAGCACTTCTGGCCATGGAAGGGACAGTTCTTTATTGGCTTTTAGGATTTTGTTCTTTAGGGTGCCATTCAGTCTTTCAACTTTCCCACTGCTCCGAAATTATATGGGGTATGGAGTCCAAGGTCTGCTCCCACCATTTTTCAAAGTTTCTCTTGTAATATCCGCAATGACAGCCGGTCCTTGGCTTTCAATGACTTCAGGGACTCCAAATATGCATACCAGCTCTGTTAGTAGTTTCCTTAGGCTTCTGTCCATCCTGAGAACATGTCTGTCACGATGCCGGCTGGCAGGAGGTGGATCCTCTGTGCCAGAGAGGGATGGCGAGGACCGTGCTAGTGGACCGGTTCTAAGACACTACTGGTTTTCACCAGAGCCCGCCGCAAAGCGGGATGGTCTTGCTGCGGCGGTAGTGACCAGGTCGTATCCACTAGCAACGGCTCACCTCTCTGGCTGCTGAAGATAGGCGCGGTACAAGGGAGTAGGCAGAAGCAAGGTCGGACGTAGCAGAAGGTCGGGGCAGGCAGCAAGGATCGTAGTCAGGGGCAACGGCAGGAGGTCTGGAACACAGGCTAGGAACACACAAGGAACGCTTTCACTGGCACGATGGCAACAAGATCCGGCAAGGAAGTGCAGGGGAAGTGAGGTGATATAGGGAAGTGCACAGGTGAAGACACTAATTGGAATCACTGCGCCAATCAGCGGCGCAGTGGCCCTTTAAATCGCAAAGACCCGGCGCGCGCGCGCCCTAGGGAGCGGGGCCGCGCGCGCCGGGACAGGACCGAGGGAGAGCGAGTCAGGTACGGGAGCCGGGGTGCGCATCGCGAGCGGGCGCTACCCGCATCGCGAATCGCATCCCGGCTGGAAGCGGAATCGCAGCGCCCCGGGTCAGTGGATCTGACCGGAGCGCTGCAGCGGGGAGAGTGTAGCGAGCGCTCCGGGGAGGAGCGGGGACCCGGAGCGCTCGGCGTAACAATGTCCACTGCTACTAGCACGTACTCAACTTTCCACTTTTGGGCAATTGCATGTGGTCAATCTGGATCCTCTGAAATGGATAGCAAGGTATGGCCAAGTGTTTCTTCGGAGTAACTTCTGTTCTTCCAGGGTTACAGGTGTTGCCAATGTCACATCTCTTGACATATTGTTCAACTGGTGTTGTTATTCCTGGTGCAAGGTAGATTTTATTTATAGAAGTGATCAATTGTTTTTTTCCTCTGTGGTTGATTCCATGAGCCCATTTAGTCACCCCCGGGTAAAGGGCTTAGGGAAGACCAATCTTGTTTGCTTTTCTCCATAGGCCGTATGAGTTCAGCTCCCATTTTCTCCCATATACTCTTTCCCTTGTCCAAGGCTTGAGTCTGCAACTGTTTCAGTGTCTTGAGTCCGGAGTTTTCCTTTTCCTCTTCTGGTTTTTCTGATCCTTTTTTCTGTCTTCTTGTCACCACGTATACCCCTGATTCCTCTCGAGCAAGGGGCAGTATTGCAGTTTCTTTAGCTGCCTGGTCTGCTAAGAAATTTCCTTAGGCTTCTTCTGAGTCCAATCTTTGACTTTGTTGATTGCCACTTGTGTAGGCAATTTTAAGGCTTCAATCAGGGTCCTGACAGTAGACTTGTGCACTAGAAAAATTTTCGTTTAATTTCGTTTCGTTTTTTCGTTTTGGAAAAATTTTTCGGTTCGGCAATATTTTCGGTTTAGATTTTTCGGATACATTCGGTATTCGGGTTGTTTTTTTCGGATACATTCGGTATTCGGGTACATTCGGTAAATCTTTAGCCTTTTTTTGGACTTTAGCGATCCTAATAAATTATGGAGATATCTTTTTTATTAAAATTTCGCAGGGTATCATAAAAAAATCATAATAAAAAAGATGCAGTGGTGATGGAAAAAAATTGTATCTAACGAAATGTATCTTTTTTATTATGAAATGTTTATTCATTTTTAAACAGGGATCAATTTATGTGAGCGGGTAAAGCACTAAAAATGTAGCCGACAATAATGAAAATGTAGTGTGTGCGTGTTTTTCACTTTTTTTTTTAAAACATTTTTTAGGTAGTACTACTCCCAGCATGGAACACACTCTTCCATGATGGGAGTAGTAATTACCTGTACTAATTGACAGATCGCTGGGGTCCCTTGCGATCCTCTCTTATAATGTATAGATGCGGCGGCTGCTCTTCTATGGTCCCCTGCACTCACGTATATATACACATATTCATATTTCCCGCAGAGCTGTGATTGGCCAGATGGTTCCAGCCAATCACAGCTCTCTGTCAGAAATAGGAATATGTGTATATATACGGCCGTGCAGGGGACCATAGAAGAGCGGCCGCCGCATTCATACATTATACTGGAGGATCGCAGCGGGCGTCAGGAGTGATACCCGCAGTGATCTTCCCTTTACTACAAGTACTACCACTCCCAACATGGAGTACACTCTGCTCCATGCTGGGAGCTGTAGTACCTGCATTAATAGACAGATCACAGCGGGTGTCAGAAGTTACACTCGCTGCCATATGTCTATTAATGCAGGTACTACAGCTCCCAGCATGGAGCAGAGTGTGCTCCATGTTGGGAGTATTAGTACCTGCAGTAAGGGACAGATCCCAGGGATGTCACTTCTCCTGACACCCGCTGCGATCCTGCTGATATGAATGTCGGGATCAGCTGTTCTCAGGGCTACAGAGCCGGGAGAACAGCTGACGCTGAGCCGTAGGTATACATCGTATATCTACTGCCCAGCAAGAACTTACAGTGAGCCTGCAATGTGTATACAGTATACACATTGCTGGCTCACTTAACCCCTTGCTGAGCTGTGCGCTATGCGCAAGCCCAGCAAGGGAAGAGTTAACTTACACTGCTGGACAGTGTAAGTTAACCCTTTGGGCGGTGTACACTTTATACAGCTATCTATAGATAGCTGTATACAGTGTATACAGAAGACGAAGTCCAGCTTACTTCCGAGTCCCGAGCCGGGTTCGTGTAGCTCCGCCCCCTAGTGATGACGTCATTGGGGGCGGAGCTACAGAAGGGAACAAGGCTAGTTAAGCTCTGTTCACATTGTACGTTTTGTATAATGTGAAAGACCCTTCTGGCAGTGTCTACCCAGACAGGGAGACTCCAGCTGTTGCTAAACTACAACTCCCAGCATGCCCAGACAGCCAAAGGCTGTCTGGGCATGCTGGGAGTTGTAGTTTTGCACCAATTGGTGGCTCCCTGTTTGGGTAGACATTGCATCATGGGTGCTCTCCCCAGCGGACAGCGCCAAAAATGTCATAACCATTTTTTTGTGGTTTTTTTTTTCTTCTCTTTTCAGATCCGTGTATGCAGAGGATTACTGCGGATTCGATTGTGCTGAGAATGAAAATACGGGGAACCCTATGCGTTTTTTTTTTTTTATTTAACTAAAAAAATTAAAAAAAAATACCAACCAAACAGCAACAGCCTGACGTTACCAGGGTGGGCGAGGACCATTGTTACTGGCCCTCCCCAGCCTAAATAACGCCAGCCTGTTACCGCCTAGGCCCAGGAGCGCCATTTTGACGCTCCGGGCCTGTTGGTACCGGCTCTTCCCGGCACCCCTGTGGCGGTGGGTACCGGGGTAATAATTGGGGGTTAGCGCTAGCTGTTTTTGGGGCTAGCACTAAGCCCTGGCCTAGTAATGGATTCCGTCAATAAGACAGCTTCCACTACTAACCCTGAAAATTCAATAAAAAAAAAAAAAAACTCAACACATTGGAAAAATTATTTTATTTAAAAAAACACTCCCCCACAGCCCTCGTTAACCATTTTATTAAAGGAAAAAATAAATAATCCGCTGTAATCCATGGAATCCGCAGTAATCCTCTGCATACACGGATCTGAAACGAGAAGAAAAAAACACAAAAAATTGGTTATGACATTTTTGGCGCTGTCCGCTGGGGAGAGCACCCATGATGCAATGTCTACCCAAACAGGGAGCCACCAATTGGTGCAAAACTACAACTTCCAGCATGCCCAGACAGCCTTTGGCTGTCTGGGCATGCTGGGAGTTGTAGTTTAGCAACAGCTGGAGTCTCCCTGTCTGGGTAGACACTGCCAGAAGGGTCTGTTCACATTATACAAAACGTACAATGTGAACAGAGCTTCAGATTAACTAGCCTTGTTCCCTTCTGTAGCTCCGCCCCCAATGACGTCATCACTAGGGGGCGGAGCTACACGAACCCGGCTCGGGACTCGAGGGAAGTAAGCTGGACTTCGTCTTCTGTATACACTGTATACAGCTATCTATAGATAGCTGTATATAGTGTATACCGCCCAAAGGGTTAACCTACACTGTCCAGCAGTGTAAGTTAACTCTTCCCTTGCTGGGCTTGCGCATAGCGCACAGCTCAGCAAGGGGTTAAGTGAGCCAGCAATGTGTATACTGTATACACATTGCAGGCTCACTGTAGGTTCTTGCTGGGCAGTAGATATACGATGTATACCTACGGCTCAGCGTCAGCTGTTCTCCCGGCTCTGTAGCCCTGAGAACAGCTGATCCCGACATTCACATCAGGAGGATCGCAGCGGGTGTCAGGAGAAGTGACATCCCTGGGATCTGTCCCTTACTGCAGGTACTAATACTCCCAACATGGAGCACACTCTGCTCCATGCTGGGAGCTGTAGTACCTGCATTAATAGACATATGGCAGCCAGTGTAACCTCTGACACCCGCTGCGATCTGTCTATTAATACAGGTACTACAGTTCTCAGCATGGAGCAGAGTGTACTCCATGTTGGGAGTGGTAGTACTTGTAGTAAAGGGAAGATCACTGCGGGTATCACTCCTGACACCCGCTGTGATCCTCTAGTATAATGTATGGATGCGGCGGCCGCTCTCCTATGGTCCCCTGCACGGCCGTATATATACACATATTCCTATTTCACACAGAGAGCTGTGATTGGCTGGAACCATCTGGCCAATCACAGCTCTGCGGGAAATATGAATATGTGTATATATACGTGAGTGCAGGGGACCATAGAAGAGCAGCCGCCGCATCTATACATTATACAAGAGGATCGCAAGGGACCCCTGCGATCTGTCAATTAGTACAGGTAACTACTACTCCCATCATGGAAGAGTGTGTTCCATGCTGGGAGTAGTATTACTACCTAAAAAATGTTTTAAAAAAAAAAGTGAAAAACACGCACACACTACATTTTTATTATTGTCGGCTACATTTTTAGTGCTTTACCCGCTCACATAAATTGATCCCTGTTTAAAAATGAATAAACATTTCATAATAAAAATGATACATTTCATTAGATACAATTTTTTCCATCACCACTGTATCTTTTTTATTATGATTTTTTTATGATACCCTACGAAATTTTAATAAAAAAGGTATCTCCATAATTTTTTTGGATCGCTAAAGTCCAAAAAAAGAATAAAAAGATTTACCGAATGTACCCGAATACCGAATGTATCCGAAAAAATCTAACTATCTGTATCCTTTTTATTATCTTTGTTATCAGAATGAATTCTTCACGTTCGTTTACGGATAACGAATGCATTCGTTATTTACAGCATATGGTCGGGAAATAACGAATGTATTCGTTACTTTGCTATTCGTATTATCGTGGCTATTCGGGAATGTTCAAAATATGTTTTCGTGCATTCGGATCGGTCCGAATGCACGAAAACGGTAAAATTCGGTAATTTAGACCGAATTGCACATGTCTACCTGACAGCTTCAAAGTTCTTTATAGGAGTTCCACTTGCAGTCATGTACCCCCTCAAGGCCCATTTTAATCCGAAGTCTAGCTTCACTCCATGCTCATAGGCAGAGTCTGTTTAGATGTTGGCGGTTTGTCCTTCCGAGATGCGGCAGGCTTCAGCTAAGGCAATGAGTTTCGCCTCTTGTGCTGAAACACGGGGAGGGAGTAGTCTTGCTCGCAGAACTTCGAATGGGCTAACCACTGTATATCCCGTGTGGAAGTTGCCACTTTCATCAGCATATCTGGACACGTCTGTGTAGAGAGTAAAGGTTGCATTGTCCAATGGTGTTCATTGGACCTCGGTGACCCTTAGCACAATTGTTTAGAGGTTATGGAGATGGAGACATCACATCTACCAATGGTCCATTGGTAGATGTGATGCCTCCATCTCCATAACCTCTAAACAATTGTGCTAAGGGTCACCGAGGTCTTCATAATTTTGTTCAGTTTCTTTTTCTTCATCATCCCCCCCCCCCCCGAGAGAGGTAGCAGGGTAGCTGGATTCAAGATTGTGCATCTTTTAAGAGTGACTTTATCTGGTAGTAACAGAGAGCATTGAAGCCTCACTTGTCTTTGTAGAGAAAGTGGATTTTTTGGCATTGAGTCAAAATAGCTTTCAGATCATATGAAGCGAGGATAATAATAGAATGTCCAAGAATGATGTCCGAAGTCTTGTCCAAAGGGTCTTTAGCAACTATTACAGTTCGAAGGCAGGTGGGTGCAGTTCGTGCAACAGGATCTAGTCTGCATGAGTAGTATCCCAAAGGTCTCAATTTGTCTCCATGTTTTTGTGCAAGGACTCCAGAGGCATGACCCTTTGTTTCAGCGAGAAACAGATAAAACGGTAGTTCATAGTTCGGGATGTCAAGTGCTGGAGCGGACATGATAAGGTCTTGTAGGCAGTTCAAACATTGTATGGCCTCCCATGAAAGAGGTTGCTTCTGAGATATAGTTGGAATGGCATCATACAGAGGTTGCATCAGTGCTGAGGCATCCTGAATCCATTGTCGGCAGTATGTTATCATACCAAGAAAATCCTGTAGCTGCTTGACAGTTGTAAGTATAGGAATCTCTTGTATGGCTTGCGTCCTGTCCTCCATGAGGTGTTTAGCACCTTGAGAGATACAATGTCCTAGGAAGACTACTTTTTGTTGTGCCCATTGAACTTATTCAAGAGACATCTTGCAGTTGATTGAGGCAAGGAAAGACAGTAGATCAACTGAAGTGGTGGCACACTCGTCTTGCGATGTGGCACAGTGTAGAAGTTCATCCACGTATTGAAGTAAAGTCACATTATGATGGGCTCCTACCCATGGATCCAGACAGGTGGATAAGGCTTGAGAAAAGTTATTGGGAACAATGGGAGTATCTAGAATTGTGGCAGCATTAATGGCACAAAGATCATGTACCATGCAGAACTTCTTAGGTTTTCCTTTTGGGGTCTTGACTGGAAACATGGGGGGTGTTTGCTGGTGAAACCCATTTGATTAATGCTCCATTCTTGAGAAGAGTTGTAATTTGTTCAGATAGAGAAGCCTCTTGATTGGATCTTAGAGAATATTGGGGTACTTTTGGAATCTTGGCACCAGGTTTCAAAAAGACCTTAACAAATGGAACAGGCAAGAGTCCAATATCATCTGGGCCTTTGGACCAGACATGGTCAGGAATTTGTTGCAGGTAGACATCGAGTATAGTCTTTGTTGGGATGTTCATGACCATCAGTGGAGAGGCTTGCAGAACACAAAGTTCTTCAGGTGTGAGTGCTTGGGCTAATTCAAGGTGCATCCCATCATCCTCATATTTATTGGTGACTTTGAGTTTCAGGAGTAAATCTTAGATCCAGATTTTTGATAATTTCTATATGAGACATGATTAGCTGGATTCTCTTGAGTTATTCTGTTGTCGGGTCTTCATTGTTGATTCATCCTGGAGTGGTTTGGGTGTCCAGAGAGAGGTCCAGATTGTTGTTGGTCCATATTATTATTGTTTTTTGACATCATTGGCCTTGCAGTGGCTGAATCCATTCAGTAGTTGACAGGAGGAAGTCGGGTTCAGCTGTTTCGCTTGACATGTCCTAGTTTACCACATCTGTAGCAGATGATCGTCCTAACGAGTGATCTTCGAGGGGGATAATTCGGAACACGGTACTGAGCAGGAACGGTTTGGTACTGAGGGACATAATTCTGAACCGGGTATTGTGCTGTAGCATTAAGCATCATCGGTGCTTCTTAGTAGGTGCCACTTCAGTTTGTTTTTCAATAGCTTTGACAATGAGAAAGAGCTGCTTTGGTTCAAGTGTCACATATTCAGGCCTAGTGTCCATAAGCCTTTTCTTGGTAGCATCATGGAAGCCAGTAACAAAGGTGCTAATGAAGAGTGTCTTATGGAATTTGCTTCCTAGGTCATAACCTTGATCCTGGAACAGATTAAGTAGTCTGGAGAAAAACTGAGAGGCATCAGAGAAATTGGTGCAGCTTGACGCTAGTCTGTCTCTGACCCAGGCTTGTAGTTGTCGGCAGAATTCTATTCCAGAAGAGTATGTCTCCTCATCCATAATGGCAGCTATCAAGCCTGGCGGAAATGATAGGCCAGATGGTGTCTCCAGTTTTGATAGAGACTAGATTATATAAATCCTTCCATACTGATGAATAGGTTTGTTGAATTTACTTGATTCTTCTGTAGAAAGGCATTGGCTGTTTCTCTGGGTCAGGGAGTTGGGCTACAAGATTATTTACTTGCACTGAGGTAAACGGAACATATTTGTAAAGAGTTTCTGAAAGAGGTTTTTCAGACCCTTTATTTCCACCACTAGAGGTAAGTGGTATTGGCATAGTTTGCGGTGGACTGGATTCACCAAACCTATGCAGGAGATCTCTGGAACCATCAGGCTGTTTGGGCAAGAGTTTAGATGACATGGATCTGGGTAATCCATGTTGTAGGTTATCTAAATCATCATGTGGCATTGGGTGTTTAGCCAAGAGGTTAGGTTTCTTGATCAAGTTAACAGCATCCACCAGAGCTTGGACTGTTTCGTATGTTTTAGAGATAAGCATGATTTCCTGCAATGTATGTATTGGCTTGTGATCCTTAATGCTTGACACTATTGCATTGGCACAGATATTAGGAGGGAATCTAAAGAGTCCAGAACTGATGGGTGGAATGGCCAGAAAGGAAATTTCCAGATTCCAGATCTTTGTTCCAAGGGCCTATTGAAAAGATTCAGACACCATACTTGATCTAATGGTTTGGTACATGCTACTGTTGGAGGTATTGGGAGGCACATGAAACTGCACCACAGTAGATGTGTATTAACAGGTGAAAGTGGTATCTTTCCTGGGGACTGATGATGATGATCAGTGATAGGAGACTGATGATGATGATGATTATCATTGGTAGGAGACTGATGATAATCAGTGATAGGAGACTGAATCTGTGCATGGGGTTCTTCTTGGGCTGGAGGACTGTCTTCACTGGGTAGAGAGGTCTGACTTCTTGATGAGGCCCTGCAATTATTAGCAAAATAAAATACAGAGTTTTTCGGAGAGGGCGGATCTGGGAGTGTGTGGGTTTGATTTGGGTATAGGCCAGGGATCTGGTCATTAGGTACAAAGTCTTACCTGGGTCATACCTGGAAAGAGATCAAGTTCTTTAGCACTAGGATGACTGCTAGAGGAAGTTACGTTTGGAAACCTTCCAGCAACTGGCAAAGCCTGTTTGGGCGTACTGGATGCGGGCTCATTACAGCGAGTAAGTAGATTGGGTAAGCCAAGATGGCTAACAGTAGAGGAAATGGATGGAGCAGCACTTCCTGGCACTCCAAGATGACTGACAGCACAGGAAGTGGGTTGAGCAGCACTTCCTGATCCTCCAAGATGGCTGACAGCACAGGAAGTGGATGGAGCAGCACTTCCTGGCACTCCAAGATGTCTGACAGCACAGGAAGTGGGTTGAGCAGCACTTCCACGTACTCCAAGATGACTCCAACTTCTGATCGCATCAGGTCTCAGAAGTGAGACCCGATGCGATCAATTTCTCAGCCTCTGTACTACAACCCACATCATGGAACAGACTCTGGTTAGGGGATAAGAGGTCTGATCGCAGGGGTCCCGCTGCTGGGGAGCCACACGATCTCTCCTGCAGCACCCCGAGTCATCAGCTCTCCGGAGCTAAGTATGCTTTGTGGCAGATGACAGGGGCCGGCGGTTCGTGACATAATGGCTCCACGCCCCCTTAATGCAAGTCTATGGGAGGGGGCGTGGTAACAGTTATGCCCCTTCCCATAGACTTGCATTAAGGGGGTGAGGCATGACATAATGAGGGGGAAGAGCCATGACATCATCAACCACGGAGCAAACCTAGCTCCGGAGAGCTGATGACACGGGGTGCTGCTGGAGAGATCGCGGGGGTCCCAAGCTGCAGGACCCCTGTGATCAGACATCTTATTCCCTATCCTTGGATGGGGCATAAGATGGCTAGGGGCGGAGTACCCCTTTAATCTGTGCCTTTACAGCAAAGTATAAACAAACATGTATGATGAGTATGCTATAAGCATGAGGGAAATGGGGTACCGAAGTAAACTTAATATTAACTAATACTAATCAAAAAGGCATTGTGATTGACCTAAATAATCCTACCATGTAAATATACAAATTCCTATAGACTATTACAAGGGACTGTGTGTGACTAATAGACCCATGAGTAAAATCAAATCTTGGAGGAACACAAGGCAAGCCTTAGTTCCCCTACTTAGATGATCCTATCCGTCCCCTGGATCATAGATAGGAACAAGGGGTGGGGTCATTTAATAGGGATTTCCCAGTAATTGTATGAATCAGATCTAAAACCCAAAAATCTTGGATTAACAGACAGGACCACCATATATTGATCATTTTTTACTATACCCTGATTACAACGCTAGCAGTGTGCAAAGGATTGTGGGGAATATGACTCAGAGTGAAGGACTTAAGCCAATCTTTAAAAGAGAAGTTACGGTCTAATTCCATCTCCCATCTTAACATAAAAGTCAATCGCTGTACCATAGGAGAGTCAAGAAGAAAGGAGTAGATCAGAGACATAGTTATAGAGGGGGGGGGGGGGGGGGGAGTAACTGAGACACAAAGTGCTTCAAAATTTGTTAAATCCCTGGAGATAGACAAAGTGGGACCCAGAGAAGTCACAAAATGGCACAATTGATCATATTCCAGAGAATATTAGGAGTCTGAGGGTTTTAGATCTGATAGTGGTTTAAGAAAGGTACCTGCCATGACCATGTGCACAACTAGAGGAGATTTAGCTGGGTGGTCCAAAAAAAAAATTACTCCCACCCCAGGCGGAAATAAAATTTATAGTAAAATCCAAGGGAATTGAAAGGAGGCACTCACCAGGTGGATGGCATCAAATCTTCTTTATTATATCAAATGTAAAGTGGATAAAAAATCAAGAGAGCGAGTAAAGTAGACATAAAATCGGGGGAGCAACCACGCCGGGCACCCCAGCAAGCCCACAGCTGTATTGTACATCCGTACTTCATCAGACCATACTCGCTATTGGTGAGGCCGCCGGTAAAAAAAACTGGATGACATCACCAGTAGGCAGATGTTCCCAAAACACAGTAGAATAAAGTAAAAAAGTGAAACAAGTTAAAAACAATTAAAATCACAGAAACACACTGTGGATATACACAGGAGAACGCAAGAGAACTATACAAAAATACTTAGATCAAGTTTGTCATTAAAGCCGAGCTTTCCTTGAGCATCAGTGCACATGATTCAACGAGCCTCGGCTTGCAGGAGCGCTTTGCGTCTATCAAGACCATCTCTCCAAAAGACCTACATACATACAAGCCCATAAATAACATGATTAGTTTTACAGCAAAAAAAAGTCCCTACAATTAATATCTATACCTTCTACCTTAACTGTTTTTTCACATATAAGGTGAGGACACCACTTACATGTAAGGTGAGCCACATTTGTGGTTCTCTTTGGAACCAAGCCAATTCTTATCTTCACGTGTAGTAGAGAACTTACTGCAAATTCTTCACTCGTTTGAACGCAATCATAGGTTTTTGTTGGGCTACCTCAGCTTAAAGGGGGTAATTTTGAATAAGATACTAATGCATTTGTACAGCACTCTCAATAACATTAGTCATAGGACCATATTTAAAAGAGAAAGTAAATTTCTTAGACTTTTGATATCTCCTTTTTGTCTTTTTCAATAAATGGTCTCTATTTTGTAAAGAAGCTCGTTCATAAGCATTGTCTAGGATTTTTTGGGAATACCTTCTACTTTTTAATCTCAAGGCTAGTTCAGTAGCCTGTTGTTTAAACCCAAACTCAGAACTATTAATACATTTTAACCTTAACATGTGGCCATATGGTATAGCTGACTTAATATGTTCAGGGTGGTAAATACAAAAATGTAGTAAGGAGTTACCCGCTGTAGGTTTTCTAAACCCTGTTGTCACCAGACCGTCACTCCCCAAAGAGACCAACACATTGAGAAATTCCAACTCAGCCAAACTGGTCTTAAAGGTAAAGCTTAAATTCATGCTATTTTTTATTGATGTACTGGAAAAGTCTGTGAAGCCTGCCCCCAAGACCGACCAGATAATAAAGATATCATCCACAAAACGGGAATAGCCTTTTTTGAATTTCAAAAAGGGTTTTTGGCTGCAAAGACCAAATTGTTCTGAAAGTAAGCCACAAACAAATTGGCAAATGTTCAGGCCACCGAAGTGCCCATGGCCACTCTGGCGGTCTGTCTGAACCACTCATTATTGAATTGAAATGTGTTATTGGTCAAGATAAGAGACAAGGCATCACAGACAAATTCCACACAGGTATCGCTCCTTCCAGATTTTAATAATAAATTTACGGATACTTGAGGCTATGTCAACGGAGGCAAAAAGGCACCCTTCTTACCCATGTTACTAAGCTGGCACTTAGCCTGTACATAATGTTCCTCTGTCATAGTAACAATATTCCCACCCTTATCAGCCTTTTTGAAAATGACCCCTTTTAGAGACCAGGATAATGCTTCTTTTTCATCCTTTTCTAGATTATTTGTATCTACGGGGTATTTTAAGGCTCTAATCTCTTCCATAACTTTGTAGTAAAATAAATCTAAGTTACTACCAGGGGTGATCAGGGGACAAAAACAAAATTTTAACCCACCCACAAACCTTCATTTTGATAGAATTCCAAACTCGTGGACTGGGGATTACCTCCAAGTAGCTCTGTAAGATCTGCTAATCATTGTTGTTCTGGTTCACTGGCCTTTCCATAACGGGTCAATGGAAATGGGGACCTCCCCCTCTTTTTTTTACCAACATTATGAATACAATTATTAGCAAAAAAATCTTTTTAAATTAAAGAGTACCTATCATGAACTCATCTGCCCCTAATTGCCCCCACCAACTGTCCCTGACTCTTCCTGACTCTAATCCTACATTTTTTTGTTTTTTAAAAGCCTGTTTAGTCCCTTCTTCCTTGCTCAGTTCCCTTGCATCTATGGGACAGGAAGGGGGATGGCCAGCAGGCACAAAGTCTGCTGAAGCCTACCTGGGCTCACTTCCGCCATTCTTCCTTGCTGCGGGCCGGCTTCTAATCAGGTAATCAGGGGGGGGGGGGCGGGCTTGATTGGAGTCCCGTGGGGAGCTGCAGGCGGCATGCAATCACTCACGTGGGGAGGGGGAGACATGTCGGTGCAGTGTAGTGGTGTCGGGCCAGCATGTAATAACGGGGGGGGGGGGGGAAGACATATCGGTGCAGTGTAGTGGTGTCGGGCTGGCATGTAATCACTGGGGTGCTGCGGGCCGCCATGTAACTGTGCTTTTAAGTGTCCCGGCTGCACTGAGAGTTCGGACTCATGCCAGGCCGGCATGAGTCCGAATTCAATGAACCGGAACATATGGGAGAACCCTAGTAGTTTTTAAAAGTAAAAAAAAACAAACTTATAAAGATAATTTTTTGTTAATCACATGTTATTAGAAAGTTGTTTCTAATACAATGATTAACAAAATATTTAAAAAAAACTTTTTTTTTGGTGACAGGTACTCTTCAAGCTTTCTCACAGACTTGAAAAGGTCAATTTTGAAGTCCACTAGATCAAAAGGCTCTGGTAAACAAGAAAGGATAGACAAAGCAGCATTACTCAAAGTTATGGAAGTGAGATTAATAATTGTGGAAGGGGAATCAGTTACAGTAATGTCCGCATACGAAGGCAAGGGCTTTACTGCTGCCAAGCCACTTGTTTCTTTCTTTTGTAGCTTTTTTTGTTGTTTCTGGTTTTTCCTCCCACGGCTCCTTCTAAAGGGACATCTCCCATTTTTTCATTTAGAGCATCATTCACATTTGTAGCTGGACAATTAGTGGCAGGACGTTCTATATCATCTGATCCACCTGATTCAGATTTAGTTGTTAGAAAGTCTGAGGTTTTTTTTCAGTGTACTCTTTTTATTAATAGTAAGATTTTTTGAAGTTCCCGATTTCCAATACTTTTTATTTTTATTTGTGGTAGCTTTTGCAAAGCCTGTAAAAATTCTGCCCGTATCAAAGTCCATTTTATCGCAAACAAACTTGTTTCTTGATGTTAATTTACAATGTTACAAGCTTTTCTTTCTTCCAGTTTTCTGTTGAAATTGTGTAATTGGCATTCCGGGATTCTTGTTTGTAATTTTCTTTTGGCTTTACACAGGGCATCCGTAATAGTGTCAGCATATTATGTGAATAATTTAGGTGGCAATAATTTATAAGCAATAAGGGACATTAAAGGGTCATTTTTAAGAAGCAGCTAAGAGTCAGCCAAATATGACTGACAGACTGCTTGCAGGGAATGAGATACAGGGGGAGGAGCGAGAGATTAAGCTGGGAACAGCTAAGACCCATGGCTTATCAGTAGCAGCATGAAAACCATCCAACACTCTCACCAATACAGAGGCCAGGTGATAAGAGAGACAGTCTGGGAGGCCAAGGCCTCAGGTCTGTTTCTGTCTGATTATGATACTTTGGGCAATTCGAGGAGGCTTATGATTCCAAACAAAGGATAAAAAAAGAAGCACTAAGTAGGGGGAAAAAGAGCGAGGTAGGTAGACATATATTAATCTTAAGGATATTAATGCTTCCTATCTAGGAAAAAGCTTTCTTCTCCAATTTAAGAAGATCCGACAGGATAGATCGCATTAAAGGGGTACTCCACCGGAACATTTAGTTCCGACCGCTATGTGCATGCTGCGGGGTCGACCACGCCCCCTCGTGATGTCGGGCCACACCTCCTCAATGATAGTCTATGGAGGGGGCGTGGCGGCCATCACGCCCCTCCTATAGACTTGCATTATGGGAGCGAGGCTGACCCCCGCATAGCGCACACAGCGTTTGGAACTAAGGGGGACATTTATCAAAGCATTTAGCATTTTTTTTTTTGCTTAAAATGGTCGCAAAATTGTCACACGTGCGCCTGCGCTCTTTTTTCTGCGACTTTTTGCTTGTTCAGTGTCCTAAGCAAAAAATTAAAATCTTGCTTACCAAAGCAAATAAAGATTTTTGACTTGCAGTGGTCAGAGATTTATCAAGTGCGACAGTTGCAAAACAGTCGCATCGCATGAAAAAACCTACTAAATTTACTCCAGCTCAGACATGGAGCAGAAAAAGTCACTACCAAAGCAAAAAAAGAAAAATTGCTTAAGTGAAAGAAATTTATCAACAGGCTGAAAGCAGTTGATAAATAAGTCGCACATAAGCAAAAAAATAGTAAGAAAAAACTAACTAGAAAAAGGAATACATAAGCAAACATTGATAAATGTCCCCCTAAATGTTCAGAACACTGGCCAGTGGAGTACCCCTTTAATCCCCTTAAAGATAATTGAGAGTGCAAATGTCAGCGAGGTTTGAGGGAACTTGAAAACTCAAATATTTAATAGAACTTGGATCCCAGGAGAAGGAGAAATTTGCTCATATTCCCTCTAAGACCGATGGAGACAATCTCACATTAAGGGCAACACTCTTAGCTACGTTCATTTTTTTTAGTTTTTATAGCTTGAGAACTCTCTAATTCATAAGAATAAAGAACGGAGAGAGATGTGAGGGGATGATAACTAAAATTATCAAATCGTCAGCAAAAGATTTGCTAGTTCCTATGGAGAGGGCCAGGCTTAATGTCCGTATTGCGTTCATTAAGTGTTCCATACATAAGATGTATAACATTGGGAAGAAGGGCAGTCTTGCCTGGTGTGTTAAAACATTATCATGTGCTATAGAAGCAAAAGCATTGAGCTTATTATCCCATGCTTCTCTGCCCATGCGGCACGACATTGGCAATAAGTTTCTCAAACAGTCTGGCATCGTTGTTAATGAGGGAGATTGGGCGATAGCTGGAACAAAGTTGCAGATGCTTGCCTTCCTTTCCTAGGGAGAGCAACAATATGGGCACCCAGGAAAGATAGTGGAAAAGGGGCAGACGGAGAGACCCCATTAAATGCTGAGAGGAGAGGGAAGGATAAGTCATCAGCAAGTACTTTATGAAGTTTTGCCGAATAGCTATCTGGGCCAGGGTTTTTTTCAGATGGAAGGAGGGAAATTCAATTTTTTATCAGAGAAGGGTTTTTGAAGAGAAGAAGCAATCTCTGAGGATAGAGATGGGAGCGCAGTGGACTGAATATATTTTGTAAGAAAACAGAGAGAGGACAGACTGGGGTACGGCATGAGATAAGGAAGGGAGGCCATAGAAAGCAGAGTAGTATGAGGAAAATGCATCGGAGATCTCTTTCGTGTGGTGTGAAACAGATACTGAGGGTGTTTTAATGGAAGAGATGCAAAAAGCCACTTTTCTGTCTCGCAGAGCCCTCGCCAAATATTTACCCGGCTTATTGCCCCATTCATAAAAAGTCTTACTGAACAACTGGCGATACAACTTCCACTTTAAGTCAACTCGGACCTAGTCTGCTGTAATGTGTCTGTGTCTTCTTATTGAGATCCTTTATGGCGGGTCTCCAAAATAATGAAGAGTTGCTTATAAGGAAGTGAGCTTATCCGCAGCCTACTTTTCAAGCAAGCATCATGTTGTACGACTACCCCTTTCAAGTCACACTTCAAGGCCTCCCATTTCATAGTGGGCAAGGTATAGTCAAGCCTCATGATCTGTCTGAAAATTCTGAATAGCCTGTCTTAGATCTGCAAGACAAAGAGGGTTAAGTAAGAGTGATTTGTTAAGTTTACATGTGTAAGAAGGTTTTTGTAGAGAGGGGAGAGTAAAACATAAGGACACCGGGGCATGATCGAAGTAAAATATAGAACCAATTGTGGTGTTAATGATATTAGGGAGAAGATCATGAAAGCAAAAAATATAATCTAAGCGACTATAGGAGTTTTGAGGGTTAGAGTAGAAGATGAAATCCTTAGATTGTGAATTGGATAGCCGCCAGGAAGCTGAAAAGAATGTAGTTTAAGTATGCTAGAAGAAAGTTTACGCCTAGGATACAGGCGGATGTAAGGATACATTAAAATCTCAGCACAAATGGATACGGCCTGTGGCAAAGAGGGTAAGCGAGTCTAGGGTGGAGATGAGATCGGTCTGTTAGGAGCATAGATAGACGCTATAGTAAATGCGTGCCCAGCAATGCTGCAAATAACCCCTTAAGGACGCAGGACGTAAATGTACGTCCTGGTGAGGTGGTACTTAACGCACCAGGACGTACATTTACGTCCTAAGCATAACCGCGGGCATCGGAGCGATGCCCGTGTCATGCGCGGCTGATCCCGGCTGCTGATCGCAGCCAGGGACCCGCCGGCAATGGCCGACGCCCGCGATCTCGTGGGCGTCCGCCATTAACCCCTCAGGTGCCGGGATCAATACAGATCCCGGCATCTGCGGCAGTTCGCGATTTAAATGAACGATCGGATCGCCCGCAGCGCTGCTGCGGGGATCCGATCATTCATAACGCCGCACGGAGGTCCCCTCACCTTCCTCCGTGCGGCTCCCGGCGTCTCCTGCTCTGGTCTGTGATCGAGCAGACCAGAGCAGGAGATGACCGATAATACTGATCTGTTCTATGTCCTATACATAGAACAGATCAGTATTAGCAATCATGGTATTGCTATGAATAGTCCCCTATGGGGACTATTCAAGTGTAAAAAAAAATGTAAAAAAATGTAAAAGTAAAAAAAAAGTGAAAAATCCCCTCCCCCAATAAAAAAGTAAAACGTCCGTTTTTTCCTATTTTACCCCGAAAAAGCGTAAAAAACATTTTTTATAGACATATTTGGTATCGCCGCGTGCGTAAATGTCCGAACTATTAAAATAAAATGTTAATGATCCCGTACGGTGAACGGCGTGAACGAAAAAAAATTAAAAAAGTCCAAAATTCCTACTTTTTTAATACATTTTATTTAAAAAAAAATTATAAAAAATATATTAAAAGTTTTTTATATGCAAATGTGGTATCAAAAAAAAGTACAGATCATGGCGCAAAAAATGAGCCCCCATACCGCCACTTATACGGAAAAATAAAAAAGTTAGAGGTCATCAAAATAAAGGGATTATAAACGTACTAATTTGGTTAAAAAGTTTGTGATTTTTTTTAAGCGCAACAAGAATATAAAAGTATGTAATAATGGGTATCATTTTAATCGTATTGACCCTCAGAATAAAGAACACATGTCATTTTTACCATAAATTGTACGGCGTGAAAACAAAACCTTCCAAAATTAGCAAAATTGTGTTTTTCGTTTTAATTTCCCCACAAAAATAGTGTTTTTTGGTTGCGCCATACATTTTATGATATAATGAGTTATGTCATTACAAAGGACAACTGGTCGCGCAAAAAACAAGCCCTCATACTAGTCTGTGGATGAAAATATAAAAGAGTTATGATTTTTAGAAGGCGAGGAGGAAAAAATGAAAACGTAAAAATTAAATTGTCTGAGTCCTTAAGGCCAAAATGGGCTGAGTCCTTAAGGGGTTAAAAAACAAAAACCTGGTGTCTGTATCAGCAAGAGAGGAATAAAGCGTGACAGGGACTGAATTTTGAAACCCAACAGAGTACACTCTATTTCTAGCTTATGAATTAGTGGAATGTTCCCAAGTAGGAAAATAGTGGTTAATTAAAGTAGTGGTATGGCCTGTCTTGAAGCGAGTCTCCTGTATATAAAATATTGGCTCTCTGCTCGGGTATGTTAAATCCCTGAACATTCAAGGATGATATCAGATTAACCATAATCCCATATATAACTGGAAAAAAGAGGAACATACACATACCTGAAAAGAGAGATAAATACAGGGGAGCATGGTGCAGGTCTAGTCCTCGCTAATGCACAGAGGGGTTACCAGCTCAGTGGTTAACGGCATGGAGCATTACATAAATGGACTCGTGGTGACTAGGAGGCTTAGGAGCATCTTAGGTTGGAAAGTGAGCTAAGATAAGATAAGGGAAAAGCGTAATTGTCAAAGGTTCCTAAATACAAATAATGGGATCTTAATGAAATGAGCCCTAAAGAGTGAACAGGTTTGCAATTTGACAACCTAATATAAATAACATACAAACGAAACAAAATAATAAACAAGACAAAGGCTACATTATGTATCCAGGGTAGCAAGAGTCCAATTTGAAAAAAGCAACCCAGTCCGGAAGTTCAATTGTCTCCAGGTTCAGGGCCTGAAGAAAGGACGGAAGATCAATTGGAGTCTTCAAAACAATTGGAATTACCCTGGCAGACAGTAGATGAGAAGGGGAAACCCCAATTATACAGTATTTTTTTGGTTTGAAGAACTGACAGGAGAGGTTAGCTCTGATATAATGTTCATTGCAACCAATCCAAATATAGCTGAAAACCTGCATCTAGATAGGATATGTTGGAGCATTCGCTCTTTGGTCATAACCTCTTCTTTCTGTGTGTAGTAATGTAGCCAAAAGATCACATCTCTGGGATAGCGAGGATCACAATTTTTTGCACTACAGTAATGGACAGACAGAAATGGACATGCTTATGAAGGATCCGTGCTTGTCTTGGAGCTAAACGGCTATGTTGTGAGATTTCTATAACACTGTGTCTATCTTATTGTGAACTGGCTATTTCCTTTTGGAGTTTCCTCTCTTGGACTACAAGTCCTCTAAGTTTGTAAGTGTGAGGTCATTTGTCTCCCTCTCACACATCAGCCATACCACCCATTGAAACACACCTGTGCTCCCTTCAATGCAATAGACCAGTGTTTTCTAAACAGGGTGCCTCCAGCTGTTGCAAACCTACAATTCACTGCAGAATTCCATCCCACCCAGCAGTCGCTCCACCCATTGAAGCAAAGACAGGCTCCCTCTGAACACCTGACTGACTAAGAATTGCGAGACCACCATGAAATACAGGTACAAACACTATATTATAAACTACAATAACTTTACAGCCCCTGTAGCACAGTCATAAAAAATATCGGTTTAACTCACTGCAGCGAGAGCAGAAAGGTAACATTTAGTTGGAAAGAGAATTATTAGCGCTTGAAATTCGGGGTGGTCCTTTAAGATATGCGTAGTTTCATCCGCATGAAGAAAGGAAGCTTGAAAACATCCAGGGTCACTTTGTAGTTCTGATCTACCATGGCGGACTGTATGTACAAATGCTGGAACCAGAGTCTGTGTCACTAGAATATAGTTGCAGGTCCTCAAGATGGGGTGGAGACCTCTTAGCAGAATATTTTTAAGCCACTTTTTAGCAAGTGGGCTTCTACTTCTGTGTGGGGAAAATAGGGAGCCAGAATCATCAGAGTCCTTTGCAGAAGACTCAGCATCAGAGGAGGGAAGGTGCTAAGTAGGTTGAATATGAGATATAACATCAGAGGCCTCTGGCAAGCTTGGGGGTAAATACCCTGATGCTGGGGGTGTTACCTCCATGGTGGTCTCCTTACTGTAGAAGGGTGAGGCAGAAGTTGAAGGGCAGTCTAAACAGGTGCTCACACTAACCTATAGAACGATCGGTGCCGCTGTAATAGCCGAGGAGTCCACCATGGTAAGTGGTGACATAATCTCTACTACAGCAGGCTTCACTGCTTCTCTGAGAGCTGTAGGCCCTGCACCGCAGGTGATGACATCGTGCTGGAAATAATCAGTAATGTTCTGTGAGGGCGGAAGGGCACTCTGGAGACTTGCAGTCTTCTTATTACGGTGGAACATTCCCATAGCCTACCGTTATACAACCATACGAACACTACAGTGGGAGCCCCCCTTAGACGTCCGGCCACCAGCGTGTCTAGCTACGCCCGCTACTTTTTTTCAAGTTTTCATATTGGCCAAAACAGCAGTCAGTTAACAGCTCATGTTTTCTGCAGATCACTGGTTAGCTTTGCTGTATAGTCTGAAACTGAATGTGAAGAGCCCTACCACTTGAAGCCCCAATTAGACTTATTTAAAAGGTTTGCGTGGGGGTGTGAATCGGAGGCTGAGGGAGCGTAAAACATGTTTGAGGTCTATGATTATTAAACTTCCAAATCACACCCCCAGAGCACAGCATTAACATTAACTTCTTGCAATAAACTTCATCTCCCTCTGATTATTCAGTAAAAAGTGGTATAGTCAAGTAAATATTAAAACCCTTCCATCTCTGGAACAAGTGGAAGGGGAATGTGGATATAGCAAGAGAATAAAAAATAGAGTTCAATTTAAAGTGTACCTGGCAGATCCCACGACAAAAATTTATATGCTACTTAGTACCTAATCCTGACCATGCACAACTCATTTTTATGCCTCTATTGCCTATATTATAAAAAAAAATACCTCTCTTTATTAGCTTACAGTGTTAGAAATCTCACAAAAAGAAGCCACATTACACAGTAACGCACAAAGATATAAAATGGAACTATGTAATACTATAATTTTTACATTTGGCATAATAGATTACAGCTGATTGCTTGAGAGTCCTCTGACAGGAGTTCACCCTGTAATCATTTTTTGTTCCAATTCCTTCTGTTCAAAGTGGTAAACTTTTTAAAAAGACAAAAATAATCAAGGATTCAATAACATTTATTTCAACACAAAACACAGATGTGTTATAATTCCTCAAAATGAATCAACATAGCGCACACATCAACGTGAGACAGCCAGCACTGCTATGATACTTTCTTCAGGCACAGCCAAGTCTTTGGCACCTCAAAGGCAGCTCTCTTTACCCCTGCTTCATCATATGGAATATGCCAAGAAACATGTGTATTCTGTAGGATGGTATCATAAGTTTGGATTGGCTGTGAGAAAAAGAAAAATATATTGTAACATTTTCAGGATATGTCTTTATGTTGCAGTTAAAATGGCGGGATTACTTCTGCATATCGTGAAACCTCCTTGAGAAAACCACTATGAATAATGTATGGTTGACTGAAAATCAGACACATATAATATGGTGTGGATAAGGGGAGTGATCTTCTCAAAGAGAGAGAATTTTGGAGAGGTTTCTGCTGGTAAGGTTCTAATGTTTATGGATAGCTTGAAGTGTACCAAAATAAAAGTCATGGTTTATAGGAATTGGAAATGGTTTTAAGATGCAAAAACTGACCACAAAAAAGGCAAGTAGTATTTCAACCCTTTATTGCCACGCCCTGTTTTGGTTTTACCGGCCAAGTTTTCATTTTCTGTGTTTAGTTTCCCCCCTCCCCCCTCATATTTTAAGAGCCAAGTCTTTCAATTTTCCACCTACAGTTCCATATGAGGGCTTTTTTGTACAGGACCAATTTTACTTTGTAATGACATTTTACCACAGTGAACTTAACAGTTAAAATGACATGTTATCTTTATTCTTTAGGCCAATACGGTTACAACAATACCCAATTCATATATGTTCTGTTCTATTTTACTACTTCAACCTCTTCCCGCAGATGGACGTATATTTTAGCAATGCCTTGCCGCAAATGGACATATATATATATATATATATACACCAAGCAAAAAATAGAGCTACAAGCTCCAATAAAAATGTACAAAAGTTTATTAATCATCTTTTAAAATTATAGTATGAGGTACTACAAACAATAACACACCAAAAAAAAACAATCAGAGAGGTACTGGAAACACTGCAATGAGACTGTAGTAGTAATAATGTAGTATATACAGAACGTTGTATTACATGAAATGTAAAATACAGACTAGACATAGACAAGGAATGGGTAATTACCCACAGTGTATATTTACCTATACTTACAACACCTTGTGTACTAAAAGGAGAACTCCAGAATATAAAAAGTGTTGCCCATACTGCCAGCAGTAAAAAAATAAAGATGTACATACCTTCCTCCGCTCCCCCGGGGCCTCCGGTAACCATCTCCGGTGTGATCCTTTTCCTGGTTGCCGGTGGTCGGAGAGTCTTACTGCGCTCAGCCAATCACCAGCCGCAGCAAAGTCCCGACTCGGCCGGCGATAGGCTGAGTGGCAGTGTGACCTTTTCAGCCCCGGCAGCAGGTGCCAGTGTAGTGAAGAATTTTGTGTCATGAAGCGTTCTCACACTGCCGCTCAGCCTATCCCCAGCCGAGTCAGACTTCGCTGCGGCTGGTGATTGGCTGAGCGCAGTATGATTCTTCGACCACCGGCAACCAGGAAGTGGATTGCGGCGGAGACCGGAGCCGATTACCGGAGGCCCCGGGCAAAAGGCATTAAATTACAGATTAGACATTCTTATAATATGTCAACAAAAGTTAGATTTTATTTCCATCATTTACACTTTCAAAATAACAGAAAACAAAAAATGGCATCTGCAAAAGTTTGGGCACCCTGCAGAATTAATATCTTGTACTGCCCCATTTGGCAAGTATCACAGCTTGTAAACGCTTTTTGTAGCCAGCCAAGAGTTTTTCAATTCTTGTTTGAGGTATCTTTGCCCATTCTTCCTTACAAAAGTCTTCCAGTTCTTTGAGATTTCTGGGCTGTCTGTCACGCACTGCTCTTTTAAGGTCTATCCATAGATTTTCAATTATGTTGAGGTCAGGAGATTGTGAAGGACATGGTAAACCCCAAAGCATGATTAATCCACCCCCATGCTTAACAGTTGGACAGTGGGTTTTTTCATTAAATTCTGTTCCCCTTCTTTTCCAAACGTACCTTTGCTCAATCCAGCCAAAAAGTTAAATTTTAACATCATCGGTCCACAGAACTTGTTTCCAAAATGCATCAGACTTGTCTATATGTTCATTTGTAAAGTTAAAACGCTGATTTTTGTGGTGAGGATAGAGAAGAGGTTTTCTTCTGATGACTCTTCCATGAAGACCATAGTTGTACAAGTATCTCTTTATAGTGGAACAGTGTACCACAACTCCAGTGTCTGCCAGATCTTTCTGGAGGGATTGTGCAGTCAAACATGGGGCAAGTTCAGATGAGTCTGGGCATTTAAAACCTTTGAGATTGACATCACCTGGTTTTACCAGATAATGATTGAGAACAATCCATGACAACAACTTACAGGTGTGGAAGACCACACAACAAAATGGTGAATATACCCCAGTTAAAAATAATTTATGACAAGTATAATCATGTATAAAAATGGTTTTATTGAAATATATAGTTTAAAAAATACATATTTGTATATCTGAAAACACAGAATCAATTCATAGACGGTAGTATAAAAATAAAGGATATATATAAAAGTATAAGTGTAAAAGTATAAGGTGGATGCTGGGGTGAGAAAGCCTGTATGCCAATAAAATAGATAAAGAGATAAAAATAGTTCTTTGAGAAGTCACAATGCTAGTAGTGAGCTGCAATTAATAGTTATAAATAGGTAGATTAATAATAATAAATAAATTAATATCTGCAAGGGTTGCATGCACAAGGTGCAGATATTAATTTATTTATTATTATTAATCTACCTATTTATAACTATTAATTGCAGCTCACTACTAGCATTGTGACTTCTCAAAGAACTATTTTTATCTCTTTATCTATTTTATTGGCATACAGGCTTTCTCACCCCAGCATCCACCTTATACTTTTACACTTATACTTTTATATATATCCTTTATTTTTATACTACCGTCTATGAATTGATTCTGTGTTTTCAGATATACATATATGTATTTTTTAAACTATATATTTCAATAAAACCATTTTTATACATGATTATACTTGTCATAAATTATTTTTAACTGGGGTATATTCACCATTTTGTTGTGTGGTCTTCCACACCTGTAGGTTGTTGTTTTAGTTGCTCTCTTAGTGGATAATAAATCCCCTACCCTACCTATATAAAATTATTCTATTTTTGAGCCCTTGAGGAAAGTCTCTTTCGGTTACAACAATCCATGACACTGGCAGGTCTCAGCTTTGCAAAGGGGGCAGAGCATGCTGTAAATTCTGCAGGGTGCCCAAACTTTTGCAGACACCATTTTTTGTTTTCTGTTATTTTGAAAGTGTAAATGATGGAAATAAAATCTAACTTTTGTTGACATATTATAAGAATGTATAATCTGTAATTTGATGCCTTTTGGAGATTTTTCCATCTTTCCTTGGCTTCTTTATACACATTAATACACATTTTTACCTGGGGTGCCCAAACTTTTGATCCCCACTGTACCCTGTAAACTCATGATAGAAAGAAAAAAACAATAATAATAATAAAATAAAAAATGTGACCACCACGTGACAAAATAAAAAGTTATTAGTGCCAATAGTAATAAATCCCTACATCAATATTTCAGAATATATCACAAAGCCTTAGGACAGCTGCTACTAGAAATAATGAAAGGTTTTAGGGAAATAGTGGTATTAGAAATACAAGGTATATGTGGAATAATTTCACTAGATAATGACAAAAATATTGATTCCATGTCTTAACCCCTTAAGGACGGAGCGTTTTTCTGTTTTTGCACTTTGGTTTTTTCTTCCTTACCTTTTAAAAATCATAATCCTTTCAATTTTGCACCTAAAAATCCATATGATGGCTTATTTTTTGCTCCACCATTACTTTGTAATGACATCAGTCATTTTATCCAAAAAGCTACAGCGAAACGGAAAAAAAAATCATTGTGCGACAAAATGGCAGGAATATACGTTTAAAATTGTCCTCTTCTGACCCCTATAACTTTTTTATTTTTCAACGTACGGGGCGGTATGAGGGCAAATTTTTTGCAACGTGGTCTAAGTTTTTAGCAGTACCATTTTTGTTTTGATCTGACTTTTTGATCGCTCTTTATTCATTTTTTATGGTATAAAAAGTGACCAAAAATACGCTATTTTGGACTTTGGAATTTTTTGGCGCGTACGCCATGGACCATGCGGTTTAATTAACTATATATTTTTATAGCTCGGACATTTACGCACGCAGCAATACCACATATGTTTATTTTATTTACAGTTTTTTTTATGGGAAAAGGGGGTGATTCAAACTTTTATTAGGGAAAGGGTTAAATGATCTTTATTAACTTTTTTATTTATTTTTTACTTTTTTTTGCAATGTTATAGCTCCCATAGGGGACTATAACATGCAGTACATTGATTCAATACACTGATCACTGCCATTGCATTCAATGGCAGGGATCAGTGTTATCGGCAGTTGATTGCTCAATCCTGGATTTCAGGCCTGGAGCAATCAATCGACAATCGGATGCTCAGGAGACAGGTGAGGGGACCTCTTGCTGCGTCCTAGCTGATCGAGACATCGCGATTTTATTGGGGATGCTTTTACTTTCACTTTTAGACGCGGCGATCAACTTTGATCGCCACATCTAAAGAGTTAATGTCGGACATCAGCCCGATCGGCGATGTCCGGCATTAGCATGGGTCTTGGTTGCTCATAGCAACGTCTATATGCGCTAAGGGTTTAAATAATGTTAATTGTATAGTTACATAGTTAGTATGGTTGAAAAAAGACATACGTCCATCAAGTTCAACCAGGGAATTGAAGGGAAGGGTGTAAGGGAATAAGGGGAAGGGATGTAGTTTTATAATTCTGCAAAAGCATTAATGTTATTTTGTTCCAGGAATGTATCGTACCCTGTTATAAAGCTATTAATTGTTCCTGCTGTGACCAGTTCCTGAGGTAGACTGTTCCATAAATTCACAGTTCTTATGGTAAAGAAGGCGCATCGCCCCTTTAGACTAAACCTTTTCTTCTCCAGACGGAGGGAGTGCCCCCTCGTCCTTTGGGGGGGTTTAACCTGGAACAGTTTTTCTCCATATGTTTTGTATGGGCCATTTATATACTTATATACGTTTATCATATCCCCCCTTAAACGTCTCTTCTCAAGACTAAACAATTGTAACTCCTTTAATCGTTCCTCGTAGCTAAAATGTTCCATGCCCCATATTAGTTTAGTAGCACGTCTCTGCACCCTTTCCAGCTCCGCAGTGTCCCTTTTATGGACAGGCAACCAAAACTGAACAGCATATTCCAGATGAGGCCGTACCAATGCTTTATAAAGGGGGAGTATTATGTCCCTGTCCCTCGAGTCCATGCCTCTTTTTATACATGACAATATCCTGCCGGATTTGGAAGCAGCAGCCTGACATTGCATGCTATTCTGAAGTCTGTGATCTACAAGTACACCCAGATCCTTCTCTACCAGTGACTCTGCCAGTTTAATCCCCCCTGAGACATACGACGAATGCATGTTATTAGTACCCAGATGATTAACTTTGCATTTATCCACATTGAACCTCATTTGCCAAGTGGATACCCAGTAGGGATGTAAGAAAAAATCGATTCCCGCGATTATCGCGATTTTTCACTTGCCGATACTGAATCGATTCAAAATATTTTTGAATCGATTCTTTTAGTGATGTGGAATTTGTATCTCCTGATCCCCGAAACAGCATGTCCCGGGCATCAGGATATACAACTTCCACATTTTGTCAGCCGGATCTGACGCGGCGGCGCTCTGGGTGTATGGAGCGGGCTCCGACTCGTGCCCGCTCCATACTCTGCGGTCCCCGGCTGATTTCAGTAGCCGGGGGCCGCTGATGCATCACCGCCGCTAATATCCAGCATGCGGTGCTCTGCAGTGTGTATGGAGCGGGCTCCGGACTCGTGCCCGCTCCATACTCTGCAGCCCCCGGCTGTTCTCAGTAGCTGGGGGCCGCCGCTAATAGCCAGCATGCGGCGATCGTCGCGGCTGGCTATTAACCCTTTAGATCGCCGCTGTCAAAGCTGACAGCGGCGTCTAAAGGGACATGTGTATGCTCCCTGGTGGGCAAGATCGCCCCCCCCCGCAGTGCGATCGCGGGCGGGCGATCCACTGTGGAGGCAGAGGAGGGCTTACCTCTGCTTCCCTGCTCTCCGTGGCTCTGTCATTGATAGAGCCTGGCTGGACCAGGCTCTATCAATGCATCGCAGATAAATGGAGTTCAATAGAACTCTATTCATCTGTCTGAGGAATCTAATGATTCCTAAAAGACTAATAAAGTGTATAAAAAAAATAAAATAAAGTTTTAATAAAAGTGTCAAAGACTGTTTTTTTTAGACCGAATCAGGATATATCGCGATCTATCGTCACCTAGACGGTATCGCGATATATCGAATCGCCACACTGGTATCGCGATTCGAATCGAATCGCCAAATTCTTGGCGATTCACACCCCTAATGCCCAGACACTTAGTCTATCCAAGTCATCTTGTAACCTATACACATCCTCTATAGACTGTACTATGCTACATAGCTTGGTGTCATCTGCAAAGATAGAAACAGAGCTGTTAATACCATCCTCTATATCATTGATAAATAAATTAAACAACAGCAGGCCCAGTATAGAACCTTGGGGTACACCACTAATAACCGTGGACCAATCAGAGTACGAATTATTGACCACCACTCTCTGGGTACGATCCATGAGCCAGTGTTCAATCCAGTTACAAACTAAAATTTCCAAACCCAAAGACCTTAACTTACCTGTCAGACGTCTATGAGGGACAGTATCAAACGCTTTAGCAAAATCCAGAAACACTATATCCACAGCCATTCCTCTGTCAAAGCTTCTACTCACTTCTTCATAAAAGCAAATTAGATTGGTTTGACAACTTCTATCCTTAGTAAACCCATGCTGGCTATCACTTATAATACTATTATCCCCTATGTATTCCTGTATGTAATCCCTTATAAGTCCTTCAAACTATTTACCCACAATGCATGTTAAACTTACCGGTCTATAATTGCCTGGCGAAGACCTAGAGCCCTTCTTGAAGATTGGCACCACATTCGCCTTGCGCCAGTCCCTTGGCACAATACCAGACACCAGAGAATCTCTAAATATCATGAACAAGGGTACAGATATTACTGAACTTACCTCTCTAAGAACTCTTGGGTGTACTACATCTGATCCTGGAGATTTGCTTACATTTACTTAACTTACCTTGTACCATCTCATCATTAAGCCAGTTCAGTACATTACATGATGTGTTACCAGCACTGAACTGTCCAATGTCAGCTCCTTCTTCCATAGTATATACAGAACTAAAGAACCCATTCAGTAGCTCCGCCTTCTCTTGATCGCCCGTGACAACCTCCCCTTTATCATTATTAAGGGGTCCTACAAGCTCTGCCCTTGTTTTTTTTGTATTTATATTTCTAAAAAAATATTTAGGATTAGTTTTGCTTTCTTTGGCCACCTGTCTCTCATTTTGAATTTTTGCTGTTTTTATTACATTTTTACAGATTTTATTACCGTATTTATCGGCGTATAACACGCACTTTTTAGGCTAAAATTTTTAGCCTAAAGTCTGTGTGCGTGTTATACGCCGATCCCCCCCAGGAAAGGCAGGGGGAGAGAGGCCGTCGCTGCCCGCTTCTCTCCCCCAGCCTTTCCTGGGGTCTAGAGCGCTGCTGTCGGCCCTTTTCACCCCCTGGTTATCGGCGCCGCTGCCCGTTCTGTCCCCCTGACTATCGGTGCCGGCGCCGATAGCCAGGGGGAGAGAAGCGGCGCCGACAGCCAGGGGGAGAGAAGGGGCAGCGGCACCCATTGCCGGCGCCGCTGCCCCGTTGCCTCCCCCCATCCCCGGTGGCATAATTACCTGAGTCGGGTCCGCGCTGCTCCGCTGCTCCAGGCCTCCGTCGTTGCTATGCGCTGAACGGCGCGGCGCATGACGTCAGAGCGCCCCAGCGTCCCCAGCGTCGTTGCTATGCACGGCGCGGCGCGGCGCTCTGACGTCATGCGCCGCGCCGTTCAGCGCATAGCAACGACGGAGGCCTGGAGCAGCGGAGCAGCGCGGACCCGACTCAGGTAATTATGGGTGCCGCTGCCCCTTCTATGGGGGCAATGGGTGCCGCTGCCCCTTCTCTCCCCCTGGCTGTCGGCGCCGCTTCTCTCCCCCTGGCTATCGGCGCCAGCACCGATAGTCAGGGGGACAGAACGGGCAGCGGCGCCGATAACCAGGGGGTGAAAAGGGCCGACAGCAGCGCTCTAGACCCCAGGAAAGGCAGGGGGAGAGAAGCGGGCAGCGACGGCCTCTCTCCCCCTGCCTTTCCTGGGGGTATATCGGGGTATACATGCGCACACACGCACCCTCATTTTATCATGGATATTTGGGTAAAAAACTTTTTTTACCCAAATATCCTTGGTAAAATGAGGGTGCGTGTTATAGGCCGGTGCGTGGTATACCCCGATAAATACGGTAAGCTCTTTGTACTGTTTAAATGTTATAGCTGACCCATCTGATTTGAATTTTTTGAAGGCAATTTTTTTGTTGTTTATTGCTCTTTTAACATCATTTGTCAGCCATGTAGGATTTAGTTTTAATAGTTTATATTTGTTCCCCTTTGGTAAATATTTAGCTGTATAGTTATTTAGAGTTGATTTAAAGATGTCCCATTTACCTTCTGTATCAGTATTTGAGAACACCTCCCCCCAGCCTATGTCCTGTAGTGCAGCTCTCAGCCCAGGGAAATTTGCCTTTTTAAAGTTATATGTTTTTGCCTTCCCCGTCTGTCTTTGTTTTCTACATTTTAAGTCAAAAGTAACTATATTGTGGTCGCTATTACCAAGGTTTTCCCGCACAGTTACATTACCAACCAGCTCTGCGTTGTTGGAAATGATCAGATCCAACAAGGCATCACTTCTTGTTGGGTCCTCCACAAACTGGCCCATAAAATTATCCTGCAATAAATTTAGGAATTTTCTCCCCTTTGTAGTTTTAGCCAACCCCGGACCCCAATCTATATCTGGATAGTTAAAATCTCCCATTATTACCACTGTACCTGCCTGGGCGGCCCTCTCTATTTGTTTATGCAGCCTTCTATCTCTTCAGTGATATTAGGGGGTCTGTAGATTACTCCAAATACTATTTTTTCAGTATTTCCCTCCTTTTGTAATTCTACCCACAGTGATTCCACATCCTCAGAATCATCACACACTATGGCATCGTTCACACTGACTTTCATACCACTTCTAACATACAGACAGACTCCACCACCTTTTCTGTTCATTCTATCCTTGCGAAACAATGTAAACCCCTGCAGATTGACAGCCCAGTCATGCGAGGAGTCCAGCCATGTCTCAGTGACCCCAACTATATCAATATGTTCCTCCAGTATCAATGCCTCAAGCTCCCCCATTTTATTTGCTAGGCTTCTGGCATTTGTGAACATACACTTTACATTTCCATTAAGTTTTACACATATAGTCTCACTAATGGGATTTTCTGAGTTATTGGTGTTAATGTTATTATTTGAGTTATAAGGGCTAATTGTACTATTTAAGTTATTGGGGCTAATGGGATTTTTTGAGTTATTGGGTCTAACAATATTATTTAAGTTATTGGGGCTAATGGTATTTTCTGAGTTAATGGGGCTTATTGTAGTTATTGAGGCTAATGGCATTTTTTGAATTATTTGGTTTACAATTTTTCGGGCTACATTTAACCCCTAGAGGACACGTGGCATGCATGTATGTCGTGGTGCCCTGGGACTTAGCTCAACGTGGTGATCGGAACCAGACGACTGCTGCTCCCGCTGATGTCTGCCATTAACTCTTCAGATGCCGTGATCAATAGTTATCATAGTATTTGAAGTATTGCAGTGATATTCAGACACACATCCAACCACCCGCGGTGGGTGGTCAGATATGTTAAGATGGCTGGCGGAGCTCCACTCACCTGCTCCGGCTGGCTCCTGCAGTTAGCAGACCAGAGAAGCAGATTGCAGATAACACTGATCATTGCTCTGGGGACAAAAAAGTGTAAAGCAAAGTGTAAAAAAAGGTTTAATTAAAAGTGAATAAGCCCCAATAAAAAATGTAGTCATGCAAAATGAAAATGTTATGCTCCTTAGAAGGCAAGGAGGAGAAAACTAAAATGCTAAATTAAATTGTCTGTGACCTTAAGGCCAAACTGGGCTGTGTCCTTAAAGGGGTACTCCGGTGGAAAACTTTTTTTTCTTAAGTCAACTGGTGCCAGAAAGTTAAAGAGATTTGTAAATTACTTCTATTAAAAAATATTAATCCTTCCAGTACTTATTAGCTGCTGAATACTACAGAGGAAATTCTTTTATTTTTGGAACACAGAGCTCTCTGCAGATGTCTCTGTCCATTTTAGGAACTGTCCAGAGCAGGATGTTTGCTATGGGGATTTTCTCCTACTCTGGACAGTTCTTAAAATGGACAGAGATGTCAGCAGAGAGCACTGTGGTCACAATGTCAGCAGAGAGCTCTGTGTTACAAAAAGAAAATAATTTACTCTGTAGTATTCAGCAGCTAATAAGTACTGGAAGGATTAAGATTTTTTAATAGAAGTAATTTACAAATCTGTTTAACTTTCTGGCACCAGTTGATTAAAAAAAATAATTATTATTATTATTTTTACGTTTTAGTTTTTTCCTCCTCCCCTTCAAAAAATCATAACTCTTATATTTTCATCCAAAGACTAGTATGAGGGCTTGTTTTTTGCGCGAATAGTTGTCAGTTGTAATGCCATCACTCACTTTACCATAAAATGTATGGCGCAACCAAAAAAATACTATTTGTTTTGGGAAATAAAAAAGAAAAACGCAATTTTGAAAATTTTGGAAGGTTTTGTTTTCACGCCGTACAATTTATGGTAAGAATGACATGTGTTTTTTATTCTCTGGGTCAATACGATTAAAATGATACCCATGATTACACACTTTTCTATTACTGTTGCGCTTACAAAAAAATCGCAAACTTTTTAACTAAATTAGTACGTTTAAAATCCCCCTAATTTGAAGACCTATAACTTTTTCATTTTTCCGTATAAGCGGTGGTATGAGGGCTCATTTTTTGCGCCGTGATCTGTACTTTTTATTAATACCATATTTGTTTTTACAAAACTTTTATTACATTTTTTATTAATTTTTTGGGGAATAAAATGTTATCAAAAAGCAGCTATTTTGGACTTTTTTTTTTATGTTCACGCCGTTCACCGTACGGGATAATTTACATTTTATTTTAATAGTTCGGATATTTACGCTCGCGGTGATACCAAATATGTATATAAAATAATTTTTTTTACACTTTTTGGGGGTAAAATAGGGAAAATTGGACAATTTACGTTTTTATTGGGGGAGGCGGTTTTTCAAATTTTTTTAACTTTATTTTTTTAACTTTTATTTTTACACTCTTATAGTCCCCATAGGGGACTATTTATAGCAACCATTCGATTGCTAATGCTGTTCAGTCCTATGTATAGGACACAGCATTGATCAGCATTATCGGTCATCTTCTGCTCTGGTCTGTGGGAAAGCAGATCAGAGCAGAAGACTCCCGGATGGCAGCGGAGGCAGGTGAGGGGACCTCCGTCTGCCGTGCAGGATGATTGGATCGCCGCGGCAGCGCTGCGCTGCTATCCGATCATCCTGTTAAGTGACCGCGATGCTGCAGATGCCGTGATCTGTATTGATCACGGCATCTGAGGGGTTAATGGCGGACATCCGCGGAATCGCGGTGTCCACCATTACCGGCGGGTCCCTGGCTGCGATCCACAGCCGGGACCTGCTGCGCATGATGCCGGCATCGCTCCGATGCCCGCGGTTATTCTCAGGATGTAAATGTACGTCCTGCATCATTAAGTACCACATCACCAGGACGTACATTTACGTCCTGCGTCGTTAAGGGGTTAAGTGGTTAAAGGAGAAGTCTCACCTAGAAAAAAATTATATATATATATATATATATATATATATATATATATATATATATATAATGCCCAGGCTGCAACAAAATAGAACAATAAACAGGACTTACCTGCAGTTGCTCCCTGGGTGTCCAGTTATCTCGATCACTCCTCTGCCGCCATCTTCTTCCGGGGCCAGCCATGGTTAGTGCATCACGCTGCCAGTTAGCAAATTGCCAACTGAGGCTAAGCGGCAGAGTGATGCACTGAGCTACGGCATTGGTCTCCGAGATTCAGTGCATCACACTGATGCTCAGCTTGCCAAGGCGAGTTATCACCGGCGATTTGCTGAGGGGCTTTGTGATGTGCTGACCACATCTGGACCAGGAAGAAGACTGCGACAGAGTAACAATACCGGGACACCAGGGGAGTGAAAACAGGTTTATTGTTTTATTTTATTGCAGCCAGGGCATTATGGAATTGTTTTTTTCTAGGTGAGTTTTCTCCTTTAACCCCTGATCGG
Source organism: Hyla sarda (assembly GCF_029499605.1). Classification (NCBI taxonomy): domain Eukaryota; kingdom Metazoa; phylum Chordata; class Amphibia; order Anura; family Hylidae; genus Hyla; species Hyla sarda. The sequence continues at coordinate 73,826,424 of NC_079199.1, read as the reverse complement.
GATGACAGAGGGAGGGAGCTTACTTTGCCCTCCATCGGGACTTTGCAATGCGATTGCAGGGTCCCAATGGTAGTCATGGCAACCAGAGACCTCTGAACTGCAATGTATTATATGTGTGAAGTCCCATAAAAGAAATGTTAAATAAATAATAAATCTAAATAAAAATAAATAAATATATGCACAATCCCTCTTTCCCCCATTATAAGTTATGTTTTTAACCCCCCCTCCCCCTAAAAAAATTATATACGCATATTTGGTTTCGCAGCATCCATAACAACCCAAGCAATAAAACTATCACATTATTTAAACCGTACTATGAACACCGTAAAAAAAAAAATATATATATATTAAAAAACTTGCCAAATTTATTGCTTTATATTAATGCTGTCTCTGTAAATCTTAAATAAAAAGTAATCCAAACATCAAATGTATCCAAAAAAGGGAGAGTCAATAACAATGATCAATGCTGAGCCAAAGCTCAGCATTGAACAGTGTATGAAAATCGCAAGATTGCATGTTATAGTCCCCTACAGGGACTAAAAGCAAAAAAGTGTAATAAAAAAAAAAAAAAAAAGAGTTAGTAAAATTGAATCAACCCCATTCCTAATAATAGTTTGAATCATCCCCCTGTTCCCATTTTGTAAATAAAACAATGTAAACAAAAATAAACATATATGGTACCACCGCGAGTGTAAATGTCCGGACTATTAAAATATAATGTAAATGAAATTGCACGGTTGATGGTGTACACATGAAAAAAAAAATATAATTGTGCATTTGTGGTATCTTCATATACCATAAAAAAAAGTTAATAAAAAGTGATCAAAAAGTCCCATCAAAACAGATCAAGGCACAAAGAAATGAGCCCTCATATAGCCCTGTATGAGGAAAAATAAAAAATAAATAAATAAAAAATAAAAAGAGTAAGAAAAGAACAGTTTTAAGCATACTAATTTTGGTGCATGTAGTTATTTTTTTAAAGTAGTATAATAAAATAAAATCATTGTAATTGTATGGACCTACAGAATAAAGATTTGGTGTAATTCTTCCCGAAAAGTACATTGTGTAGAAATGGAAGCCCCCAACAGTTACAAAATGGCATTATTTTTTTCTATTTCACCCCACAACATTTTTTTTTGTTTCGCCATAGATTTTGTTATCAAATTATTGATGTCATTACAAATTAAAATTTGTGTGCAAAAAGCAAGCCTCCATATAGGTCTGTAGGTGGAAAATTGAAAGCAGTTTGATTTATAGGGGAGAAGGAAAAAATGAAAGTGCAAAGATGAAAAATGGCGTGGTCCTAGAGAAGTTAAAAATGTCAACTCATCTTAGAGATTTGTCCGCACACAATATTGTCGGCATAAAAATAAAAAATGACGGCTCTCAGAAAATGGCGATGTACAAAATTTTTTGTTATCAAAAAACGTTTTTATAGTGTAATATAATAAACCATACCCAAAAATAGTACCAACTTATCCCACAAAAAACAAGCCCTTACAAAGGTAAAAAAAAAAAAAAAAAGTTTTAAGCTTTTAAAAATTTTTGAAAAATATATATATTTTCATGATTATAAATGTGGAAAAACACGTTAGGTATCTTTATAATCGTACCGAATTGCAGAAAAGAGATAACATGCCATTTATACTGCATGGGGAAGAAAAAATAAATAAAAACAATGGCAGAACAGTTTTTTTTTTTTTTTTTTAAAGATGCTACCTAATTTTTTATGGTGTCAGTAGTGACACTTGCTGTGATCTTTCCTTAACTGCAGGTACTACTGCTCCCATCATGGAGCACACTCTGCTCCATGTTTGGAGCTGTGGTACCTGCAGTTAAGGAAAGATCCCAGCGGATGTCACCTGCTGTGATCCTCCTGTATAATGTATAGATGCGGCCGGCCGCTCTTCTATGGTCCCCTGCACTGCTCTATATATACACATATTCATATTTCCAATAGAGAGTTGTGATTGGCTGGAACCATCTGGCCAATCACAGCTCTCTGCGGGAAATATGAATAGGTGTATATATATGGCAGTGCAGGGGACCATAGAAGAGCGGCCGGCCACATCTATAAATTATTCAGCAGAATCGCAACGGAACCCGGGCGATCTGTCAATTAGTAAAGGTACTACTACTCCCATCATGGAACAGTGTGTTCCATGCTGGGAGCAGTAGTACCATCTAAAAAATGTAGAAAAAAAAGTGAAAAACACACACACACTACATTTTTATTATTGTCGGCTATATTTTTTGTGCCCTGCCTGCACACATAAATAGATCCCTGTTTAAAAATTTATAAAAATGTTGTTATAAAAAAGATACATTTCGTTAAATACAATTTCTTCCATCACTACTGTATCTTTTTTTTTTTTTTAATGGTACCCTACGAATAAAAATCACCTGCAAAAATGCCAAAATTAAAACCCACATAGCGCTTAACCCTCACATAGACTTCAATGGGAGAAAAATACCACGATTTCAGGGAAAAAAAACGCCATAGGCTCAATATGTTGTGATTTTGCAAAACCGCCAACGAGCTGAAAAACGCCAAAAAAAAGAGTGAAAAAATTCCAAAAGGTTTAAAAAAAATGCCAAACTGAAAAACGCCAAGTGGAAAAAGAATTTTGCTATTTCTCATTGATTTACAGTTAACATCTGGCTGCAGCGTTTTTTGGCCGAAAAAATGCCATGCGGCAGAAATGGCGTTTTTCAAAAAAAATAAACAAGTGGAATTCCAGCCTATGTGTAGGTCACGAAGCACACAAGAGCCACATATAGGATTTTTCTTAATACCGTATATGTCGGCGTATAAGACGACTTGGCGTATAAGACGACCCCCAACTTTTACAGTTAAAATATAGAGTTTGGGATATACTCGCCATATAAGACTACCCCTCCTACCGCGATGTACGGTACCTTGTAGTTCCCCCCACATTAGGTAGGCAGTATAGTTCCCCCACAATAGTAGGCAGCTCCCCCACAATAGGTCAGGAATTACCCCACATTAGGTCAGCAGTTACCCCACATTAGTAGGCAGCTCCCCCACATTAGTAGGCAGCTCCCCCACATTTGTAGGCAGCTCCCCCCACATTAGGTGAGCAGTTCCCCCCCAATAGTAGGCAGCTCCCCCACATTTGTAGGCAATTCCCCCACAATAGTAGGCAGCTCCCCCCACATTTATAGGCAGCTCCCCCCACAAGAGTAGGCAGCTCCCCCCACATTTGTAGGCAGCTCCCCCCACATTTGTAGGCAGCTCCCCCCACATTAGGTCAGCAGTTCCCCACATTAGGTCAGCAGTTCCCCCCACATTTGTAGGCAATTCCCCCACATTAGGTCAGCATTTCCCCCACAATAGTAGGCAGCTCCCCCCACAATAGATTGGCAGCTCCTCCCAACAGACATACAGCTTCCAGCCATATAGTATAGTAGGTAGTAGGCAGCTCCCCCAACAATAGTAGGCAGCTCCCCCCACATTTGTAGGCAGCTCCCCCCACATTAGGTCAGCAGTTCCCCCACAATAGTAGGCAGCTCCCCCCACAATAGATTGGCAGCTCCTCCCAACAGACATACAGCTTCCAGCCATATACAGTGTATGGCTGCAGGCTGTATGTCTGTACTGGTCTGCCCCCACAGTGTTCCGATCACCGCTCCTCCGGCCCGGGTCACCATCTACTGCTATGGCCTATGGACCATAGCAGTAGGTGCCGGGACCGGGGAGCGGCGACTGGATCACTTAAGATAACACGGCCGGTCACTCACCAGGCCCCGGTCGGCGCGCGTCCTCCTGCGGTCCTCCTGGTCCTGCGCTCCTCTGCCTCTATGGTTGTACGCACAGGAAGTCACTGACGTGACGTGACGTGAAAAAAAATGCCCACATTTGTAGGCAGCTCCCCCGACATTAGGTCAGCAGTTCCCCCACAATAGTAGGCAGCTCCCCCCACAATAGATTGGCAGCTCCTCCCAACAGACATACAGCTTCCAGCCATATACAGTGTATGGCTGCAGGCTGTATGTCTGTACTGGTCTGCCACCACAGTGTTCCGATCACCGCTCCTCCGGCCCGGGTCACCATCTACTGCTATGGCCTATGGACCATAGCAGTAGGTGCCGGGACCGGGGAGTGGTGACTGGATCACTTAAGATAGCACGGCCGGTCACTCACCAGGCCCCGGTCGGCGTGCGTCCTCCTGCGGTCCTCCTGGTCCTGCGCTCCTCTGCCTCTATGGTTGTACGCACAGGAAGTCACTGACGTGACGTGAAAAAAAATGCCAAACTGAAAAACGCCAAGTGGAAAAAGAATTTTGCTATTTCTCATTGATTTACAGTTAACATCTGGCTGCAGCGTTTTTTGGCCGTTTTTTGTCCCGTGCGTACAACCATAGAGACGGAGGACCGGACCGCAGGAGGATGCCGGGGAATGGTAAGTGACCGGAGGACATCCTTATGTTCCGAAAAGATTTTTCGGGACACAGGGATGTCCGGCATAGGAATACCTACGATTATCTGCCCGGGCCGGCTCCCGTGTATGGCTGCAGGCGGGGGCCGGCCAGAGCAAGTAAAAACTAATACTGTATACTAAAAACCAGGGGGCCTCCAGCTGTTCTAAAACTACAACTCCCAGCATGCCCGGACAGCCTTTGCCGTGCTGGGAGTTGTAGTTGCACAACAGCTGGAGGCACCCTGGTTTTTAGTATACAGTATTAGTTTTTACTTGCTCTGGCCGGTCCCCGCCTGCAGCCGCACACAGGAGCCGGCCTGGGCAGATAATCAGAAGTTTTCCTATCCCGGACCTCAATACCCGGCGAATTAGACGACCCCCGACTTTTCAGAAGAAAATTTGGGGTTAAAAAGTCGTCTTATACGCCGGGATATACGGTACGTCAGAATGAGGGGAAAAAATATTTGTATTTCTCTGCAGCACCTACTGTGTTACAGACAAAACTGGAGCAAAATGCCATATCTGCATGAAAAATTAAAATTTTTGACTTCCACGATGCTATAATCTTCGGTAAAACACCTAAAGGGTTAATAAACTTCCCAAATTTCATTTTGATCACTTTGAGGGGTGTAGTTTTTATATTAGGGACATTTATCCTGGCTTCTAACATCCAGGCCCTTAAAGGGGTACTCCACTGGAAAACATTTTTTTTTCTTTTTTAATCAACTGTTGCCAGAAAGTAAAACAGATTTGTAAATTCCTTCTATTTAAAAATCTTAATCCTTCTAGTACTTATCAGCTACAGTATGATCCACAGGAAGTTCTTTTCTTTTTGAATTTCCTCTCTGCTGATACCTCTGTCCATTTTAGGAACTGTCCAGAGCAGGGGATTTTCTCCTACTCTGGACAGTTCCTAAAATGGACAGAGATGTCAGCAGAGAGTACTGTGGTCAGACAAAAAGGAAATTGAAAAAGAAAAGAACTTCCTGTGGATCATACTGCCTAGTAAGTATGTCCCAAACACTTTATCTCTCACCTGTTGTCTTCACATAACACCCCTGTGCTGTATGCACCTTTTACAGTTGCGTTGTCGTTCCCTGAGTTGGCGTTCTGTCTGGCTGACTTTGTTGCTCATTTCTCGATGTTCTGTCCGTCAAAACTACTATTCCCATTATACTTTGCGGCACGATGATGCATTTAGTTGATGCCTATTATTCCTTGTTATGCCGCCCATCATGATTTTCGTTTCCGCCCATCTCCCGCCCCTTCTTGGTTTATGTTACGCCCATCCTCTGCCCAGCTTACACCCATCGTGGATTAGGTCTACGCCCTTTTCTCAGCCATCCGTCACTAACTTCGCCCCGCCTGGCTTATGTCTGTTATGTTGGGGACTCAGTTTGATGTGGGTGGCTCTAGCCAATCACGTGTCTCCGTCGCTGCATCACCATGCTCCCTTCCACATATATGTTCTCAGCATCCTGTTATAGCCTGGGCAAGGGAATCTTTTATTCGTGTGCAATGGTCAGTGTCCTTATCTTGGTTTATTCTAACTTTGCCTTTTTTTCTGTTGCTTGTGTTTTTTTTTTTCTTTCTTTCGGCTTCCTTTATCATGCAATGAATTTATCATGCAATGAATATGTCTTGTTATTCCTGTTTATTTAGCTGTCGCTCTCCCTCTGCGTATTTATGATATTAGTTATGTACCGGTATGCCTTCCTGTTTTTTTTTTCTTCATTTGAGGGTATACTTTCTAGTCAATTTATGACCTTTTTGTTGTGTGTGTCTTTGTCTGTATCCCTACAACTCTTGCCTAGGCTATATGACTCCTTGCTAAACCAGATATGTACCTACATTTATTTAGTCAAGTGTTTTGTAGGGGTATTGGGGGGTTGCATTGTTCTTAGCAAGAGAGAGTAAGCATTTTATAAATAGCATCTTTAGAAAGAGACCGACTAAGTCTACTATCTCACCCACTCTTTTCTTTCTCTCCTGTCTGTGTATGTCTGTCTCTGTCTGTCTGTCTCTATCTCTCTGTGTATCTGTCTGTCTCTGTCTCTCTGTATCTGTGTCTCTCTCTGACTCTCTTTTTGTGTCTGTCTCTGTCTGTCTCTCTCTGGGTCTCTTTTTTTTCTGTCTCTCTTTCAGTCTCTGTCTCTCTCTGACTCTTTTTGTGTCTGTCTATGTCTGTCTCTGTGTCTCTCTCTGTGTGTCTCTATCTCTTTTTCTGTCTGCCTGTCTCTGTCTATCTTTTTCTGTATGTCTGTCTCTGTCTCTCACTCTGACTCTTGCTGTCTGTCTCTGTTTTGTTTTTTTAATTTACATTGTTTTGGACTGTCACACGGTTTATTTGTGCATGTTTTTTTTTTCTGTGTGTGGAAGCTACAACTATTCGCCACAATTATTTACAGTATGTATGTACTGTACTGAGTGTTGTAATACATTTCATGTTGTTGGCTTTTGCCTTTCTAGTCTGGTTTTGAATTTTCAGAGGATGAACTGAGTGTCTATACCGAAACACTTACTACTTCTTCCGTATCGGATTGTAGCATGGTATTTATTTATTTTTTTCAAAATATAGTTGAATAACTTTTGTAGCCTACAATTTGTGTTGCGTGCATTGTTTGTTTCAATAAATGTCTGTGGGTAAGCTTAATGAGGGATTGTGTGTTATGTTGGCTACAATCTAACTAACTTTAAGTTTTACTAATATGATAGTTTATATTTTTAAAACTAAAGCTCATATTATCAACGGTTACAGTGATAGATATTTGAGTCCTAAATAAAAATCTGACACAATCTAAACATACTTGAGTGTGCAGAGTAAGTTTGGCATTGAGGTGACCAGATAGTCATAGTGTTATCTTTGCAGACAATACACATTTATAATACGAATCATTATGTGGGCATGTATATATGTTGTTATTTTGGCTTACAAATGTATCTTCTAATAGTTACTAGGTGCAAGATGCAGAACAGGATCATTCCACTTAAGCACCTACTGCCCAAACCACCACACTGTGATCATCATCCCGTACACAGTCTCGAAATCCACACATCTTGCCAAAGGAAACAACCACATTGCTTGACATGTAGTAAGTTATATTCTATACAGTGTTTTTTTTTTTGGCTTATTGTAGGATATATTGTTTATTGTCACCACCTTGCAGCAATACACTTTCTTCGGAACAACACTCAACCGGGGAATCTCAATTATGTCAATAATGCATGAAAAAGTGTCTCACCTCCCCAAAGTGTATAGTTTATGGGTGGGTAAGTTACTAGATTAGTAATGTATATTCACTGTGAAGCCATTTATGATTTTCCCTTCTGGTCTTACCATTATCCTATTTCTATTTATGTGTTGTATGTGCTTGCTCACCTAATAATTTACTGAATAAATGTTTTGCTTTGTATTTGTTGTTATAGGTATTACAAAATTTCCTAAACCAACTCCAAGAAAGGATTGATGAACATAATCCACTAAATCCTTGGTCCTTTCCAAATGACCCACAGTGGGGCCCAAATGAAAGGCGTCCTGTACCAATTCCCGACACCAAGGGAAGGCTAGTAAACATGGGATGGTGTAGGTGTCACAACTGCAACTTGATGCCATCGGTAGAAGAAAGCATTTGTTGTTGTGAGTTTCAAAATATTATCCATTTCAAACAACAACATGAATGTGTTGTTCCTCATCCGGAAGTATCAAGATTGGTACTAGATGATCAACTCCTAAGACACCATATAGACACAGCTAACCTGCTCCCTTATAAGGAGATGCAAAAAAATCCAAATGTGTAAGTATTATTTCCCATGTTGGTTGTTCAACAGATAATGTGCTGTGCAAACTAGCCCTTACTCAACGAAGACCCGCCATCAATTTAGATTTAGAAGTGTTGAGACACTTTGACCAAACAAAAAAAAATGTTTCTATGGCTGGCCTCACATATCTGACGCATATTTTCCCTCTGGCGTGCACCATAGTGAAAATCAGGTGAGAACTGAGGCCATTCATTTAAATGGGACAGTTCACAATCATCCAGTTTACAATCATTTAGACACAGGATGGTTGGCCACACCAGAGGTCACCAGACAGGGTAACGCAGCTTCCTGTGTTTCCCTGTCCATTGCCCTAAAACAATGGACGGCGTATGACATACAACTGATGTCAAGTTGCCATCTGTTGCGTTGAGATTTTGCAGTAGTTCACCTATGCCGTATATATGTGAGCCCAGCCTAACTTAGCTGCTACATCAATTATTATTACACTTTTAGTAATTTTCATCACGCTCAGTATGCAAGTCCTTGGATAACACCAAGGCTCCATGTTGCATTTGGTTTGGATTAATGTGGATAGTGTGGTTTGTGTAAACTGTGTCCCTTTACAAGGTTTTAGGTGTTGACTTTTTTTTTTATAGTATCCATAATTGTAATGTATCTCATTTAGCATGTGTTTAAGTAGAATGAGTTACTGACATGGGGAGTTCATTGTGTCCATTTTAATAATGCACGAGTAAGGTTTTATTGTTTTACTAATAGTGTGTCCTGGTAAAAATGCTGTTGTCATTTGCTAATTTTAGGATTTTTTATAGTTTTTTGTCTTTGTAAAACTGTAAAAAATAATAATAATACATTCCTAACAACAAACCACAACAAACGTTACACACTGTATGGGTAATATTTTTCAAAACCTGTCTAGAGGTAAAGTTGCCCATAGCTACAAATTAGATTGTTGCATTTTGCATAGGCTTTTGGTAAAATGAATGAAGCTATCTGATTGGTTGGTATGGACAACTGGCCAACTTTTCCTCGGAACACGTTTAGAAAAATCTACCCTATGTTGTTTTGTGGTCTAATGAATGTCTTGAAAATATGTGGGTTTGTTGACGCAAAATTTTTAGCATATTTTTGGGGGGTTTCAGGCACCTCTGCTGGCATGCTGACCGGTCTTTTTTCGGCTCTAATCAATGGGCATTTAGACAAGGGGAAACGTTTTCCCATTTCTTCGTGTATGGGCAATGCCATTTGACATCAATTTCCTGATCCAAATGGGAGATACACTGGCTTCAAGTGGATTTTGGATTATAATTCCCTAAAAACACCAAGAACTCAACATTTCTGAAACTGTTCTATTTGTTTGTGAATGAAACAACATTGCATTTTGTTTTCTAAAATATTGTTTGACATCTTACCCTAAGGAATTACACCCTTACTAAAGGAGTTGTTTATGTTATTTTGTCAACACAAATATTCTTTAGTTGCTAAATGCTGGCCTACTGAAGGCAATTTTTTTCTGTGGCTGACAAATGACAATGAAAATTGTGTGACAATGAATACAATCTTTATTGTCTAGCTTGCACTCTGTATTTGTCTTTTACATTATCCAACAAACATAATATACAAAATAAATAAGGTTTGGACATTTGTGAGTACAAACTAAGCGGGGTCAAACAACATATACATATTAGCTAAATGAAAGAGTCAATGTAAGGTTAGTCAGAACCCTCACACTTTACTCGGTGAAGCGGGAGGTCAAGTGTGAGTGTGATATCAGCTCGGACTTATCGGGTTTTGGGATTGGTGCCATATTTAGTGGCAAAACATCTGTGACTGCCAGACTATTTCTGTTGCATGTTGAACTACTTGATTGATCTCCAAAACGTCAAATAAAAACTCTTGGCATGTTGGCTCAAAGATTCTTCACAACCCAAGCTCTCCTTCCTTTTGAAAACTCAATACAATGGCCCTGATTTACTAAGAGTGGAGTGTAGGTTTTGTTGTGTTTTTTGCTGTTCCAACCTTTTTTTTCCCCATGGTATTTGAAAATTCACGATTTTCATAGTGGTTTTCAGAAAAAACGAGTGATTTTGGATGAAATGTAGGGAACGAGCCTCTTTTCCCGAAAACCACGCCCATTTTGTAGTTTGTTTTTTTCCACTCTGAGTGTTTCTGATTCTGCTGGGTTTATTCTGTCGCACATTCAGAATTTACACAGAATTTAGGCACACAACCCTACAAAAAGAGTCGGAATGCTGTTAGTAAATGAGGACCAATGTCTTACAGTTCCAATAGGATCTCCCCTGGTTGTTGCTTTTTTCACCAATGCTTGAATTCTGCCAATGTTCCAATGATGTCTTTGATGAGCACTGGGTTCAGCACAATATTGCTTAGAACATTGTAGGCTGGTGATTTAGGAAGCAGCCTCTGTGTTTGTTAGTTATTTTTCTTCTGATAAGGGTTGGTGATGGCACTGTTTTGACAAGCCCTCCTCAGTCCATTCATGTTAATTGACAACATGCTTGGTGACGGTTTTCCATTTCTCCACAAGCACCTCTGGATCTTTATTACAGCTCCGGGCGCACCACCATAAGTGATTTTTATAGGCTGAACCCATGAGCTGAGAATGGTTGTTTTTTTCCAGTTTTGCTCCATCTTGTTGCTAATAGACTTTGCTAAATGCCAGACATCAAATTGATGCTGGATTGTTAGATGGTGTTCGCGCAGAAGTTTCCGCATGGACACATGTCTGTCAATAGCAATTTGGCTAACAATTATGTTTTCATGCAGTAAATGTTCCAGTGTTTTTTGAAAAGCTAACTTCTCAAGACCAACTAATGATCCAGAAGGTAGCAACTGCTCCACTGTGAAAGCAGAAATGTTATGGCTGACTGCATCTAGTAAAGTATATGTACAATACTTTGCCGAGTATCCTGCTGAGTCTGACTGTCCATCCCCACACAACAAAGCTGGTGTTTCACAAAGCAGACTAACTGACTCCTGGTCCTTATGCCATTCTTGATGGATGCCAGGGTAAATGTATTTTTTGGGGTGTTTGAAAAAACATGATTTACCTATGCCATTCAGCTTCAATATATTTAGGAACAAATGGATCTTGTGAAAACTGTTTCCACTGAGCAGAGTGCATGCGGAAATCAGGACATTGCCAGCGGGAAGATTACCAATTTTTGGTTGTGATTCTCAAAGTTGACGTATATGTCCATTTGAACACAGCACACCCCGGATAATTTTTTTTAATATTTCACCAATTTTCCTGAACATTTTTTCAATATGGGACATGGCACCATAGCCAACATTTTTTTTAGACAAGATTTAAAAACAATAAACTTAGGGTCATGATGAAATTGAACTTATGTTCAGGTTGTAATTTTCTGAGTTTTGTAACATGTCCTGGAGGCAATTCATGTTGCCAAGGTATTGGTGACAAAGAATGTAAAATGTCTGTTTGAGGGAGGTGTCCATCACGTGTTTGCTTTGGATCAGAATGACGATTTTGTGGTAAATTAGGCACTGTACCTTGGCAACAAACACTATCAGTATGTTGTGTTGGCCAGTAAGACACAGGGATTTCTCTGTCTGTTGGGGTGGAATGCCTTGGTTCTGGTGAGTTTTCGGAGTCAATCTCAAAAGTTATATCAAACTCATTGTCTAAAATAATATTTGGGCTACTTCCCCAAGGATCCCGGCAGGTCGGATTTAGTTCTGCAAGTTGCAATGTGCATGGTGAGTTTGAATGTCTTATTTGTTTTTGTTTTTCACTTTTTCTTTGTGAACTTCTTTTTTCTTTTCTTGTTTGTGTAGACCCTAATCTGTTGCACATCATTTTTTTTGGAGCGTGTGGGAATCTTTACCTGAATTTTTTTTATTCTTGGGCTCCGTCCAGTATAATGTGTTTGTGGCAAAATCATGCTTCAAAACAGGACTTGGCAGGCTAACACAACTGGTTCATCCAGGACTACATTGTCCAAAGCCTAAGACGACAGTGATGTCTCACTTGATTCTGGAAGATCAACAACAGAACTGCTAACAAGCTGCCACTCTGTGAAAAAAAATCAGAAGCTGTTGATGGATCCATTGTGGCTGACATTGGTGGCATGTGGATTAGTTACGTTACTCATGTTGTGCTCAAGCGTACTTTCCTGAAGAGACGTAGATTTCAAGTGTTGTGGTATTTGGTAGGTGGAAATCCGCACTCTTGTTGGGGGTGAAGAAAAGTTGACACTTATCTGACACTCACTGGATGGAGTGAAGAATGCTAGTACACTCCAGGTAGTTTAGAACAGCATTCTTTTATTGTGATAGAATAGTAGACAACGCGTTTCGAGGGGGTCTGCACCCCTCTTCCTCAGGTCAGGGAGGGGGACATATACATTCATGGGTTCTTTTTTTACATGTCAATATTCAAAAAAGCCCGCGAGAGTGCACCAGGTTTGTGGGCAGGTGGGGTGACGTCACCCCCATCATCCCCAGGATGCCAGGTATCACATTCAGTTGAGCCCCCACCCTGAGGTAGATGATTGCCCCAAGTAAACTTAAGTGCCACACCGAGAAGCATGACCTCGAATCGACCACAAAGAAAGGGTCCTACAAATGCAATACGCCAAGGTGCATGTGCTGTCAGACAATCCACAATGGAGAAACATCATTCAGAAGCATGAGCACAAATAAATCATTCCCCATAAAAAAAACACCTTACGTGCCAATCAAGATATATCATATACTTGATTGAATGTGAGTGCAAAAAGCAGTATGTAGGACAAACCTCACAACCATTACACATAAGATTGAACCAACATCGGGCGAGTATAAAAAAATGCTACCAATTATATGGTCTTTCACGTCACTGCAGTAAGTTCCATCCAGGGAACAACAATCCCATATCCATCCTTCCAATAGACCTGATACCTGAACACTTGACAATCAGATTCGAAGCTTTGACAAAAAAAGAAATGTTCTGGATCTACAAGCTGGGTACATTAAAGGGGTTCTCCACTGCCTTAACCTACTTTTAGCAGTTAGTTAGCTCTGTGGCTATATGTTATTATAGCTTTTTTTCATGTTGCTAACGGTTCTGTATGTGGTGTTTTACTTACCTTTTTTCCAGACCCAGAAGCTGGTTTCTTAAGTTGTTCCTGCCTAGCCTCGACCACTTTTTTTCTTTTCTTCCGCCGCCATCTTGCCACCGGGACGTCACCGTGGAGGGTGGTGTGTTGGAGGCCGGCCTGCCCCTCGCTCCGTACGTGCCCGCCTCCCGCGCGACGGAATCCTCTGTCGTCATCAGCGCGCACCCTCCTTACTTTCATCTACTTCTAAGCTGAATGCGAATTGGGCTGCTTTCGGCGAATCAGATGCCGTGACGGGCGCATGCGCAGTTGGTCCTCGCCCCGGCGGATCATCCGCGCATGTGCCATAGTGATGTCAGCATCGGGCCTGACGCGCTGGAGGATTGTTAACCCTAACCTGGCCAGAGGTGAGTCCCGGAGCGCTGGTCAGCTCCTGAAGGTTTGCTATGGCAGTGTTTCCCAACCAGGGTGCCTCCAGCAGTTGCGAAACTACTACTCCCAGTATGCCCAGACACCCGAAGGCTGGGAGGCATAGGTGAACTCAACCTAAATATCGCCACAACTGATTACAACGCGGGAGGGAAACTGTTTGGGATGCAACACACGTGAACCCAGCCGAAGAGACACAGGGGTAAACAACTAGCTAAAAAGGATAAACCTTTTGTCGAAAATGCATAGGCCATTCCACCTGCCAGTGTCATGGATTGTTCTCAATCATCATCTGGGAAGACCAGGTGATGTCAATCTCAAAGGTTTTAAATGCCCAGACTCATCTGACCTTGCCCCAACAATCAGCACCATGGGTTCTTCTAAGCAGTTGTCTAGAAATCTGAAACTGAAAATAGTTGACGCTCACAAAGCTGAAGAAGGCTATAAGAAGATAGCAAAACGTTTTCAGATGTCAAAACCCTTTGTTCGGAATGCAAATAAGAAATGGCAGTCATCAGGAACAGTGGAAGTTAAAACAAAATCTGGAAGACCAAGAAAAATATCAGACAGAACAGCTCACAGGATTGTGAGAAAAACAATTCAAAACCCACGTTTGACTGCACAATCCCTCCAGAAAGATCTGGCAGACACTGGAGTTATGGTACACTATTCCACTATAAAGAGATACTTGTACAAATATGGTCTTCATGGAAAAGTCATCAGAAGAAAACCTCTTCTACGGCCTCACCACAAAAATCAGCGTTTGAACTTTGCAAATGAACATATAGACAAGCCTGATGAATTTTGGAAACAAGTTCTGTGGACTGATGAGGTTAAAATTTAACTTTTTGGCTGGATTGAGCAAAGGTACGTTTGGAAAAGAAGGGGAACAGAATTTAATGAAAAAAAACTCTGTCCAACTGTTAAGAATGGGGGTGGATTAATCATGCTTTGGGGTTGTATTGCAGCCAGTGGCACAGGGAACATCTCACGAGTAGAAGGAAAAATGGATTCACAAAAATTTCAGCAAATTTTGGATGCTAACTTGATGCCATCTGTGAAAAAGCTGAAGTTAAAGAGAGGATGGCTTCTACGAATGGATAATGATCCTAAACACACCTCAAAATCCACGGGGGATAACATCAAGAGGCGTAAACTGAAGGTTTTTCCATGGCCTTCACAATCTCCTGACCTCAACATAATTGAAAATCTATGGATAGACCTTAAAATGCGTGACAGACAGCCCAGAAATCTCCAAGAACTGGAAGACTTTTGCAAGGAAGAATGGGCAAAGATACCTCAAACAAGAATTGAAAGACTCTTGGCTGGCTACAAAAAGCGTTTACAAGCTTTGATACTTGATACTTTGATACTTAAGGGGGCAGTACAAGATATTAACTCTGCAGGGTGCCCAAACTTTTCACAGACGCCATTTCTTTTGTTTTCTGTTATTTTGAAAGTGTAAATGATGGAAATAAAATCTCACTTTCATTGACATATTATAAGAATGTCTAATCTGTAATTTGATGCCTTTTGGAGATTTTTCCATCTTTCCTTGGTTTCTTTATGCACATTAATAATTTTTTTTACCTGGGGTGCCCAAACGTTTGATCCCCACTGTATATGGGATGTGGAGAGGTGGACATGGGGAAAGGGGGGAGAGGGAAATGGCAAGGAGGGGAAGAAAGAGTGATGTAGATAGGGAGAAGAAAAGGGTGAGAACAGAGGTAAAAAAAAACTGGTAACAATGGGGGTGTGGGGAAGAAAGAGGCAAATAAAGTGTAGACCAAGGTGTTTGTTGATGTTTTTTGAAAAATATACATTTGTGCTGACCACAAAAAAAAAAAAAAAAAAAAATTGATCATTATTTTGCAACATGGCATTTTATGCAGTTTCAGCCAGTGCTGTGGAGTCAGGGTCGAGGAGTCGGACGAAATTTTGGGTACCTGGAGTCGGCAAACAATGCACAAGACTAAATTTAGGAATAAAAAAGTTTAAATGTCCCAATTCACAAACAGTTATAATTAATTACTTCTCTACTGTAAGAATAAAGACCAATGCATGCAGTGCCTCACGTAACCGCAAAACGAACACGTTAAGTGACCGTGAAGACGCATGCTTTTCATGTGCTTCACTATATGGCACGCAACGCACAATTAGGAGTGGCAATACTTATGCTTTCCATAGTGTTGTGTTCTGCTGTTATAGGGAACCCATGGGCAACCTAGCCTCTCACTGATAAGGGATTAAGTAAATATGTTTTTTGCAGGACTAGAGACACTTGTATAAGTGAAGGGAATGGAGGGTTAATAGTTCAAGACTGAAGCTGTAAACCATTGGAAAAACTGATGCCATTCAGCTAAGGCTATAAAAACTTGTAAACTCCGATTGTTAGCTTAAACTTTAAACATGACTATGGGATTCTACTAGGGAAATCATGTTTAATAATAAATGCCCCTTCCTGGGTCCTCCCACTGCCCTATCTTCAGTAGTCGATCAGCATACAAACGGAAGCCAGCAGCTTCTGCCCAACTACCACTCTCTCTGCTAGAAGAGCTTAGAAAAACTTGGTGGAACAGCTTCTTGGATTCAACTGTAAGTGTTTATAAATACATTCGCATATTAAAACAGAGGAGTCGGAAGTACAAAAAACTGTGGAGTCGGAGACGGAACATTTATCTACCGATTCCACAGCCCTTGTTTCAGCAAGCTCATATTCACCAACCCCCACTTACTGTTCACTTTATTCTCCTCTTTTTTCAACAAACCACCATTTATAGCCAAAAACATCACCTCCATTGAATAACGTCTGCTCTTTTTCACCCCTTTCACCCATCACCACAACAAGCAAACACATGTAATAACATGGCACATCTCTACCCCCCCCCCCTCTGTACATTGATACCTTGATATCACCAACTACAAACAACATCAACACCTTCCCCATTCCACACACATTTCAACTCTACCCGTACGAGAGAACCATGCCACCTCATTACTCTACATAGTAAAAATATGATGTATTCACTCAAACAACATAAAGACCATATTTGCAGACAAACCTTGACATTACATTTTATCATGTAAACATGCAACATAACGGACAACAGTAACACTGCTACGCCGTGACGTCAGGTGCGTCTCTGCGCACGGGTGTCACTGCGCACGGGTGTCACTGCGCAGCGGCATCTATGCTGCGTTACTAGGCCGGAGCCTGCCCGGAGTGGAGAAGAGGACCCCCCGGACCGGTTCACCCTCCACCCGGAATGCCGCCGGACACTACAGGAAGGATGTATGGCCCGGAACACCCTGACAGGTAGGGGGAGAGAAGCAGGTGGCGGCGGCGGCCTATGGCACTGCAAAAGCCACTGCAGTGCATTGATTTAAAGCGCCCGCTTTAAATCAATGATCTGCAGCGGTGTCGCAGGGGGATAAATAGCCGATAACTTATACCGGAATATCAGTATAAGTTATCGGCTATCGGCCCTAACCTCCACCGATTATCGGTATCGGCCCTAAAAAAACGATATCGTTCGATTCCTAATTTATAAAGCAGATGCTACAAATTGGGCTAATTCTTGTTAATACAAAACTAATAGAAAACACCAGATCCAAATTATAGCGCTGACGCATCTGCAGATGTGAGCACTAAAACAGTGCAGAGAGCTGGGGCAAAACTCGCGGTATGGCGCATGCGCACAGTATGCCTCGGAAGATGTAGCAGACGTGCAATATGCGCAGAAGACGGCTCGCACTGGATCCATGACGCATGCGCCCAGCACGCATGACGATTGGCCCAGGATATGATGATGACACAAGGGCTGGCAATGAACCAGAAGCAGCAAAGGCACACCCACTAAAACACATTAGAATATTCAACAAGTGGGCCATCTTGACTCCGGACATGGGAGGAGGGAAAAACATATGTCACCTCAACACTGTGGGGCGGGCGGGCTGACAACAACATGGCCGTGAACATAAAAAAAAGTCAACAGTCACAGAACTTAAAAAAAAGTACACGCCTTCTGCACATATGAACAGTAAGTACAAAAGAAAAAACATGCATAATTGACACAGCAAGCACATTAGGGTGTTAAACAACTTTACACAATGCTCAAAGGTAACAATAATGTCATAGCAGTGGAGTACCCCTTTAAGATTTCTAAATAGAAGTAATTTAAAAATCTGTTTAACTTTCTGGCACCTGTTGATAAAAAAAAAAAAGTTTTCCAGTGGAGTACCCATTTATATCCATTTCAGCACTGAACTTGTTCCTAAAAATATCTGATTTTGAAATTTTCGCAAAAATTCTGAAAATAACTGTTAAACTTCTAGACATATTGTAAATGTGAAATTAATAACTAATTTATGTGGCATGACTATCTTTATTACAAGTAGAGAATCTGGAATTCAGAAAAATGTCAACTTTTTCAAAAAAAATATTAATAATTTTGTATTTTTCACTCAAAAATTTATCAATAACATTAAGTAGAACATGCCACCAAAAACAATATCATAATCACCGGGAATAGTTAAAGGATAAGTTACCATAACATAAAGTGAGGGGTACTCCGGTGCTTACACATCTTATCCCCTATCCAAAGGATAGGGGATAAGATGCCTGATCGCGGGAGTCCCATAGGCTTGCATTGAGGGGCGGAGCGTGAAGTCACACGGGAGCGGGGGCGTGACGTCACACGCCGCCGGCCCTGCGGTCGACCGTAATCAGACCCGGAGCGAACACGCTCCGGGGACTGATTACAAACGGGGTGCCGCGTGCATGATCGCGGGCGTCCCCAGCTGCGGGACTCCCGCGATCAGGCATCTTATCCCCTATCCTTTGGATAGGGGGTAAGATGTGTAAGCACTGGAGTACCCCTTTAAAGGGGTTAGTTATCCAGGAAAAACTTTTTTTTTTATTTATCAACTGGCTCCAGAAAGTTAAACAGACTTGTAAATTACTTCTATAAAAAAAAATCTTAATCCAGTACTTATGAGCTGCTGAAGTTAAGTTGTTCTTTTCTAAGTTCTCTCTGATGACACGTGTCTCGGGAACCGCGCAGTTTAGAAGCAAATCCCCATAGCAAACCTATTCTACTCTGTGCATTTCCCAAGACAAGCAGAGATGTCAGCAGAGAGCACTGTTGCCAGACAGAAAACAACAACTCAATTTCAGCAGCTGATAATTATTGAAAGGATTAAGATTTTTCAATAGAAGTAATTTACAAATCTGTTTAACTTTCTGGAGCCAGTTGATATATAAAAAAAAGTTTTTTCCTGGAAATGGACCAGCCCCAAAGGAATTATGCCTAAAATTTCCCTCTGACCCATTCAACACTTTAGTTTTTCAGTATATGGGGCTCATTTTTTGCGCAGTGATCTGTATTTTTTATTGGTACAATTTTTTTTATTCTAATGGGCCTTTTTGAATGTTTTTTATTATTTTTTTGTAATGTATAACGTGATCTAAAATCAGCAATTTCAGACTATGGAATTCTTTTACGTTTATGCCATTCAAAGTGTGTATTCATTAAAGTTATATTTTAATAGTTTGGACATTTTTTGCATGTGATACCATTTATTAATATTTTTTTTAACATTATTTCATTTAAAAATTGTGAAAAGGGGTGTGATTTAAACTTTTGTTAAGGGACGAGCTTATTCACATTTATTAGATAATTTTTATTTATTTTTTTACTTTTCAAAAAAAAATTTTTGTCCCAATAGCATTGATCATTGTTATTGGCTCAATGCTTATAGAGTCTGCCTGTAAACTGAGAGCGCCAATCTGATGGCACGGAGGCAGGTGAGGCACCACTGGCCTTCATGTCAGCTGATCTGGACCCCTTTGAAGGACTGGCACCAGTATTTTAATGCTTTAAGATTCCACAATTGACTTTGATGGCTATATATATATATATATATATATATATATATATATCTCATAGGGTGGGAATGGGTAAAAGAGAATCTGCTAGCTCTATATCGTGCTCGGGGATTAAGTATCAAGGAGACTTTGCCGAAATACAATATACATGCCTCCTCCATCCCTGCCCTGCATGATTGATCTATAGGGTAGGATTTCCAGCACTAAGCTTTGTAAATCAGTAAGTCAAGGCAGGATGGGGTGGAGAAGGCATGCATGCTATAGTCTGGGCATGCCTCGTTGATACTTGATCTATAAGCATGATATAGAGCTCACATATTCCCTTTACTAGATTTCCTGTTTGTCATTAAATTGAGTAAAACTAGATATCTGTATAAAACATGAGAATAACTGTTTTCTATACCTGCAAATAAACATTCTCCGAGGAATAGAAGGGAAGCACAAGCTGGTGTCCACGCTGCCACTTTAAGAAGAGACGTTGTGTTTCTGTATTGGGAAGACATGCTTTGTGGTCCCTTAAAAGATCCCCGGTAATAAAGCAACAGTGACTTCCAGAGCTTAGACAGGCATACAGCAGGAAAGGGTCATCTAGTGATCTGCATGAAGAGAATACATATGTCTATAAAAAGAGTATATAGCTGCAGCTCAAAACCTTGTATAATTACAAGATGCTGTTTATGGCACCCTGTAGCCTGTCCCTGGATTAAGCCAAGGTACAGGCTGCCTTGATCTAAATATCATTAAAGACTTGTATGCAAAATATGGGGACATTCATGGTAGTATGGAGTAGTTCTGATAACAATTTAATAGGGAATGGATAAGTCAGCTTTATTGTTAAAGATATTTAACATGATGAAGCTTTGCAATATGTCTTGATTAAAAATCTTTTGTTACTACCGACCAATGCATCTCCAAGGTAACAGAGAACACCTGCAGGCATTTATTTATGTGTGCCCTATAGTTGTCCTTTTTATTTATCTGTGCCCTACATTTTAACTACCAAATATTTGTGTGCTTATGTGTGTTGGGGCAGGGGTTGGTGTTCAGTATGGGAAATATGGAAGGGAGTTTGGCTGCAGGATCAAACTACCTGAGTTTGTTTCATGTTACCACAGAGACACTTTAGTTTGTTTAGGAGCTAGCGAGACAATACAGTTTTAATTAAGTCTGTGCAAACTTGCTTCATGTTTCAATTAGTATGTCTCTCTTAAAGGGGTTATCCATCAAGAAAACTAGTATGGTGCTTGGGCTTGGTGTAAATGGATATTTAACTTATATTTACCTAGCCGCAGTCTTCTGCAGCTCCCGTTTGCCTCTCCAATCCCCCAATCTTCTCTATTCTTTCTGCTTCGGAAACTAGGCAGGAATCTGGACCTGCTGGCTTTAGCTTAGCTTGGACACAGAAAGAAGAAAGACTGGGGGGACCAGACAATGGCGAACAGGAGCCAGTTTTCCCCTGTACCAGCACTATATTCTTCTTTTAAATAAATAAAAAATTCAGTTGCCATTCTAAACCACAGTAAAGCATATACAATTTATATATTTCTGCATCAACACCTGCAGATAATGAAACTGCTGATAGATGAAACTTCTGCTATATGTTGGGAGTTGTAGTTTTACAACATTTGGAAAGCCGCATGTTGAAGACCACAGGTGTAGACAAATTTATAGGGGCACACAGAAGCTACATATCAGGGACTACATCTGAAAAAACTTGATGGATAACAAATGAGATAAAATTGTGTAACTCTGGTGGTTGGTGTTCACCAGCATACTGTGTGTCCTGGCACTCACAGATGCCGAGCCACATTCTCTGCCCCATGTCTTCACTGTAGGCCTTGGGCCTACTACTATGGACTCACTCCTGCTGCTTCTACCATTGTTGCAATTCCTGCTCTGCCCACTAGGGACTGTGAAAGCACTGGCTGTAACTTAAAGGGTCAGTACATGCTTTCCTAAAGTTTCCCTCACCAATTCCTTTCAGGCACCACACATGTAAGGTTGCTCCACCCATATCCTGGTGACCGAGCAATATTGTAGCTTGCCTACTAGTCTAATACTAGCATTTTGGCTAGCCATCCCCTAACTGGGACCACTCTTGTGATAGGGACCTGGTATCTTTCTTGCCCCAGAAGTCTATCTTCCGCATTCTGGAACAGAATTAAAAACCAGGGGAATACTTAGACTACACTCCCAAGATTGGCCCAAAGTCAAACAGGTAGGTGGCATGGCAGTACAATTTTTGGTAATCTGCTCCCATTAGGTAGATGCACCCAGTAGATAGGTAGGGAATCCCCCAGTAGGTAGGTAGATAATCCCCCCCCCCCCCCCCCAAAAAAAAAAAAAGAAAAGAAAGAAAGGTAGATGGGCAATCCTCTTCCTTTCAGTTAGGTAGATGCCCCCGGTAGATAGGTAAAAAATCCCAATGGTAGATAGGGAATGAGGTAATCCCCCTGGTGGGTAGGTAATGCCCCTGATGGGTAGGCAGGTAAAGCCCCATGGTAGATAGTGCCCCATGGAAATTAAATGGTGTCCCGTGGTAGAAAGATAGTGCCCATTGTAAGTAATATTCTCTCTTTATCCCTCCACACTCAGCTTCTCTCCGTTCCCGCACTAACAGCTGGGCCAGCCACTGGCAGGAGATATGGATGAAATGCAGTGCACCTCCTTCCCCCCGAGAAAGTAGATGGGGTGTACCTTAGATGCCTTATGGTAGCCCCGGCCATGCTCATCACTGGTTTCTGTAAGCAACATGGCCAACTTGGCCTTGAGAATGTTTTAAAACATAAAGATTGTAAGAAGTCATAATGTGGCTAGTATGCAGATTATTTCCTAAACTAGGCACTATGGTATGACAAACAAAGCTATACTCACATGTTGTCAAGGAAAAAACAGTCTGCACATTTTTGCAAGCGTTGAATGTCCTCTTTTATCCAGTTCTTGGAGTTTAATAACATGTGCTTTCTACCAAGTACCAGAATCCTCTTTCCCCTTGTTGCTAGGAAAGACACCACAGTCAGAAGCTGAAAGAAATGATTTAGTTATGAAGAGAGTAAACAGATACAGTACAATAACATTTCCATCCTTTATTTAACCATACAATGTAATGCAAAAAAGAAAAGAAAAAATTTGGAAGGGGGTTAAACTTACATGTTTACTAGGTTCCTGGGATGCCAGGTGACCAAAACATGGCAACTCTGAACTCTGGTACTGGGTATTTTTTTTCTATTTACTAAAACAGACATGTCAGGAGACATGCACAAGGGATGTCAGCTGCTACCTGCAACTGGCTGCTGCTGTTGTCAGCCAGGAGTTAAAAGGGGTTGTCTGACAAAAAGGTTTTGTTTTTTAAATAGACTAAAAAAAAAAAAAAAAAGAACTGGACTTACCCTTTTTTGCTCCCCGTAGGCTCCATAACTCAAGTGCCTGGTCTCCGCTGTGCTCTCCTTCTTGGTACTGGGAGTTGGCATGAGACATTGCCGCTTAGAAAAATAGTTGCTGAGGGAGGACACTCCTGCGGCCAGTGATTGCCTGTGCAGCAATGTTTTGTGCCAAACCCAGCAAGAGAAAATAAAGCGCAGAGGAGATTGGGCACTGTAATAACGGAGAATGAAGAGGAGTGAGTTAGGCAAGTACAGGTTTTCTTTTAGCAGGCAGTCTGGGCATTTTTCATAAAAAGAGAAACTTTTTTGTTGTATAACCCCTGACAGCAAGTATCAGTTGCATACTGAAGTCTTGTGTATGAAGCAGGCTTTCCTGACAGGTCTGTTTCAGTATATACTAATATTTCCCATAAAATGAAAATCATAGAATATCTTTTCTCTGCAACACAAGTGCCCAGGCAAATTTAATAGGACATGATTATTACATTTGTATTAAAGGCTTGGATTTTGCTGCCGTTTTCTTTAATTAAAAGTGGCAGTTCCTATTTGAGCATCGAACTAAAATGATTAAAGTGATGAGGTTAATAACTAATATGGTGGACAGAGACGGCAGTACAACTACTTTATGTGGAGAAATGAGCCTATGAAAGGGAACTTCTGCTAAAACCTAGACGTGTCTGAGTGGTCTCCTTCAGTACATTTGAGTACACTAGAATGATGGTTGTCCTAAACTTACCTTTTTTGTTGTAAAAAAAATAATTAAAAAAAAGTATTCCCCCCCCCCCCCCCCTAAAATTATGCTGAACTCATAGTAAAAACTATATATACAGTACAGACCAAAAGTTTGGACACACCTTCACATTCAGAGTTTTCTTTACTTTCATGACTATAAAAATTGTAGATTCACATTGAAGGCATCAAAACTCTGAATTAACACATGTGGAATTATAGACATAACAAAAAAAGTGTGAAACAACTGAAAATATGTCACATTCTGGGTTCTTCCAAGTAGCCACCTTTTGCTTTGATTACTGCTTTGCACACTCTTGGCATTCTCTTGTTGAGATTCAAGAGGTAGTCACCTGAAATGGTTTTCACTTCACAGGTGTGCTGGTGTGGAGGAGGTGTGATGGTGTGGGGGTGCTTTGCTGATGACATTGTTGGGGATTTATTCAAAATTGAAGGCATACTGAACCAGCATGGCTACCACAGCATCTTGCAGCGGCATGCTATTCCATCCGGTTTGCGTTTAGTTGGACCATCATTTATTTTTCAACAGGACAATGACCCCAAACACACCTCCAGGCTGTGTAAGGGCTATTTGACCAAGAAGGAGAGTGATGGGGTGCTGCGCCAGATGACCTAGCCTCCACAGTCACCGGACCTGAACCCGATCGAGATGGTTTGCGGTGAGCTGGACTGCAGAGTGAAGGCAAAAGGGTCAACAAGTGCTAAGCATCTCTGGGAACTCCTTCAAGACTGTTGGAAAACCATTTCAGGTGACTACCTCTTAAAGCTCATCATGAGAATGCCAAGAGTGTGCAAAGCAGTAATCAAAGCAAAAGGTGTCTAGAACCTACAATATGACATATTTTCACACTTTTTTGTTATGTATATAATTCCACATGTGTTAATTCATAGTTTTGATGCCTTCAGTGTGAATCTACAATTTTCATAGTCATGAAAATAAAGAAAACTCTGAATGAGAAGGTGTGTCCAAACTTTTGGTCTGTACTGTAGGTAAAAGGGAAGTTAATCAAATTTGACAGTTAAAATGGATTTCCATTTCTGGACTTGACTGGTAAACCAAATCAGAAACTAGAGCAATACATCTTGTAATCGTAGCTGCAGAGTCATTTGGGAAAAACGTAAAACTTACGAAATAACATATAAGACTAAGAGCATTATTTACACCATTGATCAATGAACACAAAATGAGAACTAGTCATGTGATTATCTCACAGCATTTTGAGAGATTTTTGTGAGCTTTTACTTTCAGCTGCATGATCAGCAAATGCTCAAACTACACCATCTTCAAACAACTGGGCTGTAACAATAGGACTTGCTTTAATAAAGAAACAGACACACACACACTATATATATATATTGTAAGGATTCCTCCTTGGGGATTAGCTCTGGGATCGTCCTGGACACTGCCACGGGACACGTTTCCACTCAATAAACCCGCAGACAACGGTTATTCATGCAAGCCTGGCACCTTGCCAGCTTTATTTAGACAGGTTGCAAATAAAACAAAACATAACTCAGGAACAAACCAAAGTCCTAGACCGTCTGGTCACTGACTACACATATCAGCATGCCCTGACTACTATCTGGTGAGCTACCCTCAGCCAGCATAAAACATGTGCCCCTACAACCTGTTACTCACAGTTCACACCACTTCTTCACTTCTTGGACCGCTCACAGTTCGCTGTGTGTTTCCTCAACAGGGTCTGTGTGTCTCCCCCTACAGCGACATGCTGTTACCCAGGGAGAGCCCCAACTATTCTGTTTCTTTTCCTTTTCAACACACTTTCCCTTCCTGATACCTCATTAATCAGGCCACAGGTGGAGCATTCAGCAGAGATAGCAAGGGAAATACACCCTTTCCTTGCCACAATATATATATATATATATATATGTACATATATATATATATATATATATATACATACACAGTACAGACCAAAAGTTTGGACACACCTTCTCATTCAAAGAGTTTTCTTTATTTTCATGACTATGAAAATTGTAGATTCACACTGAAGGCATCAAAACTATGAATTAACACATGTGGAATTATAGACATGAAATATAACATATGTCATATTCTAGGTTCTTCAAAGTAGTCACCTTTTGCTTTGATTACTGCTTTGCACACTTTTGGCATTCTCTTGATGAGCTTCAAGAGGTAGTCACCTGAAATGGTCTTCCAACAGTCTTGAAGGAGTTCCCAGAGATGCATAGCACTTGTCAGCACTTTTGCCTTCATTGGGTTCAGGTCTGGTGACTGTGGAGGCTAGGTCATCTGGCGCAGCACCGCATCACTTTCCTTCTTGGTCAAATAGCCCTTACACAGCCTGGAGGTGTGTTTGGGGTCATTGTCCTGTTGAAAAGTAAATGATGGTCCAACTAAACGCAAACTGGATGGAATAGCATGCCGCTGCAAGATGCTGTGGTAGCCATGCTGGTTCAGTATGCCTTCAATTTTGAATAAATCCCCCAGTGTGACCAGCAAAGCACCCCCACACCATCACACCTCCTTCTCCATGCTTCAAGTGGGAACCAGGCATGTAGAGTCCATCCGTTCACCTTTTCTGCGTCGCACAAAGACATGGTGGTTGGAACCAAAGATCTCAAATTTGTACTCATCAGACCCAAGCACAGATTTCCACCGGTCTAATGTCCATTCCTTGTGTTCTTTAGCCCAAACAATTCTCTTCTGATTGTTGCCTGTCCTTAGCAGTGGTTTCCTAGCAGATATTCTACCATGAAGGCCTGATTCACACAGTCTCCTCTTAACAGTTGTTCTAGAGATGTGTCTGCTGCTAGAACTCTGTGTGGCATTCACCTGGTCTCTAATCTGAGCTGTTGTTAACCTGCGATTTCTGAGGCTGGTGACTCGGATGAACTTATCCTCCGCAGCAGAGGTGACTCTTGGTCTTCCTTTCCTGGGGTGGTCTGCATGTGAGCCAGTTTATTTGTAGCTCTTGATGCTTTTTGTGACTGCACTTGGGGACACTTTCCACCTAGAATATGACATATTTTCAGTTGTTTCACACTTTTTTGTTATGTCTATAATTCTACATGTGTTAATTCATAGTTTTGATGCCTTCAGTGTGAATCTACAATTTTCATAGTCATGAAAATAAAGAAAACTATTTGAATGAGAAGGTGTGTCCAAATTTTTGGTCTGTACTGTATATATATATATATATATATATATATATATATATATATATATATAAAAGCAGTACCCAAACACGTGATTAACCCATTCCAGCATAATCGGGTACATGTACGTGGTGATTATGGCTGATTTTCCGCATCACCACGTACATGTACCTGATGATTTTTTTTTTATTCAAGCATGGAAGCTACCACTGGACTGGTAACTAGACCTGATGTCTACACCTATACCGGTAACGAAATAGACAGAATGCATGAAGGACTATAAAGATGTTGTTAATCCAGTATCCACTAATCCATCTTTTTTTTGCCTACACAGCAGAGAATGCTACTTTTTTAGAATCAAGTCTATGCACTCAAAGAGAACCACCAGACGCGGAGGGAAATGGCACAAGTAAACATATAAGAACAAGGGGACAGTGAACAGCGAAAGCTCTTCCACAACAGCTACAACCTCAACCGAAATTCACCAAAAAGAAGTGGTAAATATTTCTTCTACTTTACTTTCTCACGAACAGACACAGTTGTTGGCCAATGGACTTAATTTTTGTCCAGTGAATACACCTGACTGGTTTCAAATTGAATTGGACTTCACCCAGTGTTTAAAGCCGTGTTAAACTTAAGATTTGGTTTCATTCTCATACAGGTACAGATGTTGTTACTCCAGGTATACAGGGTGGGCCATTTATATGGATACACCTTAATAAAATGGGAATGGTTGGTGATATTAACTTCCTGTTTGTGGCACATTAGTATATGTGAGGGGGGAAACTTTTCAAGATGGGTGGTGACCATGGCGGCCATTTTGAAGTCGGCCATTTTGAATCCAACTTTAGTTTTTTCAATAGGAAGGGGGTCATGTAACACATCAAACTTATTGGGAATTTCACAAGAAAAACAATGATGTGCTTGGTTTTAATGTAACTTTATTCTTTCATAGGTTATTTACAAGTTTCTGACCACTTATAAAATGTGTTCAATGCAACCCTCTTCTCCCACTCTTCACACACTGATAGCAACACCGCAGGAGAAATGCTAGCACAGGCTTCCAGTATCCGTAGTTTCAGGTGCTGCACATCTCGTATCTTCACAGCATAGACAATTGCCTTCAGATGACCCCAAAGATAAAAGTCTAAGGGGGTCAGATCGGGAGACCTCTGGGGCCATTCAACTGGCCCACGACGATCAATCCACTTGATGTGTTTCCCTCTTTATGCACTGAAGCTGGCACGTTCCCTGAGTTTTTCCAGCAAGATGGTGCACCACCACATTATGGGTGTCAGGTCTGAGCATTCTTAGATGAACAGTTTCCTGGAAAGTGGATTGGTCGTCGTGGGCCAATTGAATGGCCCCCAAGGTCTCCCGATCTGACCCCCTTAGACTTTTAACTTAGGGGTCATCTGAAGGCAATTGTCTATGCTGTGAAGATACGAGATGTGCAGCACCTGAAACAACGGATACTGGAAGCCTGTGCTAGCATTTCTCCTGCGGTGTTGCTATCAGTGTGTGAAGAGTGGGAGAAGAGGGTTGCATTGACAATCCAACACAATGGGCAGCACATTGAACATATTTTAGTGGTCAGAAACTTGTAAATAACTCATGAAAGAATAAAGTTACGTTAAAACCAAGCACGTCATTGTTTTTCTTGTGAAATTCTCAATAAGTTTGATGTGTCACATGACCCTCTTCCTATTGAAAAAACAAAAGTTGGATTCAAAATGGCCACCATGGTCACCACCCATCTTGAAAAATTCCCCCCCTCACATATTAACTTGGCCCCCCCTGTATATTGGGTATCATTGTAACTGTATGGACCCACATAATAAATATACAGTGTCATTTTTACTGAAAATTGCACTACGTAGAATCGGAAGCCCCCATCATTTACAAAATGGTGTTTTTTTTTTCAATTTTGACCCATAAATATTTTTTTCCCGGGTGCGCCGTAAATTTTGTGGTAACATGATTGATGTCATTACAAAGTGCAATTGGTGGCGCAAAAAATAAGCCCTCATATGAGTCTGTAGGTGCAAAATTGAAAGAGTTATGATTTTTAGAAGGTGAAGAGGAAAAAATGAACGTGCAAAAGCGGAAAAACCTGTGGTCCTTAAGGGGTTAAAGAATAATAAAATGTGTAAGCAGTCAGTTTCGCTCGCATATTTGCATAATGGTGAAATGTGTAGGAAAATGCGTCTAGGGATTCCATATGCTGACTTTTACGTCAAGAGTTTAGTAACATGGGATGATCTCATTTGTACAAAGTCATCTTGCCTATAAGTTATGTCACTCATAGACATGTACACATGAAAGGCAAGTTTACACACAAACCTCTGGAATGTTGCTCAGCCACTGTCTGTTACTACAGCAACAAAACCTTTTCATAACATTTTAAATCACCAATTCAAAGTTAGATTGGAACAGGCAGAACAGCATAAAAGTTTGCACACATAGCAGTAGTAAACACCTGTCTGAGCAATGCTAATTTTTCCAGATAAAAATGACCACATATAACTTGTTGCCTCAGATGTCTGACATGAAGCGTCCATCACAAAGAAAGGATTAAAGGGGTATTCCAGGAAAAAACTTTTTTTTTATATATATATCAACTGGCTCCAGAAAGTTAAACAGATTTGTAAATTACTGAAAAATAATTGAATAGTAAGCGCTGTATAATATACACAAATTACAAACTGACCTGTAGATAGTATGGTTGCTGATAAAAATCAGTGGTTGCGGTGTAAGTGTAATGTTCCCACAGCAATGCTGTTACAGCGTGATCGCTGTGTATTGCAGTGAAGGAGGTACCGCTCTGCAGATACGTGGGCTCCCTGAAGTGGTGTTCCAGAGGTTGCATCCGGGAGTCAATTCAGTAAGAACCACTTGCAACCTCTGGAACACCACTTCAGGGAGCCCACGTATCTGCAGAGCGGTACCTCCTTCACTGGAATACACAGCGATCGCGCTGTAACAGCATTGCTGTGGGATCAGTACACTTACACCGCAACCACCTATTTTTATCAGCAACCGTACTATCTACAGGTCAGTTTGTAATTTGTGTATATAATACAGCGCTTACTATTCAATTATTTTTCAGTATATTACTTTCTACACAGTGTGCATCCATAGGGGAGCACATTTATAGTAAAGCAGCAGTACAATCACACATCAAACCAGACCCATCCAGCGCTAGTGATCTTTTTTATTCTCTAAGATTTGTAAATTATTTCTATTAAAAAATCTTAATCCTTTGACTACTTATGAGCTTCTGAAGTTAAGGTTGTTCTTTTCTGTCTAAGTGCTCTCTGATGACACGTGTCTCGGGAACATTCACACGGGCAGGCTTACAGTAAGTTTTCTGCTTCAAATATGAGCTGCGGCAAATTTTTCGCCGCAGCGCAAACTCCTAGCAGGGAACTCACTGTAAACCTCCGCCAGTGTGAATGTACCCTAAAAACACTACAATACACTAACACATAATAAAGGGTAAAACACAACATATACACCCCTTACACGGTCCCCCCCAATAAAAATTAAAAACGTATTGTACGGCAGTGTTTCCAAAACGGAGCCTCCAGCTGTTGCAAAACAACAACTCCCAGCATTTCTGGACAGCCACTGACTGTCCAGGCATGTTGGGAGTTTAGCAACAGCTGGAGGCACCCTGTTTGGGAATAACTGGCGTAGAATACCCCTATGTCCACCCCTATGCAATCCCTAATTTAGTCCTCAAATGCGCATGGCGCTCTCTCACTTCGGAGCCCTGTCGTATTTCAAGGAAACAGTTTAGGGCCACATATGGGGTATTCCCGTACTCAGGAGAAATTGCGCTACAAATTTTGGGGGGCTTTTTCTCCTTTTACCCCTTATGAAAAGGAAAAGTTGGGGTCTACACCAGCCTGTGTTCTACACTAACATGCTGGTGTTGCCCTTTACTTTTTATTTTCACAAGAGGTAATAGGTAAAAAAGACCCCCAAAATTTGTAACGCAATTTCTCCTGAGTATAGAAATACCCCATATGTGGGCGTAAAATGCTCTGCGGACGTACAACAAGGCTCAGGAGTGAGAGCGCACTATGTACATTTGAAGCCTAAATTGGTGATTTGCACAGGGGTGGCTAATTTTACAGCGGTTTTGACATGAACGCAAAAAAATAAATACCGACATGTGACCCCATTTTGGAAACTAAACCCCTCAAGGAATGTAACAAGGGTTATAGTGAGCATTAACACCCCACAGGTGTTTGACAAATTTTCGTTAAAGTTGGATGGGGAATTGAAAAAAATAATTTTTTTTCACTAAAATGCTGGTGTTACCCTACATTTTTCATTTTCACAAGGGAGAATAGGAAAAAAGCCCCCCAAAATTTGTAACCCCATTTCTTCTGAGTAAGAAAATACCCCAAATGTGGATGTAAAGTGCTCGGCGGGCGAACTACAATGCTCAGAACAGAAGGAGCACCATTGGGATTTTGAAGAGAAAATGTGTCCGGAATTGAAGGCCACGTGTGTTAAAGCCCCCATAGTGCCAGAACAATGGACCCGCCAACATGTGACCCCATTTTGGAAACTAAACCCCTCACGTAATGTAATAAGGGGTGCAGTGAGCATTTACGCCCCACAGGTGTCTGACATATTTTTGGAACAGTGGTCCATGAAAATGAAAAATGTAATTTTTCATTTGCTCAGCCCACTGTTCCAAAGATCTGTCAAATGCCAGTGGGGTGTAAATACTCACTGCACCCCTTATTAAATTCTGTGAGGGGTGTAGTTTCCAAAATGGGGTCAAATGTGGGGGGGGGGGGGGTCCACTGTTCTGGCACCACAGGGGGCTTTGTAAACGCACATGGCCCCTGACTACCATTCCAAACAAATTCACTTTTCAAAAGCTCAATGGCGCTCCTTCTCTTCTGAGCATTGTAGTTCGACCGCAGGGCACTTGACGTCCACACATGGGGTATTTCCATACTCAGAAGAAATGGGGTCACAAATTTTGGGGGGTATTTTCTGCTATTAACCCTTGCAAAAATGTGAAATTTGGGGGAAACACACACATTTTTTTTTTTTTTACATATGCAAAAGTTGTGAAACCCCTGTGGGGTATTAAGGCTCACTTTATTCCTTGTTACGTTCCTCAAGGGGTCTAGTTTCCAAAATGGTATGCCATGTGTTTTTTTTTTTTGCTGTTCTGGCACCATAGGGGCTTCCTAAATGCAACATGCCCCCCAAAAACCATTTCAGAAAAACGTACTCTCCAAAATACCCTTGTCGCTCCTTTGCTTCTGAGCCCTCTACTGCGCCCGCCGAACACTTTACATAGACATATGAGGTATGTGCTTACTCGAGAGAAATTGGGCTACAAATACAAGTATACATTTTCTCCTTTTACCCCTTGTAAAAATTCAAAAATTGGGTCTACAAGAACATGCAAGTGTAAAAAATGCAGATTGTGAATTTTCTCCTTCACTTTGCTGCTATTCCTGTGAAACACCTAAAGGGTTAAAACGCTGACTGAATGTCATTTTTAATACTTTGGGTGGTGCAGTTTTTATAATGGGGTCTTTTATGGGGTATTTCTAATATGAAGACCCTTCAAATCCCCTTCAAACCTGAACTGGTCCCTGAAAAATAGGGAGTTTGAAATTTTGTGAAAAATTGCTGCTGAACTTTGAAGCCCTATGATGTCTTCCAAAAGTAAAAACTTGTCAATTTTATGATGCAAACATAAAGTAGACCTATTGTATATGTGAATTAAAAAAAAATTATTTGGAATATCCATTTTCCTTACAAGCAGAGAGCTTCAGAGTTAGAAAAATGCTAAATATTTAATTTTTTCATCAAATTTTGGGATTTTTCACCAAGAAAGGATGCAAGTTACCACAAAAATTTTCCACCATGTTAAAGTAGAATATGTCACGAAAAAACAATCTCGGAATCAGAATGATAACTAAAAGCATTCCAGAGTTATTAATGTTTAAAGTGACAGTGGTCAGATGTTCAAAAAACGCTCTGGTCCTAAGGTGTAAAATGGCCTGGTCCTTAAGGGGTTAATGGCATTGAGAGCATACTTTATTCAAAGAAAATTTGATTAGGGTACTGAGAAAACTAGTACAGTGGCCATGACAAGTTAGCCCCTGCTCACTGACGAGTCTGAATGCGCCCGGATAGCAGGAGCGAAGGAAGCACACCATAGCAGGAAGATAGGTGGCCGGCTAGGT
Source organism: Hyla sarda (assembly GCF_029499605.1). NCBI lineage: Eukaryota > Metazoa > Chordata > Amphibia > Anura > Hylidae > Hyla > Hyla sarda. The sequence continues at coordinate 73,793,305 of NC_079199.1, read as the reverse complement.
GAGTATACATGCACAGCATGCTGTCTTCAGTGCTCTGACCACTGCTCTTCCAGTCCAGGGACCTACTGCTATAGCCCATAAGCTCCTGACAGGAGGAGCAGTAGTCAGAACGCAGAAGGGAGGCAGTACTTAGACATACTGTCGGCAGCCATATACTATATATGGCTGTAGGCAGTATGTCTTTGGGGGGGGCAAAGGGGGGGGGGCTACAACTACTTATGGGGGCACTGTGGGTCTACAACTACCTGTGGGGGCACTGGAGGCCTAAAACTACCTATGGGGCAGTAGGTGCCTACAACAACCTATGGGGGCACAAGAAGGGCCTACAGCTACCTATAGGGGCAAAATAGGGACCTGCAGCTATATGGGGCACTGGAGGGGTCTATAGCTATATATTGGGGCACAGAAGGGACCTACAGCTATATATGGGGACAAAAAATTATATAAGGGGATACAGAAGGGTTCTAGAACTATATATGGGGCATAAAATTATTTATGGGGGCACAAAGCGGACACTATGTATTGGGGCAATACACATGGGGAGATTGTCAAGAGGTGCCTTGAGCTGTTTAAGGGGCCTCAAAATCTTTGATGGCAGCCCTACTTTCTGTTTCCAATTTTTTTTATACATTTTTGTACTGGCTACTTAATGTTTTACAAATCATATAAACAGATTCTACTAATGAGGCTTAGATAGTTTGAATAAAATAGAACTTTTACTCAGATTTTGTTAAAACACAATATATACATATTACAGTATATACATATTAGTGAAACAATGGCCCACATATGTGATATATAATGTTTGACATACAAATATTTGACATATAAGGCCCAACAATGACCTTAAAAGGAGGGGAATGGGGATACAGGTGAGTACCTATCTACTATATAACCCTACCTAAGAGTAACCTAACCCTTACTACCCATAAGTGTGGAAAGGGAAGGGCTGAAATAAGAAGACTACCACAGTGGTAGGCAATATTTACGTGGCAACCTTATGTACAACAATTCTCATCACCCATGTTCCGAGTCCACTCAGACATCGCGGAGCAGCATCAATGTCTGAGTACACTGCACATGCGCAGTGTACTTAGACATCGCGGCTGCTCAGCGATGTCAGAGTGCACTCGGCAACTCGCAGGCCCCCTGTGTGGCTGCTTGTAGCTGTGTATTGCCGCTGCGTGAAGGCCAGGGGTGGGTTGAGGTGGGAGAAGGGGGTGGCAACAGCTGGAGGCACAAAATAGGTCGGGTCACTGGCGGATCCGCAGCGTAAAATACGCTGCGGATCCGTTACGTGTGACCCTACCCTTATATACAGAGCTTTACTCAATATTCTGCTGGTGGGGTCAGAAAAAAGATCTCTCTGCTGCCAAAAAGAATGAAATAGTTCAATGCCTTGGACGAGGTATGAAAACATTCGATATTTCACGAAAACTTAAGCGGGATCATCGCACTATTAAGAGATTTGCCGTTGACTCAGAGCTAAAATACCATTATATAGTAGCAAACAGATATTTGAAGCTGCTGGTGCCTCTGGAGTCCCACTGACATCAAGGTGTTGAGTCCTCCAGAGTCTCACAACTGTGGATGAACCTTCTATTCGGCCACCACTAACCAATGCTCACAAGAAGAAATGGCTGCTTTGGGCAGAAAAATACATGAAGACTTATTTTCAAACAGTCCTGTTCACTGATGAGTGCCGTGCAACCCTGGATGGTCCAGATGGATGGAGTAGTGGATAGTTGGTGGACGGCCACCCTGTTCCAACAAGGCTGCGACATCAGCAAGGCGGTGGTGGAGTCATGTTTTGGGCCCGAATCATGGGAAGAGAGCTGGTTGGCCCCTTTAGGGTCCCCGAAGGTGTAAAGATGACCTCTGCAAAGTATGTGGAGTTTCTGACTGACCACTTTCTTCCCTGGTACAGAAGGAAGAACTATGCTTTCCGTAAGAAAATCATCTTCATGCATGACAATGCACCATCTCATGCTGCAAATAATACCTCTGCATTAATGGTTGCTATGGGGTTAAAAGGAGAGAAAGTCATGGTGTGGCCTCTATCCTCCCCTGACCTCAATCCTCAAGCAAAAGATCTATGAGGGTGGGAGGCAGTTTACATCCAAACAGCTGCTCTGGGAGGCTATTCTGACATCTTGCAAATAAATTCAAACAGAAACTGTCCAAAAACTCACAAGTTAAATTGATGCAAGACTTGTGAAGCTGCTATCAAATAAGGGGTCCTATGTTAAAATGTAACAAGACCTGTCTAAATTGTTTAAAAAGGTAAAATGTTGTTAAAAGTTTGACTGAAATAGCTTTTGATTTCAGTAAATATGCTGCAAACACAACAAATGACAATTTTCAGTTCTTTACAACCTATAAAGCGTTTTGAAACTTACTGTGCATAATAATTTGGAACAGTACATTGTAAGTTTTTTTATGTTTAAAAAAAATACTGTTATTAGGTTTGTTCAATAAAATTTGAATTGTACTCTTAATAGTTGATAACATGAGAATTATGCTAACTGTTATTATCATCAATTATTTAGGCAAATGAGAAAAATATCATTTGCATAATAATTTGGAACCGAGTGTACTTATCCTGTTTTGATCCTGAGTTAAATCCTGTAAATCTTTTATTAAACATTTTAAACATAACAATAAATAATTACAAACATACATACCATATCTTACAGAACATAATAATAAAAATATAATGAATCATAAAACCAACACCATAGCATAAAATACAACACCGGTCCACCCCACACTCATTCTTCCACGCAAACTAATATATACAATATTTATAAGACATTTTCCTATATTACCCATAACATACTAATAAACTATATACACTAATATTAAATGTGAATTCCCTGGCCCAGTTGCAAAATGAAAAACCAAATATTTATGCGAAACCGAATACCAAAATGAATAATAATAATAATATATGCCAACAATAACATCTTTTTTTTGGGCCCTGAACTGGTCCCGCATCCCATGCCTCCAGTACATGTTACCAGGCATCCTTGAACCAGTCCAGGATTTTCTGTGTGTGTGTATATATATATATATAAATATAAAAGTCCCATAGAAACCCCCTCCCCCCTTTTAACCCATCACCCAACCTAAACAAAACCCAAACCCCAGGTGGCATCACACAATATATACAGTACATAAAAAATACATAGACTAACAATATATACATTACATAAATATACACATAGACTACAACAATAAATAAAATAACAAAATACATGACACTATAAACCAAACAACAAAGAGGCTTTTCAGCCACACAAACCCCTAAAGCTCAAGTTTAGTGCCTGCAAACCAGGTCCCTGAGAATGTTCCTAACCACGGGGAGGATTTTACGCTGCGTCGACACTAAACACTGTGCGTTCCACGTGTAGTGCTGACTAGGAATAAAGTGCTGCGGTCCCAGCTTCCAAGGTTTCTGAATGCTCCATAGGCCCATTCTGCATAGGAGAGACTTGCCAGCCTAGGACAACCAATGGAAGCATCCACCCTGTTGTAAACCTCTGTTTTAAAGGGACAATGAAGCAGAAAATGCTCCATACTTTCCAGCATGCCTCCACACTACTCGTGGGGACATCCCCGGTCCTCAGAGCTCCTGCACTTCAGAATATCCCTCACACACAGTTTTCCATGGATGCAGCGCCAAGTCAAGTTCCAAAACTTCAAGGGGATCCTGATAGAATTCAAAAGCCTCAATCCCATCTCCAGATCCCCACGCGGGCAATCCTTGAGCGCCAATGGCCTCTGGAAATGAGAAGACAGTCCTAATCTCCCACATGCCCAGACCCCACCGACTCATAACCTTCAGAACCGGGGAAGCATAAGTCGGAAGATGCCCGTGTGGTGTGCGAAGACCCTTCACTTGCCCTCCTGTCTCAGGAGGATGCCCACGGAGGAGCCCTCTCTTACCAGAGGTTTGCAATATTGGTCTTAAGAAAGGTATTCACTAGGAATACCACGGGGTTGACCATACACAACCCCCCTAGTCTCATCGTACGGTAAGTAACCTCCCTCTTCACTAGGTTCAGTCTATTCCCCCATAACATTTGGAACATCAGCAAAGGGAGCAGGAATGTTTTCATCAGGTTAACCCTTTTCCGGAGGGTCAAAGACCAACCCTTCCACTGATTCACTTTCTGAGCGGCCATCTTTGGCCAAGGGGATTACCGCAAACAAAACTGGGACAGCAGGCTAAATTCGATGCAGAGGACTTTTTCAGATTCCTGGGGCTCTGGAAGGGCGTACGGGAGATCAAAACCAAGATCTCCCCCTCCCAGCCAGAGACTCTCACACTTATCCTGGTTGATCTTGGACCCAGATGTCTCCGAGTAGCAGTCCATCTCTGACATCACCCATTGGCCTTCCCCTTGTGAGGAGACAAACACTGTGACATCATCAGCAACGGTCCACAATCAAACCTCCTAAGGAAAGGATCAATTGCAAACACGTACAGCAATGGGCTCAAAGGACAACCCTGACGGACACCAGACGCAACCTCAAAAGAATGGTCCAAACCAACCACTCATAAATGGGAAACTCTCTGCCCCTGCATACAAGGTCTTAAGCCAATCAACAACACCCACACACCCCCACACCCCCGGCAGGCCATATCTCAGAAGAACAGACCAGGGGTACTTACTGATGGTTAACCCGATCAAATGCTTTTGCCTGATCCAAGAACAGCAAGTACCCCTTCCAGTGGCCAGCCCTACCCTGCTCCACAGAATACGGGACACTGAGCACAGCACTAAATGTACTGCTGTCCGGAACAGAGCAATGCTGTGCCCCCAAAAGGGGCCGGGGTACAAACTCCACCAACCGGTTGCCAGAATCTTTCTGTTCGCATTGAGAGGCGCTATGGGACGTCAATTCGGGTCATTACCCTTTGACAGGATGATCAACGCTGACCTCCTCATTGACTTCGGCAGAGTGCCCAAGTATAGACACTCATTAAATTCCTTGATCAAGAGGGGAACCAAAGTGTCCTTAAAGGTCTTATAGAACTCAGATGTTAAGCCATCTGGACCGGGTGACTTCTTGAGGGCAAGCCCATCAATCGCCATCCTGACTTCCTCTTCCCGGATCATCTCTGTCAAAACGTCAAGAGGGGGTCTACTCCTGCGACGGCTTCAGCCAAGAAAGATGATAACTTATCTGGATCTAGATCCATCCTTCCCAAGAGGTGCGAGTAAAAGGATCTGACGACCTCCAGGATCCCTGATCTGGACCTTTTCAAAGATCCCATACTATCAATCAGTCCTGAGACTACTTTACTACTCACTGACATCTTGAAGTTTCTGTAAGGGTCGGGCGAGTGGTACTTCTCGTGATCCCTCTCAAAAACCAAAAGATGTGTGTCTGTCGTACTGGCACTTCATCAGCAAGGACTTCACTCTAAAGATATCCTCCCGGCTACCTCCAGTCGAGACAAGGTGCTCAAGTTTCTTCCTGAGGCCCTGGTACAAGGGGTACCTGTTTAGGCTTCTGAGGCCTAAGAGCTGGCAGAAGAATCTTGCAACCCATTTTTAAACATTTCCCACCACTCTGACTTACTGCTACAAAGTCCCAGCAATGGTACCTGGAACTGAAGAAAATCCTCAAAGGACTGTCTTATCTCCGCTTTTTCCAAGAGAGACAAATTGAGCTTACAATAGCCTCGGCCCATCCGGGGGGTGTCTGTGACATTCAGAGAAAACAAAATTAAACAGTGATCGGAGAACTCCACCTCAACAACAAACACTGCTGAGTAGACGGCTTCCTCCTTTAATTAAAACCTGTCTATTCTGCACCTACAACTACCCCTATGATACATGAATCCCACGTGGCCTGGGGTGTGCTGGATGTGGACATGCACCAGGCGAGCCTCACTCACTACGCTATTAAGGGCGACGCTATCATAAGTCAGCTTGTCTCTGGAACCTCCCCTGTCTTGGGGCCTCGTTACAGCATTAAAGACCACCTGCTGACTTGTAAAAAGATAGGGATTGAACCTCAAAGAGACACTTCTGGTCCCACTTCGACTGTGGGCCGTAGATGTTAATAAGGCGAAGTTCTTCCCATTTCTAACTTGATAACCCGTTGGCATTCTACCACTGCGGTAAAAAGGATCGCGACTCCGTTATACGGCTCGGCCACAAGAGACCAGTAGGAAGGCCCATTCCTCCACTCTCTTTTAGCCTTGTACATAGATGGCATATCGGTTAGCCCGTTCTCCTGCAAAAATAAAATCAGCATTAATATGGGCAAAAAAATCAAAGGCCGCAAATCTAGCCGTATCTGACTTGATGCTGGCAACATTAACGGATGCCAGAGTCAACGGACAGGGTGCTGACATCTAGGGTGATTTAGTTAGACAGCTTTCTTTTTCCCACCATCCTTCCCATCCACCCCACGACCCTCCTCATCAAATGATGGTTTACCCCTTTTTAGTGAGATAGATGTGTCCATTTTCCCTTTATATAAATTTTCCTTGTCCCCTGACTCCCGGCCAGTCCTCCCCCCTGAAGACATAGGTTCACCAGGGAGAGAGGACTCAGCGTCTCCTGTGGGCCCCACCGCAACCTTACCCCCAGCATCCTCCTCCGAAGAGGAAATGTCACGGAGGGCTCGGAACCGGTTGGAGAGACCAATCAGAGGGAGGTCATTTGTACCTTCCTTTGGCATCTGGCAGGTGGAAGATGATCTTATATCTCCCTTTTTCTTATTCCTCCGAGTACCCTGCTTTGTTTCTGCCCATCTCCCACTCTCCTCATCTGTACTCTCACCATGGGAGGACAGCGAGGAGACAGCATCCTCCTCTTTGTGGATCCTCCCAATCTCATCCAGTTCACTATCCCCCAGGGCCTCAGCAGTAAGACTGGCCACAGGGACAGGATCAGAAGTAACCTCAATTGGATGATGGCCCTGTGACTCCCGAATCTCCCTATCCCTTTGGCGCTTCTTGAGATGTCTCAGTTGGGCAGGCATCTTCTGCTTACTTTTCTTCCCTGGCCCCTGCACCCCTTCATCCCTGCCAGCCGTCACCCCCAGCAGAATCCACCTCATGGCTTACTCCCACAGGGGTAACAACCATGTTGAAAAAGGAACGAGGGCAGCGACTGAATGGGTGACCTAATGAACAGGTGGGTGACTGAACAGGTGACACCTAATCTCCGCACAAGATACAGTGAGATGGCCTATTTTCCCACACAGAGTGCACTTCTGCACAGTGCAACTGGCACAAAAATGTGTGGGGTCACCACATCTGTGACAGTGCTTCGGCTGACCCTGGTAGAAGATCTGGATATGATCTCCTCTGAGGAAGGTCGCAGATGGTATATGGGTAACGGTGTTTCCTGAACGCCTAAGCTTAACCATAAATGTCCAGGCCCCTGACCAGATTCCATATTCATCCCTGTTCTTTTTTGGGACCTCCATCACCTCTCCATACCGACCTAGCCACGTCATGATGTCAATACAAGAGAGTGATTTGTTAAACGATCACTTTCTTGATGTTATTTTGGCGAGACACCGCCTGAATGGCAAAGTCTCGTCAGCCGGGCTCGTGCTTTACAAGCTCATAATTCGGCCGAACAAAGCTGATATCGGACTCAGGGCTACCATAAGGATGTATCCAGGCGTAGATGTCAGCTGCCTTAAAGCCCAACTTCAGCAGAAGCTCAACAACTTTAGATCTTGGAGGACATGTATCACTGCCTCTCCACCTCAGTGGGACCACATTCCTTTGGAGACCACCTGGACTGGCTGTCGGGAGGGACCACACAGTATCCCCCCCTCTTTTATCTCGGAAGGTTGAAAGAACATGTCTCTCTATCCAGAAAGAAAGATCAATCCACCTACCCTCTACATTGACTGATCTCTCCCCTCTCTGTAAGGCCCCCAGGAGACGTTGCTGCAAACTGCTCTCTCAGAGCTAGAGGATGTGGAAGTTGCCACATCCTCTAGCCACCATTCCACCATTCAAAGCCCCAGACAGATTGTTATTAGCAGATACATTTTTTACTACATTCACTCCAACATTAATCTGCTCATTCATACTGGCTGGACCGGTGTGTTTTGGTGCAGACATTGTACCTTCAGGATTGGGTAGCAGAGCTGGAGCCACCGCCACAGGACAGGTCACCGGTCCCTTATACAAGGACCGGGAAGCCTGCCTAGTCTGTTTATTAGTGGCCCCAGCCCTGTTTTTACTGGTACCCTCCGCCTCATCAGTACTTGAATTTCCTGCTCCTTGGCGCCGCTGATCTGGATAAGCGGTGCTAATACAAAATAGAGGTTTAAGTCCAGTCTTTTTCCTGGGAGGCAAAGGCATCTTAGCCCCGGCAACTCCTCCATGATGACACCGCTGCTCCAAAGGAACAACAGTGCCAACATTCAGAGCCACCGAAGCTCCCACAGCCGACTCTTGCACAAAGCTGCCCCCCTCCCGTTAGGGAGCAACCTAATGTGCCAAGGCCTTCCTTGCGCATCACTGGGCCAATATCTCTGTCCGACCACACAGCTGATACCTTCTCTGCTCCACCACTGTTACTACAAACAGCGACGGAGCTCACCGCCCCACTAGAATCCATACTCTCCCCACTCTAGCAGAATTCAGGCAGGGCTGAAAAATGGGGTTCACGCAGTGAGCTGACCCTACGGCCATTTCGGGGGGGTAAGGGAGGGGGCTATATAAAAATGTTAGCTTCTCCTGGAGCTTGGTCTTCTTCTTTCTCCTTCCCCCAGGTTCCTCCTCTTTTAAATCATCTCCAAACGTGAAGTCCTGGAGGCAACCTGGGGACTCCAGGAGCTGGATGTGGGCCATCAGCACCCCTCCCTGATGACTGGTGCTGCTCTAATCCCCCGAACCGCCAGAGCAGTGGCTAGATGACATCGCCACTTGCCTTGCAGGGAGCCCACTGTATGGGGTCAAATGCTGCAGACCCCCGGGTGGATTTGGCTCAACATATTCGGCCTCTGAAGTGTCTCCTTCCTCCTCCACCAGTGGCTGAAGCCCCCTCAGTTTTCTTTGCTTCTCTCTCTCCATTTCTGCAAAGCGATCTTCATTCTGAAGCTTTTCTTTGAATGCTTTGAATGGCCCGTTCTCCAAAATAAATGTTTTCCTTTTCTTCAGATTGCTGATGCTTGCTTTTAGCTGTTTAATCCTGGCTGACAGCTCAGCCTTCTGGCATTTGGACACTGTGTCCATCAAGGCTTTTGCCTCCTGTACCTCCTCCTGGAGCCTATACCTGCTGCTCCTTGCTTCCTCATACCCATGAAGTACCTCCGCCACCCAAAACCCATAGGTGGTTCAGAGCTCCTGGGCCCTTGGCATTCCCCAATCCTCCACACCTTCATGGGCATTTAGCTTTTCTCCAGGAGGAGTATCACAGTCCATATTATCAAAGCTTGTCTTCACAGTACCTGTAGTACCTTTTGTAGCTTTGCTGCTTGTAGGAGCAGCCTTGCGGCTAATCTCTGTATCCATATGCTCAGGAGGGGTTGGAGATATATATCGCTGCATCTCCTTGCAGAGCGCCTTAACCCAGAGATTTCTGGTGCAGTTCCTGATGCTGGTCCCTCTGCAATAGGTCGCTGGCTCCCCCCTGTCCCCCGCAGACCTGTTTCGCGGGGCAGGTGTTGGGGTTCTCCGCTCCTCGCTCATACCAGGAAACAAACTCTCCTTCTGGGGAAAGGAAGGTCGCTCCTGGGAGACAGATGGATCTCTCTCCAAGCCGAGCACACAGCAAACCCAAACAGGGACTGATTCTAGAGTCTGTATTATGGTGGGGACTGATTCTGGGGTCTGTATTATGGTGGGGACTGATTCTAGGGTCTGTATTATGGCGGGGACTGATTCTGGGGTCTGTATTATTGAATTATCTGATTCTGGGGTCTGTATTATTGAATTATCTGATTCTGGGGTCTGTTTTATGGTGGGGACTGTTTCGGGGGTCTGTATTATGGTGGGGACTGATTCCCGGGTCTGTATTATGGTGGGGACTGATTCTGGGGTCTGTATTATGATGGGGACTGATTCTGGGGTCTGTATTATGGAGTAATCTGATTCTGGGGTCTGTATTATGGTGAGGACTAATTCTGGGGTCTGTATTATGGAGTGATCTGATTCTGGGGTCTGTATTATTGTGGTGACTGATTCTGGGGTCTGTATTATGCAGGGGACTGATTCTAGGGTCTATATTATGATGGGGACTGATTCTGGAGTCTGTATTATGGTGGGGTCTGATTCTGGGGTCTGTATTATGGTGGGGACTTATTCTGGGGTCTGTATTATGGAGTGATCTGATTCTGGGGTCTGTATTATGCTGGGGACTGATTCTAGGGTCTGTATTATGATGGGGTCTGATTCTGGGGTCTGTATTATGGTGGGGACTTATTCTGGGGTCTGTATTATGGAGTGCTCTGATTCTGGGGTCTGTATTATGGTGGTGACTGATTCTGGGGTCTGTATTATGCTGGGGACTGATTCTGAGGTCTGTATTATGGTGGGTGGTGATTCTGGGGTCTGTATTGTGGTGGGTGGTGATTCTGGGGTCTCTATTATGGAGTAATCTGATTCTGGGGTCTGTATTATGGTGGGGACTGATTCTGGGAGTCTGTATTATGGAGTGATCTGATTCTGGAGTCTGTATTAGGGTGTCTGTATTATGGTGGGGTCTGATTCTGGGATCTGTATTATGGTGGGGACTGATTCTGGGAGTCTGTATTATGGAGTGATCTGATTCTGGAGTCTGTATTAGGGTGTCTGTATTATGGTGGGGTCTGATTCTGGGGTCTGTATTATGGTGGAGTCTCATTCTGGGGTTTGAATTATGGTGGGTCTGATTCTGGGGTCTGTATTATGGTGGGGTCTGATTCTGGGGTCTGTATTAAAACGGCTATCCATGTTGAACAGTAATAGGAATCAAGATGGCAGACAATCCATTTATGCCACCTCAGCTAAAACAAGTATACACAACGGCTTACATCCCATGCTTTACTATCTATGTAAAAAATTATTCTAGGGCTATTTCTTCACCATTCTTATTCACAAACCGTGTCTGGTACTGCTGCTGAGTTGAAATTCCAGGCAAATCTTGTAGAAAGTGGGGTTGTCACATGAGGGAAAAAACTTTTTTTTTTTATTTATTTAAAAATATTTAATATTTACCAGCTGCTGGTGGAAGTAAAATAGTGTTTTCTGTTTGCTGCCCCCTCTGTCTGTGTCGGAAACTGTTCAGAGCAGGAGAGGTTTGCTATTGTGATTTTGTACTGATCAGGATAGTTCCTGACACAGACAGAGGAGAAAGCACGTAGCAATATGTCTGAATGGAAGGACTGCATAACTTCTGCCAGGATATAGAGCAGCTGACAACTACTGGAAAGATTGAGATTTTTAACCCCTTAATGATGCTGCGATTTCTTGTTTTTTGTGTTTACATTTTTTCTCATCCATAACTCTTCCAAATTTTCAATTACAATTACAACAATACCCAATTCATATGGGTTTTGTTTTATTTTGTTAGTGAAAAGAAATATAACTTTTTGTAAGGAAATTAGTAGGCTTAAAATTGTCCACTTCTGACCCCTATAACTTTTATTATTTTTCCGCATGTGGGGCTATATGAGGGCTCATTTTTTGCGCTGTGTGTAGTGATATGTAGTTTTTAACTGTACAATTTTTGCTTTTAATGCCCTTTTTGATAACTTTTTATGGATTTCGGGTATTTTTTTTTACGTTTAGGGGACAATTACATGGAATCTTTTGATTCTTAACACTGATCAGTGCTATGCTATTACACAGCATTGACCAGTGTTATCTGTGGTCTGTTGCTCTAGCCTGCATAAAGAAGATCCAAAGGCACGGAGGAAGGTAGGGACCCTCCGGCAGTCAGTAAAGGTGATTGGGAGTGCACGATTGCCTTGCGGTGGTCATGATCACCCAAAGCAACCAGCTTTGATCGCGGGATGTAAAGGATTACTAGCCTTGCAGCAGTGATCGCCGCTGCAGGATATTAGCTGCGGCCCCTGGCAGTTGATTCCAGCCAGTGGTTGCGTGATATGGAGCAGCATGACTTCACAATCCCGCTCCGTAGCTGCTCCCCTTTTTGCAGGAGATACCCATTCGCCCTGGGGAGGGAAGAGGTTAAATAGTTTACATATCTGTATAACTTTCTGACACCAGTTAATATGGAAAATAATTATTTCTCTGGAAAATAAACAAATGTGCACTAATTATGGATTGGTTGCTCACCTTTTTTATATAGCATTAACTAAGGCGATCTACTGAGATTCTCTTCAGTGTTTGGTTACATTAATACTGCCTGAGCATGCTCAGAAAGAAAAAAAAGAGGAAGTCAGCTATATCATGTGATCGCAACCACTGTAATGCAGCAACAGCAGAAGTCTGCAAGTAGACACAGGAGCCCCCCCCCCCCCCAATTAAATGATGCACAGAAGCCAGGTGAGAATTTTCATGGCAACAGTCCCAATGTGACAGCACACACAGGGGGAGATTTATCAAAACCTGTCCAGAGGGAAAGTTGGTAAGTTGCCAATTGCAAACAATCACATTGCCTCTTTCATTTTTAAGAAGTGATCTGATTGGTTGCTATGGACAACTCAGCAACTTTTCTTCTGGACAGGATTTGATAAATCTCTCCCCACAGTTTCTGCACATGGTGATCCGTGTAATGGTGGCATGTGGTCTGCCAAATCCTGCATACAAGGGATTTTTCTTATATTATAACATGTGTGAACTTATGGAATGTGGTGGTTACCTTTTTCATTATCTACTGTGTGGAGATTATACAGATTATACAGACGAGGGGCAAGTACCCCGAAACAGCTGTCTGCAGATGGGTACTCTTTCCTTCTGGAGAGAGAGTTCTGGCTTGGCATTAATCCCGATTAGCTTTTTATAATTCCGTAACTGGAGCTAAGCTGATACCAGGGAACATCGCCTGAAAAGGTGATGTAATGAGCTGATTTGCATATTCCCCTATATATATATATATATATATATATATATATATATATAAATATATACAGACATTTATATATTTTGTGTAAACACTCTTCTATCTGTAAGGTTATTGTAGATATGTAAAAATCTGTAATTTCTCATTTCAGGGTTCTGTGCATCATTGAGATGAGGAGGAGGCTGCCAAACTGTAGGTGGTAGTAAACAGTGACCTCCTCATAGAGATGATAAACGAACGGATGCCACTGTGGGACAAATCCCATCTCCAGCATCACAACAAAATCGCCTGCAAGCGGCTGTGGGAGGATATTTTCCGGGCACTTGTCACTACCAGGAACAGCCTATCCTCTTTAGAGAAAGAGAAATCAGGTATGGATTTGACTCAATTTTTATAGTGAAATGATGGATATGTATATATTTATTTATTTTTTATGCTTATAGAAAAAATTATAAGAAAGAGATGGAGGTCCACCAGGGACCGTTTCATGAAAGACCTCCAAGAGAAAGCATCGCGACCAAGTTGCTTGGCAGCTCCCATCTTTTTCTCAGATGGATTGCTGTGCCTTTGCCTGTAGTGAACATATATATCCCTAGTTAAAGTGTTGGTTTTCTCCTTTCATTAAGGGGTACTCCGTTCCTAGACATGTTATTCCCTTTCCAAAGGATAGGGGATAAGATGTCTAATCGCGGGGGTCCCGCCACTGGGGACCCTCGAGATCTCTCCTGCACTATCCCCTGTCATCTGGTGCATGGAGCGAACTTCGCTCCGTGCCTGATGACTGGCAATGTAGGGGTCGGAGGCTCATGACGTCACAGACCCACCCCCTCAATGCAAGTTTATGGGAGGGGGTGTGGCCTCTGGCCCCTGCATCACCAGTCATCAGGCACGGAGCGAAGTTCGCTCCGTGCACAATATGACAGGGGAGTTCTGCAGGAAAGATCGCTGGGGTTCCCAGCGTCGGGACCCCCACAATCAGACATCTTATAAGATGTCTAGGGGCGGAGTACCCCTTTATGAACTATATCAATTTCCAACACTAAAGTGCACTAGCAGCACTATTAGATGTGTTTCATCTAACCAGTTGTATGCTCCATATGTTCTATTCATCTCCAACACTAGAGTCACATGACCTGCCAGTCACCTGATTGTTTCACATGACCTGCCAGACACATGTTCTGCCAGTCACCTGATTGTTTCTTGCACACTATCATTTGCTGGTGAGTGGGACGTCCTTAGGCCAAACGTCTATGATATTTTAATCATCACACCTCCACTATTGTAACCTGTGTTTTTATGTATGTATGCACGCTTTTTGTGATTTTTTTTTTTTTGCTACTTAGTCCCTCACCCTTAGGGTGTCTTAATGTGTCATATAGATTTGTACGCTGCTTTGTATATTGATCTTTAAGAATAACACAATGTCATTGTATGGTAATCATTGTATGATGTCACTTTCACATCGTATATTTAAACCCTGCTTATATGCGCTTGTTTGCTTGATAATGGCTGTGTGAGATAGCCGAAAGATAGCTAATGCTGATGAATAAAGTCATGTCTTTTGCCGTTTCTGAACTCAACACCATCTCTTTAGAAAAAGAAGAAAAATATTACCCAATTATTTGGATGTTTGCTCTATTCTATTTCAGGACTGTCTCTAGGCTTGCTGATCCAGATATTCCACCACATGCCAGAACTCCCGGTACAATTGTCTTAAGTATTGGAGAGCAATCGAAGGAAGCTTCCCTATCAGCTAACTTTTTCAACATTTCAGCTCCAACAGGGGTTAGTGCCCTTTTTGGTGAGCTGTTTCAGGGGCAGAGAAGATATGTCTCGGATTTTGAAGATCTTGTCACTGTGCTAAGAGATGCCCTGACAAGAATGAAACAACTCATGATGAGGTATAAGGAGGAAAATACCTGCCTGCTTGCCTGACTGGAGGGGGCAAAGACAGCAGAAGCCCCTTCTACCCATCTTGGGTTTTCAAAAATCTTCTTCCTGACATGGAGCACATGCTGATTGAGAATCAGAACGAGTTTCACAGTATTCTCCTACAAAACCTCCCTGAAATCATGCGCCGCCCCTCCAACCCCCACCTACCCCAGTCCGATGCCAGGCCCCATTCTATATCCCTTCCCAGCCCCAGTCCTATTCCCACCCCCAGGGCCAGTCCTATGCCCCTCCGCAGTCCCAGTCCATTTTCACCCCCCTGCCACAATCCCATTCCAACACCTAAGCCTGGGCCAAATATTTTCCCAAATTGATTCCCTGTTAAAACCTCCTCCCAGCCCCATGCCCAGCCCCAGTCTTATGCCCATCTCCAGTCCTATGCCCTTCCCCAGCCTCTATCCTATGCACCTTCCCAGCCCCAGTCCTTTTTCACAATCCCATTTCACCACCCTGCCACAATCCAATTCCACCCCGACTCAGCCTCTTTCCCACTCTCAGCCCCATGATCTATGCCTGGGCCAAATATTTTATCAAATTGATTCCCCTTGCCAAAAATTCTCCCAGCCCACTCCCTCTTTTCAATCCATTCCTCATTGCACTACCCTTCCTTCCCAGTCCCTAAGCCAAACCCCATCTTTTTTCCACTCCCCTCTTTTCAATTCCCACACCGTCCACACCTGTCACCCACCATGTCTCCTATTCCGAATCTTATTCCCTCCACACCCCCATCTCTTTTCCCAGAGGCTTTTAGAGAAGGCAGGAGGATAATCTGCCAAACTCTGAGATACAGAGTCTAGCATCTACCTTAGAACCAGTTGGTAACAGAGACACTAATTTGCGTCAGCTCTGAGGATGACTCGCGATGAATAGACCAAATTACACCAGAAAAAAACTGTTCTTTGTATTGTCCAAAATGTTTTTAAAAAATTACATTACTGACATTTCAGTACAGCACAAAGTTTTAAACAGTTTTTTTTTTTTTATATTTTGCATCCAGTAAAAAAATGTTGCATGCAAATTTACTTTGTTGGGTTTTTATTTCTATTAGAGAAGGAGAGATCTGTCTTTGGTAAATAGGACTGAACACTACGGCGAGGAAAGAGCAACACCTCTTCACCAAAGACAAAATGGAAACCTGGGCATACACAAATACAAAGTTTGTCTTTGGTGAAGAGGATTGTTTCTCTCCTCGTCCCAGTGCGGTCTGCACACTAAAGCGAGGAGAGAGCCAAACCTATTTACCAAAGACAAAATGGATATGTGGCAATATACATAAAATAATGAAACTGCGCAGAGGACAAAAATACAATACAGAAACAATTGGAAGAAAAACAAAGTCCCCTGAAAAAACAAAAACATTAAACTGTCATGGGCAAAATTTTCCGAAAGAGGAAGAAAGTTAAGGAAGGCGAAAAAGTCCATTCAGACCATTTACTCCTGCCAGTCCAGCCATCCATGCTCTCTGAGAAAAAAATTCAGAAAACTGGTCTCTCATGCGGGCAACAGCCAGAGTAGTCCAACAAGGAGACGCTTCCACAGATGGCAAAGCTGACTCATTTCTTGGTACCAAACGGGAATAGACTGATTGGTTAACACAAAGATGTGGAGTACCACTGCTGCTTTAACCACCTCATCCACAACTGTTAGAGACATTTGAATTGATCAAGTGAAAATCCTCCATCTTGAGGTGGGAATGCCAAAAGCACATTCTTCAAAATGTCTGGCACGGGTCAGTGTTTAATTGTAGATCCCTTGGCGGAAGTTCAGTCTGCGTCCGTCTGGAGATGGCTTTAAACAGGTTGCCACACATCTGGAAGGCCTCATCAACCACAAGAACAGAGGGGAAAGTAGGTCCATCAGTTCCAGGAAAGGGCCTTGCTGCAGGAAGTCCAAACATGCCAGAATAAAGCCTCCTTCCCATGGCAGAGTTCTGGAAGACACGGGAGTCGTTGGCTCGCCCATATGACCTAATGTCCACAGTAACAAACTTGTACTAGGCTGAGGTAGAAAGGCTTCTGGATCCGGATGTGCTTCCATTCACTGCACAAACCCAGTTGGGAAACTGTCACTTTCCAAAACTTGTCTTCAATGCCGATCTACTGTTGTGTAGAAGGCGATGGAATGAATTCCTCATAAAGACAATACCACAGGGCCTTGCAGGTGTCCCACACAATGCCTGAGATTGTAGACTTTCCAAGCTGGTACTGGAAATGCAGCGATGAGAAGAAGAGGTACAACTGTGGAGGTAGAGGTACTACTGTGGAAGTTAAAATAGCATTTTATTGTAGCACATTCAACGCGTTTCCGGCCTTGAAAAGGCCCTTCATCAAGAGCCTCTGTCATGCTACAATAAAACATTATTTTAACTTGTTTATTAGAGTTTAGTCTCTTTTGATCTACATGGTCCCGCACTGCAGAAAAATATCCTTTTTCACCATATGCATCTTATTCTGCTACCGATTGACTGAGGTCAGTAATCGGAAGGATTGCAAGCTGCAGGACCTTTGATATCCACTATACAGGCGATATAGGTGTTGTTCTCTGAGCGCAACACTATAGAGTGAGTGGATCACTTTCTTTTTTTAACTGAACTTACCTAACAGTACTTCACTAGGGGTGCGTGTCTTTTTTCACTTGCTTCCCTTAAAAACAACAGAAGAGGAAGACACTGTGCTACAAACATCCAATTAACAAGAAGCCCACCACATAAAATAACACACACAAGCACACCAGTCGCTACAGTGTCAGATCAACCCCCCCTATCCCTTGAGAGAGAAAAAGAATCCAGTGGGTTATCCCATCAAGTCAGCCTGGTGAGTTTTACCAAATAAGGCATCTAAAATGAGCCACGGCAACCAAACTTTGTCAAATTTCTTGGGACACTACAGACTAAAAAAGAGCCTAATAGAGTGGGACATATATAACCAGGATAATCCAAGATGGGTGAGGGGCAATACTGTCCCCTTCCAGGACATGTCCCCACATTCTTACAGACACCTTAATCACTCCTTTCAAACAGATCTCTGTGGCAAGGAGAAATGGAAAGTCTAGATGATCATGTAGGAACTGCATGTGTAGTTTCCGAAAAAAGCAACTAATGGACAAATCCACACCGCATGTAGGAAAGTCCCCACCTTCACACAGCACCTAAATCACAGATAAGAGAAAGAAACTCCCTTTTTGTTTGTTTCACAGGAGTGTAATAGAGACAACGAATAAAGCAAGAATGTATCAGATCTCTAGCACTAACCACAGTAATAGGTCCGAGGTATGAGCAGGCACATCAGTTTTTCCACTTCAAAAAAAGCAGCAGCAAGTAATTATGCATTGTTTTTGTCCCATCACCACTTCTCTAGGAAAGTACACTGAAAATTTTAGGGTAAAACCAAACAAGCCTTCAGCCACATGGGGCCAGAGTGTGGTAGGTAATCGTTGCACAAGTTTAACAAAAAGTTTGTGTGGCAATCGACTGCTGCATATTTGCTGCATGTGGCCGCCTGCTTGTGTTGGTTTTACCCATACATTTTTATAGTCATGCTTTTCTCTTCAAGGAAGTATAAAGTCAGTCAATTATTTAATACTCACAGGAGTTGAAAGTGGAACTTTTCTAGAGAGATAGGCCACATTCAGTCCATCCACCACAATATCATAGGGCGGTCGAGAATCCACAAATTTAAAAAATGTCTGCAGTTCCTACAGAGACAAAACACAACACAAAAGGCAGCATTATCATCAATTACATTTTCTCCAATCACTTGTGTGAGGCAACATGTATAGAATTCTAAAAATGTTAACTATAGGCATATAAGTGGTAAGGCGTGCATAAAACAGACATGATATTTTGAAAAATTTTACCAAGTAACAATGCATAAAATCTGGGGAAATGCATTACATTTTAAAATTCAGTAGCACTTACAGATTCAGCAATTCCTCAGAATCTTAGTAAGTACCCTATCATAATTTGTATTTTAGTTTATAGAAATAAACTGCTTGATTTTTTTGAATTAGTGTCAACTGTTCTATGTAACACATTGACACTGAGAATGATGCCAGTAAAGCTAAAGCTTCACAAAGTACAACAAAGGTCAACACAAAGTGTGGCTTTATCATGTTCAGAACATGGCATGCAATACTAATCAATTAATTAGTATATATGAATCTAGTATGTATTGATCTAACATGGCTCCATTCCAAAAGCTGATTTCACTGGCTCTGCTGCTCACATTCTTTATACTATAATGGTAACATGTTATGATTATTTGAAAAAAAAAAAAATAGAATAAAGAACATATATTATTATATCTTTTCATGCGACAACACTGAAGACATTACTCTACTACAATGTAAAGTAGTAAGTGCACAACCTGTATAACAGTGTTTAACCTCTTAAGGACCCAGGGCGTATGGATACGCCCTCACACCCTGGGCCTTAAGGACCCAGGGCGTATCCATACGCCCTGGCGTTTTCCGGTCCCTGCCGCGAGCCAGGCATGATAGGAAGCGGATGCCTGCTGAAATGCTTCAGCAGGCATCCAGGGCAAACGCAGAGGGGGGCCATGTCTGCCCCCATGTCGGCGATCGCCGCAAATCGCGAGGGAAATCGCCCCTGCGATCTGCGGCGATACCGGGCTGATCGGGTCTCTGGGACCCGACCGCCCGGTAATTTTGCATGATCCCGGTTGTCACAGACAGCCAGGACCATGCTGAAGGCTAGGAGCGAGGTGGCAAGCCTGCCACCTCCTCCTATCCCCTGCGATTCTTCGGTTAGCTAACCGACCAATCGCAAGGGGGGGGGCGGTTACTTCCTCCTGCCCTGCCCGGCCCCTGGAAGTCCGGAGAGGACGGGAGGAAGACCGGAGGACGCGGCGGGGGACGTGGGAGTGCTGGGGCCCGGCCCCGGTACTTACCTCATCCCTGAAGACCCGGATCCCGGCGATGAAGACGGCGGCGGCGACAGGTGAGTTCCTCTTCAGCCGTGGTCGGGCCCTTTACAGCAATGCACGTCGCCGTAAAGCGACATGCATTACTGTAATGGGCCCCTGTATACTACAACTCCCAGCATGCCCAGACAGCCCTTGGCATCTGGGCATGCTGGGAGTTGCAGTTTTGCAACATCTGGAGGTCCACAGTTTGGAGACCACTGTGCCCTTCCAGATGTTGCAAAACTACACATCCTCAGCATGCCCTTACTGTCCAGGCATGCTGGGAGTTGCAGTTCTGTAACATTTGGCCCTTCAGATGTTGCAGAACTACAACTCCCAGCATGCCTGGAGAATTTTGGCATACTGGGAGTTGTAGTTTTGCAACATCTGGAAGGGCACAGATTGGGAACCACTGTATTAGTGGTCTGCAAACTGTAGTCCTCCAGATGTTGCAAAACTACAACTCCAAGCATGCTGGGAGTTGTAGTTCGGCAACATCTGGCTCTAAAGAATGTTTGGGAGTAGTGGTTTTGCAACAACTGGAGGCACACTGGTTGAGAAACATTGTCTGTTTCCTAACTCAGTGTTTCCCAACCCGTGTGCCTCCAGTTGTTGCAAAACTATAACTACCAGCATGCACTGATAGACTGTGCATGCTGGGAGTTGTAGTTTTGCAACAGCTGGAGGTTCCCCCCCCCCCCCCCCCCCCTGTGAATGTACAGGGTACATTCACATGGTCAGTGGCTTACACTGAGTATCAGGCTGCAAGTTTGCGATGCAGCAAATTTTGTGCGGCAGCTCAAACTCGCAGCGGGAAGCTCGCTGTAATCCCCCGCCTGTGTGACTGTACCCTAAAAAACACTACACTAACACAAAATAGAATAAAAAGTAAAAAATACTACATACACACATACCCCTACACAGCCCCCCTCCCCCCCCCAATAAAAATGAAAAACGTCTGGTATGCCACTGTTTCCAAAATGGAGCCTCCAGCTGTTGCAAAACAACAACTCCCAGTATTGCCGGACAGCCGTTGACTGTCCAAGAATGCTGGGAGTTTTGCAACAGCTGGAGGCACCCTGTTTAAGAATCAATGGCGTAGAATACCCCTATGTCCACCCCTATGCAAATCCCTAATTTAGGCCTCAAATGCGCATGGCGCTCTCTCACTTGTATTTCAAGGCAACAGGTTAGGGCCACATATAGGGTATCGCCGTACTCGGGAGAAATTGCGTAACAAATTTTGGGGGGCTTTTTCTCCTTTCACCCCTTATGAAAAGGTGAAGTTGGGGTCTACACCAGCATGTTAGTGTAAAAAAATTAATTGTTCACACTAACATGCTGGTGTTGCCATATACTTTTCATTTTGACAAGGGGTAAAAGGGGAAAAAGCCCCCCAAAATTTGTAATGCAATTTCTCCCGACTACGGAGATACCCCATATGATATGTGGGCGCAAAGTGCTCTGGGGGTGCACAACAAGGCCCAGAAGGGAGAGTGCACCATGTACATTTGAGGCGATTTGCACAGGGGTGGCTGATTGTTACAGCGGTTTTGACAAACGCAAAAAAAAAAAAAACCCACATGTGACCCCATTTCGGAAACTACACCCCTCACGGAATGTAATGAGGGGTGCAGTGAGAATTAACCCCCCCACTGGTGTCTGACAGATCTTTGGAACAGTGGGCTGTGCAAATTAAAAATTTTGTACAGCCCACTGTTCCAAAGATCTGACAGACACCAGTGGGGGGTAAATGCTCACTGTACCCCTTGTTACGTTCCTCAAGGGGTCTAGTTTCCAAAATTGTATGCCATGTGGGGGTTATTTTGCTGTCCTGGCACCATAGGGGCTTCCTAAATGCGACATGCCCCCCGAGCAAAATTTGCTCTCAAAAAGCCAAATATGATTCCTTCTCTTCTGAGCATTGTAGTTCGCCCGTAGTGCACTTCTGGTCAACTTATGGGGTACCTCCATACTCAGAAGAGATGGGGTTACAAATTTTGGGGAGGTATTTTCTGCTATTAACCCTTGCAGAAATGTGAAATTTGGGGGGGAAACACACATTTTAGTGAATTTTTAAAAACTTTTTTACATATGCAAAAGTCGTGAAACACCTGTGGGGTATTAAGGCTCACTTTATTCCTGGTTACGTTCCTCAAGGGGTCTTGTTTCCAAACTGGTATGGCATGTGTTTTTTTTTTTTTTTTGCTGTTCTGGCACCATAGGGGCTTCCTAAATGCAACATGCCCCCCAAAAACCATTTCAGAAAAACGTACTCTTCAAAATCCCCTTGTCGCTCCTTCGCTTCCGAGCCCTCGCCGAACACTTTACATAGACATATGAGGTATGTGCTTACTCAAGAGAAATTGGGCTACAAATATAAGTATACATTTTGTCCTTGTACCCCTTGTAAAAATTCAAAAATTGGGTCTACAAGAACATGCGAGTGTAAAAAGATTGTGAATTTTCTCTTTCACTTTTCTGCTATTCCTGTGAAACACCTAAAGGGTTAAAAGGCTGACCGAATGTCATTTTGAATACTTTGGGGGGTGCAGTTTTTATAATGGGGTCATTTATGGGGTTTTTCTAAGATGAAGACCCTTCAAATCCACTTCAAACCTGAACTGGTCCCTGAAAAATAGTGAGTTTGGAAATTTTGTGAAAAATTGGAAAATTGCTGCTGAACTTTGAAGCCCTCTGGTGTCTTCCAAAAGTAAAAACTTGTCAATTTTATGATGCAAACATAAAGTGGACATATTGTATATGTGAATAAAAAAAAATATTTTGAATATCCATTTTCCTTACAAGCAGAGAGCTTCAAAGTTAGAAAAATGCAAAATTTTCAAATGTTTCATAGAATTTGGGGATTTTTCACCAACAAAGGATGCAAGTTACCAAAAATTGTTACCACTATGTTAAAGTAGAATATGTCACGAAAAAACAATCTCGGAATCAGAATGATAACTAAAAGCATTCCAGAGTTATTAATGTTTAAAGTGACAGTGGTCAGATGTGCAAAAAATGGCCGGGTCCTAAGGTGTAAAATGGCTGGGTCCTTAAGAGGTTAATAAATTAACACACACCTATTAATATCTAAACAATGTCAAAATTGGGTCACAAAGTGCCAATATTTTGTGTGGCCACCATTATTTTCCAACACTGCCTCTTGGGCATGGAGTTGACCAGAGCTTCCCAGGTTGCCACCGGAGTCCCCCTTCACTCCTCTATGAGCACATCACAGAGCTGGTGGATGATAGAGACCTTGCGCTCCCCCAACCTTCAATTTAAAGATACCCCACATATGTTCATAGGGTTTAGGTCTGGAGACATGCTTGGCCAGTTCATCACCTTTACCCTCAGCTTCTTTAGAAAGACAGTGATGGTCTTGGACATGTGTTTGGTGTGGTTATCATGATGAAATACTGTGGCCCAGTCTCTGAGAGGAGGAGATCATGCTCTCACAGTACATGTTGGCATTCATGTTTACTCTTTATAGTAGCTCCCCAGTGCCAGCAGCATATTTGCAGGCCCAAACTTGTGTACTACTCACCTGGTTGCTGCCACGCGTGCTTGAGACAATCTAAACCAAATAAGTTTATCTTGTTCTGATTGAACCACAGGACATGGTTCCAATAATCCATAACCTTAGTCTGTTTGTCTTCATGAAACTGTTTGTCGGAATTCTTGTGCATCATCTTTATATGAAACTTCCTTCTGGGACAACAGTCATGCAAAGCAATTTGATGCAGTGTGCAGTCTATGGTCTGAGCACATGGGTTTATGAGGGATCGGTCCTGTCAAACTGACCTGATATGCTTTAATGAGGAGGTGAGCTCCAGACTGGACCTGTGTGAATTACTGGATGTTGTATATCTTGATTTTTTTCAAACCATTTGATACAATATCATATAAAAGGCTGGCACGTGAAATGAGAATGCTTAGGCTAGGTGAAAAGGTGTGTAACTGGCTCAGGGATAGGAAACAGAGGGTGGTTATTAATGGTACATACTCTGACTGGGTGACTGTTATTTTTTTTATTTTATTTATTAATGACCTTGTAGAGGGATTATATAGTAATATATAGTAATATCTCCAATCTTTGCAGATGATACTAAGCTCTGTAAAGTGGTTAACACAATAGAGGACAGTGCACAATTACAAATGGATCTGGATAGGTTGGAGGCTTGGGCAGGGAAGTGGCAGATTAAATTCAACACAGATGTAAGGTTATGTAGATGGGGAAGAAAAATCCAGGCTGGGAAAAAGCCGGTGACAATTGACATGGAAAAGGGATTTGGAGTTTTAGTCAATAGTAAATTTAATTGTAGTAACCAGTGTCAGGCAGCTGCTGCCAAGGAAAATAAAATCATGGGGTGCATCAAAAGGGGCATAGATGCAAATGACAAGGAAATAATTCTACCACTGTACAAATCACTAGTCAGACCGCACATGAAATACTGTGTACAGTACTGGACACAAGTGTACAAGAAAGATATAGTGGGGGGCGTGTCTAGCCATGCCGGTGTGAGGACGTGCGAGCTGAGTGCTCTGTCCCTGACCGAACGATTGAGGGATTATCTGCTCGCAAAATGGGCAACAAAAGGCACAAAAAGGGTACCAAATGCACCGGAACCCCTGCTGACCTCGGGGTTCCTATCTCCAGCTTTTTTACCTCCTGGCTCCGGATCCCCAGGCTCCTGACCTGCGAGGCCCCCGGTGGGCGCCATCTTCCCCCATGAGGTCCTCCGCCTCTGCCGCTCCTGAACTCTGCACAGCTGTGCCGGACTGCCGGCGATCTCCGGAGACACCACCGGGTGAGTCACCTCGCCCTCTCTCTCCTGCTACGGTCCACCTCCTGAATATGGACATGCCGGACTGCAGCACTCCCCTCCTGTAGTGCTCCCCGATGCCCCTGCCATGTAAGCACAATGTGGAGCAGGCCCCTCCCCGCCTCTCTCCCCGGACTGGCCGCCTCTGCCTCCACCTGAAGGCCCAATACGGGGCACGCCGGCTCGATCTCCTGATCTGCAGGGGTCTGCCGCTGAGGTGCCGATGCACATGAGCATCCCGCCCTGCTGACTATGCCCCCTGCATGACTTAGAGGAGACAGATGAAATGGCTGCGGTTGCCCTGCAGTTCCTTGCACCTGCTGCCTACTGGAGCTCTCCTGTGCCACACAGTACCTCTCTCCTTCCTGTTTGGCTCTCAAGACAGGGCCCCATAGGCTCCTGGGCACCACCACCCTACTCCCACCACCACAATCCAATGCAGGGAAACCCACCACATGAGGATTAGGTAGGACTGTGCCCAAACCCTGGACCCCTTTGCACCACCCCGGTCTCCTATGGGACATCCTGCCCAATCCCCTAATCCCATCCTGGAGCTCAGCCAGTATATCCTCCTGGCCCCTCTGAATTGGAGCCCCCTGAGCCAAAAGTACAGTCTGTTCCTGTTACCCTGGCTATGCACATGGACGCCCCGCCGGGCTCTGCTCAAAGGCTCCTGCTCAAGACCTGTATCTTCAGCCTCCGGTGAGGCCTTGCATATTTTGAGTGGTCATCCTGAATTACATGCATTACTTTCCCTGTTGCCGTCCAAGCAGGATCTTTCCTCTCTAGCATCGGAACTTAAAACAGCCTGGAGGC
Source organism: Hyla sarda (assembly GCF_029499605.1). Taxonomy (NCBI): domain Eukaryota; kingdom Metazoa; phylum Chordata; class Amphibia; order Anura; family Hylidae; genus Hyla; species Hyla sarda. The sequence goes on along the minus strand of NC_079199.1, from coordinate 73,767,790 downwards.
AAGACCTCAATGAAGTGCAACAGGAGGTTTCCGTTATGACTACTACAGTTCAGGATCTCCAAGCCTTCCGTCACTCTGTCCAGGCAAAAGTGGACAAATTACAGGAGGTGGTCACAAACAAACCCGCCATCAACAACTCCTGCACGCTCAGTTTGATGACTTAGAGAACCGGAACTGCAGGAACAACATCCGTCTTCGAGGGCTCCCAGAATCTGTCCATCTTCCGGATCTCCTCCCAGTAGTTACAGGTTTCTTCAACTCCATCCTGGATCGCCCGACCAGAACTCCCATTGAGATTGATAGAGCCCACCGGGCTCTTCGTCCTCAGAGCTCGGACCCTCTCAAGCCGAGGGATGTGATTTGCCGTATTCACTATTTTGCCCTTAAAGAGACTATCCTACAGAAAGCAAGGCAATTGCGTGACTTTGACGGCACCCACCTTTTTTCATATGGGTTTCCCTCACACTGACTATGCATATCATTTTGTTGTTTGGGGTCATACGGCGCTATCCAGCGCATTGTGTTGTTTGGACATGGCTGGTTTTCCCCATATTTCCTTCACCTGCTCCTATGGCCCATGTAGGTCTCTGGTAGGATTTTGCTACTACCTGGTTATTGCCTTTAGCTTGTCTTGTAGTTTGATGTGCACCATGCTGTTGAGCGCTGTTTTTCCTTGTTCTTTTTTCCTTTTCCAGGCTCCCTCCCCTCTTCCTTCTCCTCTCTCTCCATTTTTCCTGCACTGCTGTAGACAGTGTCCGACTTGGCTCAGTTCTCAGGGACACCTCCTTGTCCTTTTTGTGGCTTACCATTCATGATGGCGTCACTTAAGGTCTCCTCCCTGAATCTTCAGGATTTCAATGTTCCTGGGAAATTAACCAAAATAAGGCTTCCATAAGCAGAAGTTGCATGTGGTGTGCTTGCAAGAGACCCATTTATGCCAAGACCAGCTAGCGGAGGTTCCCTAATAGATACTATACCACTTGGTTCCATAGTGGTTCCCCGTCGCAAAAGGTAAAGGGGGTTGTCATTTTCTTTCATAAATCCCTGGCGTTTCAGATTTTAGATACCTACTCAGACCGGGATACCCGCTACGTATTTGTAAAGTGCTCTATTCAAGGCCGGGAATATACAGTGGCGTCTCTGTACGCCCCTAGCAACAGTCAGTGCTCCTTTCTTGAGAAGGCGCTGGGAGACCTCAACAAGGCACCTTAATAGTTTGTGGTGACTTTAATGTGGCCCTTAACCACTCCTTTGACACGTCCATGGGCTCTAGTCCTTTCTCCAACGCTGCACTAAACTGAATCAAATGCTCTTTGCATAGACAACAGCTGTGTGATTCCTGGCAATTGCATCTCCCCTCCCGCCGTGACTTCACCTTCTACTTGCATGCGAGGGGAGTTTACTCTAAGCTCAATTATGAGTTTCTGTCCCATCATCTCCTCCCCACTCTGGGATTCGCGGTCATTGATTCGATGATATATTCAGATCATGCAGCAATCTCTTGCACCCTCCATCTTCCTGCCTTTCCTAAAGGGGAATTTACTTGGCGTCTAAACGGAACACTTCTCTCCGATGTCCCCTGCTTGGCGGACCTTAAGGCAACAGTTGCTGAGTTTGCGTCCACGCATGCCTCTGACTCCTCATTCCCACAGTCCCAATGGGAAGCGTTGAAATGTATACTTCGAGGTGTTCTGATTCGAGATGGAGCCAGATGTAAGCGGGAGGCATATTATAAACTGGCTGCTGTCCTAGACCAAGTTGATAGTCTTGAGGCCACTCATCAGCAGTCGCTGATTCCTGTTATTTGTCCACTCCTCCCCTATATGCTCTCTCTCATATCACCCCTCCCGTCTGAAGATTTTGAACAAAGAGAGCCCGGGAAAAACTGAGGAGTGGCATGCCTTTCCCCCTAGCAGGGGGTGGGAACTTATGTTAATGACAAAGGTGATATAAGCTTGAACGATTTGAAATAAAGACCAGTGGACAGCACACAGCACGCTAAAGCACAATGGCTCTGTCTGATTTATTTCTCTATGCTTCGGTATATACATTCTGTATACGGAGTTGTCCGGGAGTAAGATAGCTATAAGAACGCTGAGTTAATCCACCACAGATGTCGCCCAACGGGGGCTAGGCTATTTCGTTCATAATCTAGTTGCGCTGAATTGGGGAATCATTTTGAACCAAAGGAGATGGCACAAAGGAAGGCAGTGGATCATCTCCGGAAGTACGGTAAGAACACCTTCTTGTACATAGTCACAGTGCTCCTGCCCTGCCCCTCCTTTGGTTTATCTTGATGCCTTAAGATGACTGGTTTGTGATGAAGAAGAGAAAGATAGATAAATTCTCGTCCAGCCAATTACCCATGTATAATGTATCTATCTTACTACCCGAGTGTGTATGAAGTGTGTGTGAGTGAATAAGTGGAATTGGGACTGTTCATTGGGGACTTGAGTTGCGGAGTACGTTGTCGTAATTAATCATTGGGATGTTAAGGCATCATCAGAATGGTTAGGACAGAAGAGTCATAAATAGATAATAAGTGATTCAGGACGGATATGGTGCTGGTCGCCTGGTATAACGTCATAATTGGAGCTTGTCTAGGACTGGGGGTACAAGGGATTTTCCCGGCAATAGCAGACTTCTGGAACTTGTCCCATTATAACTGATTGAATTGATTGATATGTGTCTTGTCTTGTTTTGTCTTAATGTGTCCATGGAAATTAGCTAATTAAGACGAAGAGGGGGAAATAACTTCCCTTCTAATACTAGATCTAATGTATTAGTGTTTTAAAGATATCTCCTAAAATTAAGTTTTTTTTTTTAAAGGGTTTTAGTTTGCAACAGCTGGGGACACCCTGAGCTTTTTGAGAGATGGAGGGGGCTGTGGCTGCAAGGAGGGCTTTGGAATGTGCAGAAGTAATCTGATCCCATTGATAGAATTGCATATGGAGAGGAAGTGGGGGAAGGGAATTACACAAAATTGTAAAGAAAGAAAATAGAGTTTTGATTAAAAGCATGTGGTGAGTTCAAAATGGAATTGATAAATTATAGATATTAAGGCAGTTGCAAGTTTGAAATATATTGATGGTTGATAGAATAAGAAGGTTTATATATATAGCAGTGTAATATACAGTTATATATAACAGCGTGATTTTTGAGAACAATTGTGATGTGACTTAGTTATATTGTAACCATCTGAATGGATATAGATAGACAAAAGAATGTGAGGCGAATAGATAGGCATAAGGTGTTGGTTGAAAATATGATGCGAATATTTAGGTATTGAAGTTAACACCGATGTTTAAAAACTGGTGATAGGATGGTGAGAATTATCATATCTTCAATTAAGAGAGTCTTTGTAGTAAGCAGGGGGGAGGGAGTGTGAAAATTGGTCTGTATAATATTATTATTATGGAGCTAAGAATCCCTTATGGAGTGACACCCTAATACTAATCCCTAAAGTTATAACCCAGATCTTACCTTTCTTCACTCCATGCTTTCTCTCTGTCTCTTTCCATGAGGCTGCTAGTCTCTGCCACATGCTTATTCTGTATGGGGGCAGCCATTTTGGCACTCCCAAAAGTGAAGTTCCTCCCCCAGCAGCCATTTTAGTTCATACAATTAGTTCTCACCTCCACTCCCCAGCAGCCATTTTTAACACACCTAGTCAATTGAAACATATATGATAAATTAGGAATACACGGAGTATGACCAGTGAATGGATTTAGGTAAAACTGCGTATGTACATGATTATGTCATAATGAAACTACTTGATTATATTTTATTAATTTCTTAATAAGTTTGTTTTCGCAGGAGTGCCAGATGGATTAAAAAAAAAAAAAAAAAAAAAAAGGAAATTTATGAGGAAATGCAATTAACTATCTGATTATATTATAGGAGTGACAAGAGAAGTTTGGCCAAGGAGCATAAGATAAAACAAATAAATGAAAAAGTGATCACTGTTTAATTAATGAATATTACTTTAAGCATTTAAAATCAGCTAATGGTTTATTAATTATAAATAATGTGCATTGAAGATGATTTGTTCCCAATTTTTGAAAGAGCTCTGTATATATTTTTTATTCTTTTACATTTTGTTTTTACTGGGAATGTGGGCCCTGTCTGTGTGTGTTATATGTTGAGTATTTGTAAATGTTGGTATTGTTACATGTTACATGTGTATGGTATGTCTCAATGTAGGCACTGATTGTTCAAGAATTTTTCAGGAATGAACAAGCTAAAGAAAGACAAAAAGCAAGACTCAAAGGGGTGGTGACCAGTGACATAGAGGAGTGGGAGGAGAAAGGTGGGGCTTATAGGAAGATTGACAGAAAAGCCTTGGTCTAAGGAAACACAGTCAAATTAAATTGAAGGAACTACAAATCTACTGTTTAAACTTGGATGTGTTATAGTACCTGCATACACAACGTGATATACCTATACATTCTACATTGTATTTATTTGAATAACATCAATTTTAAGTGGATAACTTTATAATGATATTTAGCGTGATATGAAGATGCTGATTGTCTTGAACTTATAAGATAAAAATAAATAAATAAATAAAAATAAAATAATAATTAAATAAATAAAAAATTCAAGAGCCATGATAGGATATCGGAGAATCCATGGTTAATGCTGAGTCATAAATGTAAGTTTGTTCTAAGTAATGTAAAGATGTAATACATAAGACAGGATATATGGTGACCACACGCAGAATGAAGTTCTACTGCAATAAACCACTCGATCTGAGCTGGTGGTTCAGAGAAGTAGAGTTGAAAGTATTCACTGAGATGTGTAAGATATCTAAAGGTATGCCACAATGAGTACGGGTACACTTTAATTACCGCCCCCAAGTATGGGCCTATTGACGTAAGAGTGTTGTTGAATCCTTGAGCGAACCAATCTGTAAATTTGTACTTCAAGTGTTCAAAGTCCGAGAGCTGCCAGAGAAAATGGCCATCGAAAAGATCAGAGACACATGAAGGAAACAGCCACAGAAGCCAAGGGGATTGAATGGTGAAGGAGGCTGCCATGGCTGCAGTGCTCCTGTTCTCCCACAATGATGGTACAAAGTGTACAGGTGGATGGGCAATGTGGAATTTTCTGGTTAGGTCTCTTGCAGGAACCAGCTATGCATGCTGAGAGAGACCAATGGAAGAAGAAAGAGGTGGTACAGGGCAAAGACGGCATCCGGAAAGAGTTGGTAAGAAAATGTATGTGCCAGCAGTCTTGTACCCCATGGTAACATATATGACCCCATACATTAAGCAGAGGGGAGCTATGTGCATAGTAATGTCAGTACATTGGGTCGCCTCAGGATTCAACAATGCAGAAAGAAGGTTTGTACAGACGTCATCATTTACATATGACATATGACCTAGGTAAAAACAATAAAGGTACCTGACCAACACGCTCCATAAACATCTTACCTGTTTCAGAGAATATGAGTAGACTTCATCTAACTGCCTAGGTCAATATCAGTATCTCCTAGTCTTATTGTACTGATCCCTAACCATAGATAAAGTAAAGTATACAATTAAGAACCTGTTGTGAAACTGTACCTAGTTCAGATTCTGTAATTGTCACCCATTTCTTCAAAACCTATGCAGGAAATAAGTGAGGAAAGAGAAGATTACATATGATGATTCTGTATAGATGTATCTCTGATAACTGTTAAATCTATGTATGTGCATAACCATGGTTGTTCCAAAGGGAAAGATAATCACAACGGATTGTTAGGAGGTGACGTTGTATGAGGAGAAACAGTAGGTGAACATGTATAAATTGCGGGGTGCAACAAGTATTTCAGTGAGTAATAATGTTATAAAGGAAAGGAATACTTGGTGTAAGATTATAGAAAGGATAGACCTAGCTAGTGGGATGAGTACCGTATTTTTCGTCCTATAGGACGCACCGGCGTATAAGACGCACCCAATTTTTAGGGGCAAAATCTAAAAAAATTAAGATTTTGAACCCAATAGTGGTCTTCAACCTGCAGACCTCCAGATGTTGCAAAACTACAACTCCCAGCATGCTCGCACAGCCGTTGGCTGTCCAGGCATGCTGGGAGTTGTAGTTTTGCAACATCTGGAGGTCCGCAGATTGAAGACCACTGCAGGAAGAGGTAATACTCACGTGTCCCCGCCGCTCCGGACCCGTCACCGCTGCCCTGGATGTCGCTCCATCGCTGTCGCCGTGTCCCCGTCGCTCCGGAACGTATCTGCTGCCGGCCGGGTATCCTCGCTCTCCGTCGACGCCATCACGCCGTTACGCACGCCGACGCACGTACGAGACGACGTGATGACGAGGAAGGAGAGCGCCGGCATACAGGGGATCCCTGAACGGAGAAGACACCGAGGAGGCAGGTAAGGTCCCCCCCCCCCCGGTGTCCTGTAAGCACTAACCCGGCTATTCAGTCGGTCTGTTCCCGAACAGCCCGACTGAACAGCCGGGTTAGTGTCACTTTCCCTTCAGACGTGGCGGTCAGCTTTGATCGCCGCATCTGAAGGGTTAATACAGGGCATCACCGCGATCGGTGATGTCCTGTATTAGCCGCGGGTCCCGGCCGCCGTATAAGACGCACCGACTTTTCCCCCCCAGTTTTGGGGAAGAAAAAGTGCGTCTTATACGGTGAAAAATACGGTAAGTGGTAACTATTGTAAAGTATTGGATACAAAGTTTAGAGTTAAATTAGAATGGAATTAAACTGGGGAATAAACATTAGTCAAGACACGTCTGCCTATACACACTTCCATTATCAAACCTACAAAGAAATCTAAACCACACTTGAGGAAAACGTGCAGCCCCTGCTGGGAGTTTTGACCCCTTTGTGTATATTGATGTTAAAGGAGTCCCAAGGGGGGTCCCAGATGAATTTTATAGCTAGAGGTCAAATAAAAAGACAGAGTTGAGTCAATAATATCCCAGATTCCCATGAGTAGAATTAATTATATCTATTATAACCAACTAAGATTAATACATTTCTTTGTAAATGCTCTTCAAGGTTAGACCGAACAACTAAGAGTCACATCCGCTATAATATTCCAAAATGGTACGGCATTAGATATGATGTATGGTGTAGGGTGTAAGGGGGGTATACAAGATGTTTGGGAGACTTGTTGCACATATATCTCAGCCAGTATAGGACCGGTAAAAGAATCATACTCATAATTCTAATAATCTTGCTTTGTTGTGTGTTGTGTTTTGCCTAACGAAGAAGTGTGAGACGACAGACAAGAATACCATGCCAGTGATGACAAATGTGGACTTTGAGATTACAGATTAAGCCTATACCCCATTACAGAGCTTCAATGCCATCTATAACACCAGTGACCCATAGGGACAACATCTGACTCCATATGTGTAAAGTCTGAGGCTAAGGGGGTCCATGGATAAGCCATGGGTCGTCTCAAGTTCAGTGAAACGTTCGAGAAAACACATTGGGGCAGATGAGTTAGGATGATGGAAGTTAGGGAAAGGGAAAATTGGTCATTTTAGGGGGGACTGTGATTTATATAGATTTACAGTAACCCCCCGACCTGCGATGGCCCCGACATATGATAAAATCGACATACGATGGCCTCTCAGAGCCCATCGCATGTCGATGTCAGCATCGACATACGATGCTTTTATATGTCGGGTCCATCGCATTAACTGCTATCCGACAGTGCAAAATGCTTAAGCTGCTGTCGGATAGCAGTTTAAGCATCCCGGGCAGGTTCGCTTACCTATTCCCGCTGCTCCGGGTCCACTTTGTGATCCTCCGGCGTCTTCTGCATCTTCTCCAGGGTCCGGGCCTTTCTTTCTGGCATTGTTATTACGTCACTACGCACACCGTGCCGGCGCAGCAACGTAATAACGTCACCAGAAAGCGAGGCCCGGACCCTGCAGAAGATGCGGAAGAAGCCGGAGGATCGCAAAGAAGACACCGAAGCAGCGGGACAGCATCGGGAGCCCCTTGGACAGCATCGGGAGCGGTGAGGACCTGGTCCGGATCGGCGGGGACAGGTGAGTACAGCTTCCTATACTTTACATTGCACGGATCCCTCAACATACGATGGATTCGACAAACGATGGGTCGTTTGGAACGAATTACCATCGTATGTTGAGGGACCACTGTATATGTGTGTATATATAAATCTTATATACTGTATATGTAAAATGCCCATTTAGGGTGAATATTCCACATTCCTGTTATTTGTCCACTCCTCCCCTATCTGCTCTCTCTCATATCACCCCTCCCATCGTCTGAAGATTTTGAACAAAGAGAGCCCGGGAAAAACAGGAGTGGCATGCCTTTCCCCCTAGCAGGGGGTGGGAACTTATGTTAATGACAAAGGTGATATAAGCTTGAACGATTTGAAATAAAGACCAGTGGATAGCACACAGAACGCTAAAGCACAATGGCTCCGTCTGATTTATTTCTCTATGCTTCGGTATATACATTCTGTATACGGAGTTGTCCGGGAGTAAGATAGTTATAAGAACGCTGAGTTAATCCACCACAACTGTGAAGTTCCCATGTATGGTATTATCCTTAGATGCCAAAAAGGCTTTCGACCGGGTGAGCTGGGAATTCATGAGGGGCGTTTTGGAGCAGCAGGGTCTTAGCCCTTTAGCCATGGGTCGTATTCTAGCACTATTTGGTAATCCCACTGGTTCACTCTCCCGTCCTCTGCAGATCCATAATGGTACCCGACAAGGCTGTCCCCTTTCCCCGCTTCTATATGTGCTTGTCATGGAACACTTGCTGCAGGCTATCCGTCTTCATCCAGATATACAGGGAATCCCGATAAAGGATATGCACTTTAAATGTTTTGCGTTCGCAGACGACCTTCTCCTCTACATTTCCTCTCCCGATACTCTCCTGGATGAATTTGGTAGGCTAAGCAATTATAAGATTAACTGCTCTAAAAGTGTAGCCATGAATGTATCTCTCGTTCCTAGCACAGTCCAGAGGCTTTGTACATCTTTCCCATTTCCTTGGCACCCCACATCCTTCAAGTACCTAACAATCTTTGTCTTCCATGATCTGTCTCGTATCATAGACCTGAAGCTCCTTCCCCTGATCACCCAGTTCAAAGGAGACCTGCGTAAGTGGGACCGTAAGGATTTTTCATGGATAGGGTGAATTAATATCCTGAAGATGAACCTCCTCCGCCGTTTGCTTTATTTATTCCAAATCCTGCCTATGGCACTGTCTCGCACATTATTCCGCCCTCTCATGAGTCTCTGATTTTATTTGGTCGCATTACCGCCATCGCATAGCTAAAGATAAGTTGGCTCGGCCCAAATTGGACGGTAGTTTAGCCTTTCCGGATCCCTACTCTTATTATCTTGCAGCCTTGGCCACCCGCATTTTATATAGCTTTCACTATACACGGGTTAAACTGTGGGTGAGACTGGAACAGGCGCTATCACCGTTTCCACTCACTGCCCTCCCATGGATCCGTCCGGCGTTCTGGTCCAGAAGTTCTATGGACGCTCTACCCCTGCTCTCCCGTACTCTTCTTAAGACTTGCCACCAACACTTGTTTAAAGCACGACTGTTCCAGCCACTGGGTCCCAGTCTCCTCTGTTAGGTAACCCTGACTTCCCACCGGGCTCCGCTGTTAGGTGTTTCCTAATGGCTGACCCTGCTGACCCTTTCCCAATTGCCAGGGTCCTCCAGTCCTCCTCTCTGAAATCCCTGTCAGATATGGTTGGAGAGTTCACCCCCTCTCCGTTGTGCCTGCTTCAATATGTTCAACTGCAGGACTTCTACACCACGTGGCTGGCTCCTGGGGACTTCCACTGGGAATTGACCGCGTTTGAAAACTTATGCTTGACTTCTGATACACCAGTCCATTTGGTCTCCCAACTATATGCACTGTTACGCCCTCGAGACTCTAGGGAGCTCCATCTTTACCAAAGTGGGTGGGCTAGAGAACTTGGCTATACCTCCAGCACCACTGAATGGGAAACTTATTTCCTGCTGTGCCATAAATTCTCTGCAGCTGTGGCTCTCCAGGAGACTAATTGCCCTCCTCCACTGGTTCTACCCTTCTGTTCCAGAAGTGTGCTGGCGGTGTGGTCAAGTGGGTTGGACACTAACGCACTTGTGGCTGTCGTGGCCCTCTATAGCGGCATTCTGGCAGGCCGTTTGCACGCTAAATGACAAATAACTGGTACCCAATTATAACCCTCCCCACAGGTTTTGCTACTATCCATGCTGTCAAGCACCCCGGGGTCCCTGCGTAAATGTCTGACTGGTCTATTATTTGCCGCAGCTAGATGGGTTATCCCTAGACAGTGGAAGTCATCTTCCCCTCCTACAGTTACAGAATGGCTTCGGGAGGTACTTCACATTCAGGGACTGGAGGAATGTCAGGCTGAACTTCATGGACATTCTGATTAATACCTATTGTGCTGGCATGCCTGGTTGGATTTGGTCTTCTCTCCTCAGTTCTTGCAATTTGGTCTCTCTTCCTCCCCTTCTGTGTCTACCTTATTGGCCCTTTCCTCTCCTCTTCTGCTTTCTTCCTGCGGCATAGCCCCTTCTTTCTTTCTTTTTCATTCATTGTCCCCCTCCCTCTCTCTTCTTGCTCCTTTTTTCCCTCTGTGTCTGGTTTTCTCTGGCCTCTCTCCCACCTTTCCCCACCTGCCCTCTGTTTGAATTGGTTACCAGTTTATTTTTTTTCTCTTTTTCTCTTCTATGTTTTGTGTCCATGTCTTATGGACAAATTGCTTCCGATGGGCACATCATTGTTTGTATACGGAAAGGCTCCAAGCACACACTTATCTATGCCATAGTGCGCTATTCTTGGATCTGTGTTTATTGCTCTTCCCCTCTTGCGTGAGGTGGTTTGCGATTTTCTTTCACAAAAATTGTCTTTCCTTATTATTGTTTCTGATGTGCCTCCATACTGACCCTTCATTTTCTGTACCCCTGATTTCTACTGCTTAATAAAACGTTGAATTTGAAAAAAATAATAGAATAAATAAGAAAGATATAGTGGAGTTGGAGAGGGTTCAAAGACTAGAAATAGAAGGACGAAAGTATCCAGAAAGATTATCAAAATTAGGGTTATTTAGTTTAAAAAAAAAAAAAAAGACGGATTAGGGGTGACTTTATAACTGTATAAATATATCAGAGAATAGTATAGAGATCTCTCCCATGACCAATTTATACCTAGGACTGCATTCTATAACAAGGGGTCATACTCTACATCTAGAGGAAAGAAGTTTTCTAATAGAAGTTTTCAGAATTAGGGTTATTTAGATTAGAAAAAAAGATTACTTAGGGGTGACCTAATACCTATGTATAAATATAGCTGCAAGCAGCAATATAGGTGGCCAAGCGGCACAGCTGGGTTATAGCACATGATTGCTTTGACCCTTTATGGTGGAGAAGGTGATCGTGGACATCTGTGCTAATTTCCATATTGGTCTTACCAGTCATTTAAGAGAAAACTATGTTTGCAGAATATTGCGCAATCCAATATAGCGGACAAATCTCATGATCAAATGTGTTACAGAAAGTTATCACAAACAAGTGTGCTAATTTTTGCATTGTTCTGTCCAGTAGTTTTAGAGAAAACTAAGTTTGCAGAATATTGCGCAATTCAAGATGGTGGCGAAATCTTGTGATCAATTGTGGTACAGAATGTAAGTATTGTGCAAATAAACATAATTTTTAAAAAATGTACATATTACATACAGGTTACCTTGAACATGTCTGCCAAATTATAAGTTATTCTAACAAACTGCTTCAGAGAAGAAGATGTTTGTAGAATATAGTGCAATCCAATATAGCAGTCAAACCATGTGATCAATAGACTTGTAATGAATTATTCTGGCTCGGGAAAACAGCGTAACTACATACAGCAAATATTATATCTGTAACTTTAGCAGTTCCAGAGAAGAAGATTTTAGAATATTGTGCAGAAACTGCCACAAAAACCAAGGTGCCGGCCTTATCATGTTGATCTTCATATTACATACGATTATGCACAGCTCGCGGGTCTACAAGTATGCAAAGTCACATGTGTTTTAGAGTTTTAGTGCAGGAAATATAGGCATTTGAATTTTGTTGTGGAATAATTATAATAATAAAATATAGCTGCAATCAGAAATTCAGGTGGCCAAGCTGCACAGCTGGGTTATAGCACACCATTGTTTTGACCCCCTTTTGGTGGGGAAGGTGATTGTGGATATGTGTGCAAATTTTCACATTGTTTTGATTAGTCATTTCACAGAAAACCATGTATGCAGAATATTGTGCAACCCAATATGGTGGCCAAACCATGTGATCAATTGTGGAACAGAAAGTCATCACGAATGTAATGTATGTGCTAATTTTCACATTGTTCGGAGCAGTAATTTTAGAGAAAACTATGTTTGCAGAATATTGCGCAATCAGATATGGCCGACAAATCTGGTGATCAACTGTGGTACAGAAAGTGATGCCCGATCATGTGTGCTAATTTTTGCACTATTCTGAACAGTAAATTTAGAGAAAACTATGTTTGCTGAATAGTGTGCAATCCAATATGGCCGCCAAATATGTTGATCAATTGTGATACAGAAAGTGAGTACTCTACCATTGTGCAAATAAACATAACTTTTAGAATAACAGTGTCCATATTACACACATTTAACCCGTCCAGGACACAGGGCGTACAGGTATGCCCTGGATCCTTAAATCCCAGGATGGTAATAGGGCGGTGAAGTAAACTGGATGCCTACTGAAATCATTCAGCCGGCATCCCGTGAAAACCCCTGGGGGGATCCTGAGTCAATTCAGACCGGCAATTTGCAACGATTCCAGGTCAATTGGGTCTCCAGTGACCGCACCTATCACCCTTTACCAGCAGGACCGTCCTGATTCATCAGCTGTTACCGGCCGACAAATCAGGACTCCTGCTGGGAGAGTCACTAACAGCACCTGCTCTGTCCCTACTACGAAGGGTGAGAGCGGGTGCTAGGAGTTGATACCTGCAGCGGGGGCCCCCGATTCCCAACATCGGGATTGGGGCCCCAGGACCAGCGGCGAGGGACTGCAGAGCAACAGCAGCAGAAGGTAAGGCTTTGCCTTCAGTTGTTGCTTAGCAACAACTCCCAGCATGCACAGCCAAAGGGCATGATGGGAGTTGTAGTTATGCAACAGCTGGAGGCACAACTACACTCCCAGCATTTATTAGAAAAAATGTGCCTCCAGCTGTTGCTTAACTACAACCCCCAGCATGCACAGACTTCCAAAGGTCATGCTGGAAGTTGCAGTTGTGCCTCCAGCTGCTGCAAAACTACAACTCCTAGCATGCCTTTGGCTGTGCATGCTGGGTGTTGTATTATACAACAGCCAAAGGCGAGTGCTGTGTACCTCCAGCTGTTGTATTATACAACTCCAAGCATGCACAGCCAAAGGGCACACTGGGGGTTGTAGTTATGGAACAGCTGGAGGCACATCTTTTTTTTTTTTTTTTAAAGTGTGCCTCCAGCTGTTGCATAACTAAAACTCCCAGCATGCACAGACAGACAATGGTCATGCTGCAAGTTGTAGTTATGCAACAGCTGGAGGCACAACTACAATTCCCTGCATGCCCTTCAGCTGTCAGTACATGCTGAGTGTTTTAGTTTTACAACAGCTGACGACACACTGGTTGCGAAAAACTGGGTTAGGGTTTGCTACCCAACTCAGTGTTTAGTAACCAGTGTGTCTCCAGCTGTTGCAAAACTATAACTCTCAGCATGCAATGACAGACCATGAATGCTGGGAGATGTAGTTTTGCAACAGCTGGAGGTACACTGGTGCAGAAACAATGCGGTAGCCTGTTACCTAACTCAGTGTTTCCCAACCAGTGTGCCTCAAGCTGTTGCATCACTACAACTCCCAGCATTCATGGTCTGTCAGTGCATGCTGGGAGTAGTAGTTTTGCAACCGCTGGAGGTTTGCTCCCCCCCCCCCCCCATGTGAATGTACAGGGGCTTACAGCGAGTTTCCCGCTTCAAGTTTGAGCTGTGGCAAATTTTCCGCTGCAGCTCAAACTACCATCAGGAAACTCGCTGTGAACCCCCTTCCACATGAGTATACCCTATAAACACTACACTGCACTACACCTACACAAAATAAAGAATAAAACACTACATATACACACACCCTTACACACAAAAAAAAAGAACACCCATATGTGATGCTATTTTGGAAACTACACCCCTCACGGAACATAACTAGGGGTATAGTGAGCCTTAACACCCCACAGGTGTTTGACAAATTCTCGTTAAAGTTGGACGTGAAAATAAAAAAATTTCATTTTCACAAGGGGTAGTAGAAAAAAAAGCCCCCCAAAATTTGTTACACCATTTCTTCTGAGTAAGGGAATACCCCATATGTGGATGTAAAGTGCTCTGCAGGCGTACTACAGGGCTCAGAAGAGAAGGAGCGCCATTGGGCTTTCTGAGAGAATTTATTTGGAATTGATGGCCATGTGCGTTTACAAAGCCCCTGTGCTGCCAGAACAGTGCCTCCCCCCCCCCCACGTGACCCCATTTTGGAAACTACACCCCTCATGGAATGTTATAAGGGGTGCAGTGAGCATTTATGCCCCACAAGTGTTTGACAGAATTTTTGAACAGTGGTCCAATGTGAATGTACAGGGGCTTACAGCGAGTTTCCCGCTTCAAGTTTGAGCTGTGGCAAATTTTCCGCTGCAGCTCAAACTACCATCAGGAAACTCTCTATGAACCCCCTTCCACATGAGTATACCCTATAAACACTACACTGCACTACACCTACACAAAATAAAGAATAAAACACTACATATACGCACACCCTTACACACAAAAAAGAACACCCATATGTGATGCTATTTTGGAAACTACACCGCTCACGTAACATAACTAGGGGTATAGTGAGCCTTAACACCCCACAGGTGTTTGACAAATTCTCGTTAAAGTTGGACGTGAAAATAAAAAATTTTCATTTTCACAAGGGGTAGTAGGAAAAAAAGCCCCCCAAAATTTGTTACACCATTTCTTCTGAGTAAGGGAATACCCCATATGTGGGTGTAAAGTGCTCTGCAGGCGTACTACAGGGCTCAGAAGAGAAGGAGCGCCATTGGGCTTTCTGAGAGAATTTATTTGGAATTTATGGCCATGTGCATTTACAAAGCCCCTGTGCTGCCAGAACAGTGTGCCCCCCCCCCCACGTGACCCCATTTTGGAAACTACACCCCTCATGGAATGTTATAAGGGGTGCAGCGAGCATTTATGCCCCACAAGTGTTTGACAAAATTTTTGAACAGTGGTCCATGAAAAGGAAAAATATTTTTCATTTGCACAGCCACTGTTCCAAAGATTTGTCAAACGCGAGTGGGGTGTGAATACTCACTGCACCCCTTATTACATTTCGTGAGGGGTGAAGTTTCCAAAATGGGGTCACATGTGGGGGAATCTACTGTTCTGGCAGAACGGGGGCTTTGTAAATGCACATGGCCCCCGACTCCCATTCCAGCTAAAAGTCTCTCTCCAAAAGCCCAATGGTGCTCCTTCCAATGGAGTCCTTTTATTTTTTTTTCACGTTGAATTCGTCAAACACGTGTGGGGTGTAAAGGCTCCCCTTGTTATGTTCCTTGAGGGGTGTAGCTCCCCAAATAGTGTGCCATGTGTTTTTTTTTTTGTTTGCTGTTCTGGCTTCCTAAATGCTATATGCCCCCAAAAAAACATTTCAGCAAAATTTGCCATTGTCACTCATCCGCATATGAGGTATTTCCTTACTCGAGAGAAATGGGGTTACAAATTTTAGGGGACATTTTCTCCTATTACTCCTTGTGAAAATGAAAAATTTGGGGCAACACCAGCATTTTTGTAAAAAAAAAAAAAAAAAAATTGCATTTTTCATTTTTATGTCTCACTTTAACGAAAGTTCATCAATCACCTGTAGAGTGTTAAAGGGGTTATCCAGGAAAAAACTTTTTTTATAAATCAACTGGCTTCAGAAAGTTAAACAGATTTGTAAATTACTTCTATTAAAAAATCTTAATCCTTTCAGTATTTATGAGCTTCTGAAGTTTAGGTTGTTCTTTTCTGTCTAAGTGCTCTCTGATGACACGTGTCTCGGGAACCGCCCAGTTTAGAAGAGGTTTGCTATGGGAATTTGCTTCTAAACTGGGCGTTCCCCTAGACAGGTGTCATCGGAGAGCACTTAGACAGAAAAGAACAACTTTAACTTCAGAAGCTCATAAGTACTGAAAGGATTAAGATTTTTTAATAGAAGTAATTTACAAATCTGTTTAACTTTCAGAAACCAGTTGATATATAAAAAAAATATTTCCCTGGAATACCCCTTTAAGGCTTACTGTACCCCTTGTTACGTTCCTTGAGGGATGTCGTTTCCCAAATGGTGTGCCATGTGTTTTGTCTTTTTTTGCTGTTCTGGCACCATGGGAGCTTCCTAAATGCGACATGCCCCCAAAACAATTTTAGCATAATTTGCTCTCCAAAGTTCCATTGTCGCTCCTTCCTTTCTGAGCCCTGTAGTGCGCTTGCAGAGCACTTTACTTCCCCATGAGGTATTTCCTTACTCGAGAAAAATTAGGTTACACATTTTGCGGCGCTTTTTCTCCTTTTACCCCTTGTAAAAATGAAAAAAATAAAATAAAAAATGGGCTACAAGAATGTTAGTTTAAAAAAAAAAATGAAGATTTTGAATTTACTCCTCCACTTTACTGCTATTCCTGTGAAACACCTAAAGGGTTAACAAACATTCTGAATACTTTGAGGGGTGCAATTTTCATAATAGGGTCACTTATGGGGGGGGGGGGAATTGAAAAATTGCTGCTAAACTTTAAAGTCCTCTAATGTCTTCACAAAGTAAAAACATATGAACTTTATGATGCCTAACATAAAGTAGACATATTGTATATGTGAACCAATATAGAATTTATTTGTCATGCCTATTTTCCTTACAAGCAGAGAGCTTCAAAGTTAGAAATTATGCAAGTATCAACAAAAATTTACCGCTAACAAAGTAGAATATGTCGTTAAAAAACAAATCTCGGAATCAAATTGATAAGATCAGCATCAGAGTCAGATTTGCAAAAAATGCTCTGGTCCTTAAGATCATAATGGGCTTGGTCCTTAAGGGGTTAAAGAAATTGCATATACTTATTATTAATGCTATCTAAATGATATCGGTGTGCGGTGGCCATACTGATTATGCAAATTAATCAGCTTTAACAACCTTGGTACAGGAGGTAACCATGAATATGTCTGCCAAATTATAAGTTAGTCTAACAAATGGTTTCAGAGAAGAAGAGGATTGTAGAATATTGTGCAATCCAATATGGCGGCTAAACCATGGGATTAATAGACTTGTAATGAAAAGTCATAATTGTGATCACAGTGTAACCAAATATAACAATTTTTAAATCTGTATGTTTAGCGATTGCAGAAATGCAGAGGTTTCAATATTGTGCAAAAATGTGCCACACAAACCAACATGGCTGCCAGACCATGTGACCTATGATCTTTATGTTACAACATATTATGAATAGTACTGGGCTCTACCTTTGGGTAAAATGTCATGAGTTTTGAAGTAACATTGAGGCAATTACAGGCATAATACAAAAAGCCCCATAGAAATAATAATAATAATTGTTGATACTTACAATATTCAATATGGCCGCCGAACCATATGGTTGAATGATGTCAAACATACATATGAGTCTAGGTCACAGTGTTACCATACATGGCTATTGGTACATCTGTTCATTTAATGGTTTCAGAAAGACATGTCTTTGCATATAGCACTGAATTTTGTCACCTAAAACAAGATAGCTTCCACCTGATGTGACCTATAACCTTTATGTTAAATAAATCTTAAAGCACAATAGAGTATTCTACCATTGTGCAAAGAAACACAAGTTTTTAACTGTGTACATATTGCACAAATTTAAAAAATATTGTGCATTAATATTAATGCCATTTAAATGTTATTGGCGTCCGGTGGCCATATTGATTATGCAAATGAACCAGCTTTAACATCCTTGGTACAGGAGGTAACCATTAACATGTCTGCAAAATGATACATTATTCTAACAAACGGTTTCAGAGAAGATGTTTGTAGAATATTGTGCAATATTGTGCAATCCATGGTGGCCACACCTTGTAATGAACAAATCTGAATCTGGACCACAGTGTTACCACATACAGCAAATAATATAAATGTAGCTTTAGTGGTTCCAGAGAAGAAGATTTTTGAATATTGAGAAAAAATTGCCACAAAACTCAAGATGGCGGCCTTACCATGTGACCTATGACCGTTATATTACATAAGATTATGCACAGCTCATGGTTCTACCACTATGCAAAATCTCATGAGTTTTGGAGTAACAGTTCAGCAGATGTAAGCAATTGAAATTTGCGGCAAAATAATAATAATAAAAATAATCTGAGCAAAAAACAATAGGTGGCCAGTGCAACTTTGTTGCTTGGCCACCAAATAATCTGAGCAAAACAATAGGTGTATAGTGCAACTTCGTTGCTTGGCCACCTAATAAAAATAATAATCTGAGCAAAAACAATAGGTGTCCAGTGCAACTTTATTGCTTGGCCACCTAATAATAATCTGAGCAAAAACAATAGGTGTCCAGTGCAACTTTATTGCTTGGCCACCTAATAATAATCTGAGCAAAAACAATAGGTGTCCAGTGCAACTTTATTGCTTGGCCACCTAATAATAATCTGAGCAAAAACAATAGGTGTCCAGTGCAACTTCGTTGCTTGGCCATCTTAATATATCAAGGAGAGATATCGCGTATGAACTATTTATACCCAGGACTGTATCTATAACAAGGGAGCATCCTCTACTGCTTTAAAAAAATAAAATAAAAATTCTATACAACACAGACGAGGGTTCTTCATGGTAAAAGCAGTGAGACTATGGAGCTCTCTGCAAGATGATGTGGTAATGGTGAACTCAATAAAAAAGTTCAAAAGAGGTCTAGACATGTTTCTAGAGAGTAATAACATTACAGGTTGTAGATACTAGATCTACAGGGACAGAGTGGGGAATTATTCTGATTGCCATATTTGGAATCAGGAAGGAATTTTTTTTCCCCTTAGTATGGAGCAATTGGAATCTGCCCCATAAGTGGCTCATAAGGGGATCAACACAGTTCTCAGGAACTTTCCAGAGTAGCAGCAAATCCCCATAGCAAACCTGAGACAGACAGAGGTGTCAGCAGAGAGCATTGTTGTCAGACCGAAAAGAACAACTCTGGTACTGGTAGGATTAAGATTTTTTTTTTATAGAAGTAATTTACAAATCTGTTTAACTTTCTAAAGCCAGTTGATAGTCAAAAAAATAATCCTGGAATACCCCTTTAATCAACAAGTTCCGGTGGGGCCTGGATGCTTTTTGTGAAAAATTTAATATTCCAAGTAATGGATTCTAGATTGCTGGAGACAGAGATTTATTCTGATAAAACTAATACATTTCTGATTTGAAATTGGGAAGAAATTTGTCCCACTGGTATGGGGCAGTTAGCCTCTGCCTTATAAGGTTTTTTTTGCCACTGGATCAACATGGTAACTGTGATTGTTATCTTAATGGGCACATTCTACAAAATGCCAACAAACAGACTCTAGTCTAGTTTTGTAAGCTGCAATAAATAAAATATTTAAATATTGCTATACTTACCTGTAGAATCCTCTTCAGCTCCAACGCTGACCGAACCTAACTGCACTCACTCAGCAAATCCCTGACTCAGGCAGGATGTTGATGTGGAAAGTGACTGGTTTATCAGGGATTCCTTGACACCCGGAGGCTGCACAGTGGGATTGGGCTCCATCAGAGTGGCCGAGGTGTGGGGAATGCGAGAATTAATATTTTCTATTTTACACCAACCTAATTAGAATTACTTAAAATGGACCCTTCTAGGGTCCATTTTACTTTCTACAATACCCCTTTAAGGTTCCTATCGCACTAGTCAAAATCAGTACCTGTGATTTTTGCAGCACAAGTAACATCTGCAGATGGCAAAGTAGACATACAAAAACAATGACTAAACAAAGATGGTCAATTAAAAATAAATAAGGTGATCAAAATTACAACTACTTACTATATGGAAGGAGGAAATGTCTATATAAAATGCTATATAAATACAGAGAAGTGTATGCGGAAAACTATTTAAAAATCTCCCAGTGCTAATGTGGAAAGGTACAATGTGAGTAACCATACAGGTTCCTGGTATTAGCAGGAAGTGTGTGGGGATTCCCCAGTATCTGGGCTCAGGTCTGATAGGGTGTGGCTGTACAAGGAACATGCCCTTGACGTTAAATTCTGGTATTCCCCATGAATGCTCAGCAACCAGAGTAATAAACAAGCTGCTGTTGGTAATTACATAATAAAAGGCATGCTTTGCTGATCACAGACTTATTAACACTATTATCTACTATCCTTAGGAAATGCCATTAATATTTGTGAAAGAAGGAGTCCAAACCTTGGTTCACAAATGATTAGCAGAATGAAGGTGCCACAGAGTGGGAATATGAGTGAGCTGTAGGACCACACACAGCTGACTATAAGAAAAGTTTCATACATTTTTGCAGCTTTATTAAATACACAAGCCCTAGTCTGACACCTCTCAGTTCCGGTCATCAGCCTTGTGATTAGGCCAGGACTGTGTGTCTCTGTACAAAGACAAAATACAGGAAGTTTTGGAGGGACAAGCAGGGATTTGTGTACCGAGGCTGTGACATGCCCCCTGCTCACACAGCAGGCTAATTGACATTGGGGAACATGCACAGAGCACTTGCACTGCACGGAGACACACAGGCAATACCTGCAGATACAAGACAGCCTTTTTCCCTCAAAATATACACATTTTTTAACCAATGTACCGTATTTATCGGCGTATAACACACATTTTTTATGCTAACATTTTTTAGCCTAAAGTCTATCTGCGTGTTATACGCCTATAGACTGTTTGTGACCCCGCAAAAGCTGCTGCAGTTCAATGATTTAAAGCGGGCGCTTTAAATAATTGAACTGCAGCAGCTTCTTCCAGGCCAGAGTCCCACTGCCACTGCCAGATTCCCTCCCCATCCCCGGTTTTATAGTTGCATGTCCCGCCGCCGCTGCCAGATTCCATCCCCGTCCCCGGTTTTATAGTTAAATATCCCACTGCCGCCACTGACCAATTCCCTCCCCGTCCCCAGTTTTATAGTTACATGTGTTCTGGGGACCGCGCTCTTCGATGCTCCGCCGGCCTCCTGAGCAGTCACTGTGCGCTGTGCAATAACGAGTGACTTCCTCAACACGACATCACTCGTCAGTCAGTGCACGGCGCACAGTGACCGCTCAGGATGCCGCCGGAGCATGAAGGACTGTAGTCCCTAGGGCACATGTAACTATAAAACCGGGGAAGGGGAGGGAATCAGGCAGTGGCGGGATATTTAACTATAAAACCGGGGACGGGGAGGGAATTCTGTGGGGCCACTATTGCCCCACAGAAGCCACTGCACATCAATGATTTAAAGCACTTGCTTTAAATCATTGAATTGCAGAAGCCACCAGAAACAGTTTATCAAGGTACACCTGCACACACACGCACCCTCATTTTTCCAAGGCTATTTTGGTAAAAGATAACTTTTTTACCAAAATTTCCTTGAAAAAATTAGGGTGCGTGTTATAGGCCGGTGTGTGGTATACCTCGATAAATACGGTATATTACCAATATACATATAATGCTATTATTTACAGCAGCACCATATCAGAGGCCCCCTTTTTGTTGTCTAGGATACCAATTATGGCACTGACAGTCTGCAGCTCAGGATCACCACCTACCGGAGGGAAAGGGGTGATTTGCATGATCAAAATGTGTATTGCAGATGAGAGTTAATTGCATCTGGGGGTCTCACAACTGTATTTATTGTCCTATGCCCACAGAATTACAAAAAGGAACGGTCCTTTCTGTTTTCTTTTTATTCCTTATTTCCCATGCGATATGAGGTCAGCTAAGCATGGTGGATGACTAAGGGTGCATGGACACCACGTTTTCATTGTACGGATGCCGGATCCGGTTGGGAGAGGGGAAATCCGATATAACGGTGACTCCGGTCGGCTCATTAAAGTCAAGGGATTTCAGCGCCGGCCCGGATCTGGCACCCGTACAGTGAAAACGTGGTGTGTATGAACCCTAATACAGGAAATCCCATTGTAGGATTTCTAATGAATTAATTGGCAAATTCCTCGCTATAATAAGTATTTGGTCACCTACAAACAAGCAAGATTTCTGGCTCTCACAGACCTGTAACTTCTTCTTTAAGAGTCTCCTCTTTCCTCCACTTGTTACCTGTATTAATGGCACCAGTTTGAACCTATCAGTATAAAAGACACCTGTCCACAACCTCAAACAGTAACAATGCAAACTCCACTATGGCCAAGACCAAAGAGCTGTCAAATGACACCAGAAACTAAATTGTAGACCTGCACCAGGCTGGGAAGACTGAATCTGCAATAGGCAAGCAACTTGGTGTTAAGAAGGCAACTGTAGGAGCAATTATTAGAAAATGGAAGATATACAAGACCACTGATAATCTCCCTCGATCTGGGACTCCATGCAAGATCTCATCCCGTGGTATCAAAATGATCACAAGAATGGTGAGCAAAAATCCCAGAACCACACGGGGGGACCTAGTGAATAACCTGCAGAGAGCTGGGACCAAAGTAACAAAGGCTACCATCAGTACCACACTACTCCGCCAGGGACTCAAATCATGTAGTGACAGGTGTTTCCCCCTGCTTAAGCCAGGACATGTCCAGGTCTGTCTGAAGTTTTCTAGAGAGCATTTGGATGATCCAGAAGAGGATTGGGAGAGTGTCATATGGTCAGATGAAACCAAAGTAGAACTTTTTGGTAAAAACTTAACTTGTCATGTTTGGAGGAGAAAGAATGCTGAGTTGCATCCAAAGGACACCATACCTACTGTGAAGCATGGGGGTGGAAACATCATGCTTTGGGGCATTTTTTTTTTAGCAAAGGGACCAGGACGACTGATCCATGTAAAGGAAAGAATGAATGGGGTCATGTATCGTGAGATTTTGAGTGAAAACCTCCTTCCATCAGCAAAGGCATTGAAGATGAAACGTGGCTGGGTCTTTCAGCATGACAATGATCCCAAACACACCGCCCGGACAACGAAGGAGTGGCTTGGTAAGAAGCATTTCCAGGTCCTGGAGTGGCCTAGCCAGTCTCTAGATCTCAACCCTATAGAAAACCTTTGGAGGGAGTTGAAAGTCCGTGTTGCCCAGCGACAGCCCTAAAACATCACTGCTCTAGAGGAGATCTGCGTGAAGGAATGGGCCAAAATACTAGCAACAGTGTGTGTGAAAAGCTTGAGAAGACTTACAGAAAACATTTGACCTCTGTCATTGCCAACAAAGGGTATATAACAAAAAGTATTGAGATGAACTTTTGTTATTGACCAAATACTTCTTTTCCACCATAATTTGCAAATAAATTCTTTAAAAATGTGATTTTATGGATTTTTTTTCTCATTATGTCTCTCATAGTTGAAGTATACCTATGATGAAAATTACAGGCCTCTCATCTTTTTAAGTGGGAGAACTTGCACAATTGGTGGCTGACTAAATACTTTTTTTCCCCACTGTATGTTCCTATTTGATGCTTCTACAGCACTTAAGATATATCATAACTCCCAGTAGTACAGAAATTTGATGAGCTGAGTTTTAGAAAGCGATCTTCCAATAGCAGCAACATGATAAATGAAATCTTTAATGTACGGTAACTCAATATGTTGTATAAGTATTCTTGCAATGTAGGACCATCAACAATGAACCTACACATCATTTTGGCAGATCTGATATCATTTGCAAATGTCTTTGTTCGACTTTTCCTACTAAGTGTGCAGTCCCTTGTAAAACTTTGGGAATCACTTAATTTAGGGGACGGTCAGCTAACTTGTCCATTTTATAGAAAATACACAAATCAAAGATAACACAAAACAGCTAAGATTAGTTACATTATGTGAAATCACCTGAAAGATTTAAAATAAAAAGGTATTGCGGGGAATACATATTGGGGTTTATTTACTAACGTGATCCTGACTCTTTTTTGTCGGGTTTTGCACCCAAATTGTGTCGCACGTCCCTTGCGGCACAAAAAAACAAAACCCTCCATTTTACAAGAAAACCTGAAAAGGGGCGTGGTAATTGGATTAAGTGGGTGTGATCCGAACAAAAGGGCCGTGGTCCGACAGTTTTGAAAAATCCCAACATATTTACTATGGTTTTCACAGAAAATGTGGTGGATTTGAGCTGAGGAAAACCCGACAGATCAGAACAGTTGTAAAACAAGCAAAATGTAGGGAAAAGTGCAGAATGTAGGGAAACCTTAATAAATACCTTGGGAAAATACCAGTCGGCAATCAAAACCCACAAAGAAACCTACACTCGACTCTTAGTAAATAAACCCCATTATGTATAATTCTGTGCAGGAAGGTGGTAAAAGCAAAAAAAAAAAAAAAATTACCCACAGTCACAGAGCCTGGTACCGCAGCACTTCTGGAGTAAGGGTCGGCATGAGGAAATTGTCCACTCAGTGGCTTAGGCAGGACAACACTGCTGTTAGGCAGGCAATTCCTTGTGCTGACTCATACATCACAAGTGTATTTTGGTTTTATGCACATTCCTATGGACAGTTCTGCTTCACCTGTTTTACAAGTTAGGTTTTCAGAGCCAGGAAATACCCAGTTCTCATATACGCATATCCCGCATACCTGTAAAATCAGAAGGTCAGGGAAGGGCACTTGAATAGACCGTACTAGTACTTTCCATTATGTTGACAACAAAGAATACTCAGAAACTAGGTTCCTGAATATACAAACAGGAGAAGGGATAGCACGTCTAGCTCTACTTTTTATTTTGTATTACTAAAATATAGGCCCAGATAGTAAAGTGAAAGCTGAACTGTGATTGGCTGCTGTGGGAAAATCGCTCTATTTTTCTCTCACACAGTTTGATGAGGATTTTGGTCATGGTTTCAATTATTTCCGATAAGGTTGGTAGTGTGTCTTCTAACCAATGTCTTAGTAAGCACTTTACCACCACTACCAATATCCTATGGACTCCCCCTCTCCCTCTCCCGTTTGCTAAAGTGGTCGAAGAAGAGGAGGGAGACTGTCAAGGAATATAGTGGAAGATAAAATGTAATGGTATTAGATCCTGAAATCAATTTTAAGGGCACTCCACCTCCCTTTTACTTTTTTCATTGGTGCCAATGTGCACCACGACTGTTGGGTCTTCTCCAGCCCTTCCCAGTAATTTGTCAACCAAATTCAAAATCTGTGAGGAAGACAACATGCTGTTTGGTGATCCCGGTACTTGTGACAGATTGCCCTGTCTTTCCCCCTAATAATTGAGTTTTCCACAACCAGCACCTGGGCTGCCCTGCACTCCTTCTCCCATCCTTACTGGAGCAGACACCCCCTGGCTGTCAGAGGCAGTGTCTTGCTGCAGCATTGTTAAAAACTCTGAACTAACATCCCCCCTCATCTGCCAACTGGGCAAACTTGTTGCGGTGTGCTAGACCAGGACTAGCCTACCTGACACTGGCAGTTCCCTACCCCGTTTTCTAACTGTGACCCAGCTAGCTGCCTGAATGTCCTGCTCCTCCATGCCACTATCCTCCCCCATCTCTGCACTAGAGAGTGCTTGCTCAGTGAACAGCAGACTCCACCCCAAGCTGTCAATACACCTCAGTCTTACCAGTTGCTCCTCTAGATCCAGGATCTGGGCTTCCAAATGAACAATTTGCACACACCTTACACAGCAATTTGCACCCTAGAACTGCAAGGAAACTGCAAGGTGTGTAAACATCTATTAAGATGTACACTGGATAGCCATTTCAAACACGGAGGACATTCTAGTTTTGAAGAAAGCACAGATATTGCAGAAGCAGTACAGTAAATATTACAATTAACCTGTTCATATTACAATTAACTAAAGGACACAGGGCGTAGCCAAGCGTTGATTGGAACGGGGTGCCTGCTGAAATTGTTCAGCAGGCATCCTGTGACATTGCCCAGAGGGGTCCTGAGTACCCCTCCCCCTTCCATGTCGGCGATCGATGCAATTCGACAGTCAATTCAGATCGGCAAATCACATTGTTTCTAGGTCATTCAGGTCTCTGATGACGCTGAAAAAGCGGGTGATCGGTGGTGTATGATACACCACCAATCACCCTTTGTACTGCACTGGGAGGTGGCAGTGATGCCATCCCCCCAGGACAGCTGTGACTGGCCGGTCGCAGCGACCAGACCAATCACGGCAGAAAGGGGTAGAGAGAAAGGGTTAACCGCATGCTGCTCCGCTCTGACCACCCACACTACGTGTGCTGGTAAGCAGAATGGTGCCCCGTGCTGCCATCTCCACTCCTGGGCATGTAAAAAGGAAATCCAGTGCCATCCTTTGCCATCAGGCACTTTAGGGTATAGGGAAAGTGTTAGGTTAGGTAAGGAAAGCTTTAGGTGGTTAAAAAAAAAGAATTTATATTTTTTCCCCCGGCAGCGTTCACCAGGTGTCTGAGGGTCTGCAGCACCTTCCGCTGTGTGAATCGTGTCCTATAGGGGTGCCACGGTCTCCAAGCCTTTTTTGGGGCACAGATTTTTATTTTTTTTTGGTAACTGTGTGGCCAGACCCTCTTCTCTAAAAGAGCGGACTACCACTGTTAGCAAATCGTCCATCCCATCGCTGATCAGTTCCGTAACACTGATCAGCATTTTTTTTTTGGGTGCAGGCGCTTTTTCGGGGATATAAGCGGCTTTTTATTTATCTATTTTTTTTCTAAGCACCTTTTTTGGGGCTTAGCGGTCCGTGGCACCAGCAGCAGTCCAGTACTGTGTGGATGGACCATACGCCTGTGTGCGGCCTCTCCTGACCAATGACAGTGATTTATAACTGATCAGCTTTTTTTTATTAATTTTTTTCGGTGCTTTTTTTGAGTTTTTTTTTTTTGTGAGGGTCTGTGATCGTGCCACCAGCCACTGTTCTGGTCTGAGTGGCTGGACCCCCTCCCACTGACTTCTGCGCCCCCTGCCACCCCCGAGTGCTAATCAGTGACCCACACCTCCACAGGGTATTTTCAGCAGAGGAGGCATATGCCTTAATTGCCTCTGAATCCAAAAGCGTCAGTGAGGACAAGGAAGACCCTACTTTCCTGTTGTCTTCCTCATCATCAAGTAATGATGATGAGCCCCCAAAGTGGTGGAGATGCCGCCATGTGGGGCAACAAACCCCCCAGGCTATTTACCCTGTGCCCCATACTAGTACAAGAAACCCTGGCGCCCGTACTAGTCCGACCCCCCCAAGTTTACCGGTGCCACCTATTAGTGAACCTGTCTGGACTGTGCCAGCGGACTATGAGCCCGTGATTCCTGAGTTTGTTGGCGACTCAGGAATCAAGATTGACATTGTGGGCTTCACTGAAAAAGGGCTTTTTTTTTCCAGTGATGACTGTCAATCTGATGGTTGAGCAGACACACCTCTACGCCCAACAGTTTGTCGCTATGAATCCAGGCTCCTTTTTAGCAAAGCCCAATGGATGGCACCTGGTCAGAGCAGCTGAAATGAGAATGATTTGGAGCCTCGTGCTGCACATGGGCCTACTAGTCTGACCCCCCAGGTTTACTGGTGCCCCCTTATTGGTGAACATGTCTGGACTGTGCCAGTGGACTATGAGCCTGTGATTCCTAGGTTTGTTGGTGACTCAGGAATCAAGATTGACATTGTGGGCTTCAATGAAATAGACATTTTTTTTGTTATTTTTTCAGTGACAACTTTGTCAATCTGATGGTTGAGCAGACACACCTGTAGGCCCAACAGTTTAACACCACAAACCCAGGTTCCTTTTTGGCTAGGCCCAATAGATGGCACGCTGTCAGAGCAGCTGAAATGAAGACGTTTTGGGGCCTTGCTTGCACAAGAGACCTAGTCAAACAAACCAGTGTCAGGCAATACTTAGGGGAGATGTCCTCCACCAGATCCCACTGTACAGTATGGCCATGAAACGTCCCCATTTCAAGGCCATCGAAAATTCTTGCCTTACGCTATAATGCAGCATGACACCCCCCGAAGTGATCCTATGTATGACTGACTGTACAAAATCAGGCTGGTCATCAATCACGGTCGGGGCCAAATTTTCGGATGCCTATGTCCCTGGAAGAGAGGTCTCTATTGAGAACGCTCTCATTAGCTTTAAGGGTAGACTCAGCTTCCGCCAATATATCCCATCTAAGCAGCGAGCTATGGCGTGAAACTCTATAAAACCTTGCAAGAGTACCTCAGGGTGCCCCCCCCCCCACTCTGTGTGTTAGTGGGAACCTTGTGTGGGACCTTTTGCACCCACTGCTGGATAAGGGTTACCACCTTTAACGGAAATAACTTAATACCAAAGACCTCTCTCCATCTTTTCACATCCCTCACCGCCAGTTCCACAGCCGCTCGTGGGACTGTGTGGAAGAAAAAGGCCTCCCGACCTATCCCCTCCAGACACCTATCCACAGGGGTAATTGCAGGGCCTTTACCAGTGAAAACCTGTTGCTGGTCAGGTATAAGGACAAGAGAGAGGTCTTATGCTGACCACAATTCATGGTAATGGACTACAATCTGTATATGGGCGGGGAGTTGATCTCTCTGATCAAGTCTTCAAGCCATATAACGGCATGCGAAAAACACAGGCATGGTACAAAAAAAAGTTGCAGTCTTTACGGTCCAGGTTGCCATCTACAACTCTTTTGTACTGTCCCAGTACGCTGGCAACGCAGGGACATTCCTGCAGTTCCAGGAGAACGTCCTCAAGTCCCTGATATTTGACGACCGGGAATGAGCAGAACAGAGTACCTCTGGAACTGTAAATGCACAGATCGTTCCAGGCCCCTGAAAAAATGCAGAGTGTGTCGCAAGAGGGGGATAAGGAAGGACATCACCACTCAGTGGGACACATGCCCCGATTATCCGGGCCTCTGCATTAAAAATTGCTTCAGGGAGTACCACATTTCCATAGAGTACTACATTTATAATCCTCTTCCGTCTTTTTAACTTCCCATAATTTTACCCCAATATACCACTCCAGAGAACATTGTCTTCCAAATTTTAAACCCAAACACCCCAAAAAACCCTTCACATAATACCCCTGATAACACCATGTCACTAGCATTAGGGATATGTTGCCTAAAATGCGCAGTGTTCTCTCCCCACCTGTGCATTTGCAGGCAACAGGTTAGGGCCACACAAAAAACATTCCCAGAATGATGAAGCAGAGCATAGGGCTTGGGGCGGGCATAATTTTTACTTTTGGCTATACTCTGGCAACATAATTGGCATATCAGTATGAAAATTGCCATTTTTATTTTTCCCAAACTGCTCGGCATCTAGGGGGTTAATGCTGCCGGGACCGGCGCGATCGCGGCTCCGGCAGCTGCGGTGGGACTCCGGCTGTGATTAACACGGCAGTGCAGGAGATCACTATGACGTATGCATACGTCCAATTGCGCAAACGTGTCGGATGATTGGACATATGCATACGTCCTATATCGGGAAGGGGTTAAGTCCAGAGTTTGTCCCATGATGGGAGTAGTTGTAGTACCTGCTAAGGGATGGCACTTGCACATCCCCCGGCTGCGGGACTTTTAGGACTACTACTCCCATCATGATAAAACTCTGTCCATGATGGGAGTTGTTGGCCAGGGGCTGAGGTGCAGATCGCACCGGCTCATTCTGCAGAGACCCGCTGCGATCCGCATTTAAGTTAGGAAACCGGGCGGTACATGCATCTACATCGCGCTGCCCGCGGCTTCTATATACACTGTCATAATTCATAATCCCTGCCGGGAGAGGGGAGCTCTGATTGGTCAATAGCTATTCTCCAATCAGAGCTCTCCTCTCCCGGCGGGGATTATTAATTAGGTCAGTGTATATAGAAGCCGCGGGCAGCACGATGTAGCAGCATGTACCGTCCGGCTTGCTAACTTAAATGCGGATCGCAGCAGATCATTCTCTGGAGATCCACTGCGATCCGCATTTATTAAACTATACAAAGCAGCGGAATATTGCGGCTTCTATATACAGCTGTCATAATTCATCATTGCCACCGCCGGCAGAGGGGAGCTCTGATTGGTCAATAGCTGTTCTCCAATCAGAGCTGCAGTTTATACAGGAGCCGCGGACAGCGCAGTGGAGCCGCATGTACCGCTGGCTTTTTAAGTTAATAAATGCGGATCGCAGCGGGTCTCTGCAGAATGACCTGCTGCGATCTGCACCTCAGCCCCTGGACTACAACTCCCATCATGGGAAAAGTCTGTCCATGTTGGGAATAGCAGTCCTCACTGTCCCAAAATAGACACTTCGGTACGTGTCCTCCGAGGTGGTGTATATTTGCACAAGAAAAGTGCTTTTGCGCATTTTCTTTGCGTATAAAAAAAAATGCAGTTAATAAATTCAATTCTACAGTAGAAAATGATCTATGCTAAATTTAACCGTAGACATGGCCATGAAAAAGTCTATCAGATTTTGCGCAAAAAAAAATGCGCAAAAAACCTCCTTTGCAAATTTTTGCGTTAAAAAATACACCAAAAAAAGCTCTATATACAATGATAAATTCCCCCCATTGTATATGTGAGTCAATATTATAATTTATAATTTATATGGCATGTCCATTTTCCTTACAAGCACAGAGTTTCAAAGTTAGAGAAATGCTAAATTTTCTAATTTTTCATGACATTTTGGAATTTTGCACCAAGAAATTATGCAAGCATTGATGAAAATTTACCATTATCTTAAAGTAGAATATGTCACAAAAAAGAATCTCTGAATCATATTCATAAGTATTAGCAACTCAGAGTTTTACATAAAGTGACAGAGGTCAGATTTGCAAAAAAAAGTTCTTAAAGGAGTAGTCCAGTAGTGAACAAGTGGTGAACAACTTATCCCCTATCCTAAGGATAGGGGATAAGTTGCAGATCGCGGGGGTCCGACCGCTGGGGCCCCCCGCGATCTCCTGTACGGGGCCCCGACAGCCCGCGCGAAGGGGGCGTGTCGACCCCCGCACGAAGCGGCGGCCGACACGCCCCCTCAATACAACTCTATGGCAGAGCCGGAGTGCTGCCTTCGGCAATCTCCGGCTCTGCCATAGCGATGTATTGAGGGGGCGTGTCAGCCGCCGCTTCGTGCGGGGGTCGACACCCGCTATCTGGCCGGAGAGCCCGGGCCCTGTACAAAGAGATCGCAGGGGGCCCCAGTGGTCGGACCTCCTGCGATCTCAAACTTATCCCCTATCCTTAGGATAGGGGATAAGCTTTTCACCACTGGACTAACCCTTCAAAGGGGTTATCCACCATAAGGTGATTTTAGTACGTACTAGGCCTGCACCATATATCTCAATGGCAATCGATTATTGCCGATTGCAATATGTCAATTTGGCCTTTGGGAAAATCCTGCAATTACCTGCTCATCTGCAATGGCTCCAGTGATGGCGGCAGGGGCAGCAGCAGTGGCAAGTTCAGAGGAGGATTGGTGCAGCTGTCTGAATGCGCTCCTCGTTCGACTGCTAAGATGACGGTGGTGGCTGGTTCCGGACTTGCCACCGTAAGTATACAGCGCAGCTATGCGGTGGGTGTATGAAGCGAGTTCAGGAGCTGAGCTTTCTTAATACTGGCTAATGCCGGACATCACCAAGCATAAATATCCGAAATTAACCTTTTAGCCAGTTGATTGTGGCATCTTAGATGCCTAAAACTAGTGCTGATAGCTCAGTGAAGCTGATCAGGACAACCGCGGAGTCCCGATCAGCTGAGTGGACAGGCAGAGTTCTCTACCTGCTTCCAGCTTGTCCGATCTGCGCTCCAATAATGCTGCCAGCCTCAGCAGGTTGTAGTAATGAAGCACCGATAACACTGATCAATGCTGTGCTATGGCACAATATTGATTAGTGTCTGCAATCACAAGATTGCAAGTAATTGTCCCCATATGGCAGCATTTTCCAAACAGTGTGCCTCCAGCTGTTGCAAAACTACAACTGTCCGGGCATGCTGGGAATTGTAGTTTTACAGCAAATGGAGAGACACTGTTTAGAAAACCCTGCCCTTTTACCTCATTTTTTAAATAAAATAGTGTAAACAAAAATAAACATAAAAATACATGGTATACGCCATGTGCGTAAATGTCCGAACAATTAAAATAATATTAATGAAAACACACAGTTAATGGCAAAAAAAATATATACCAAATAACAGGATTGCAAATTATTGGTCACTTCATAAACCAGATTTTTTTTTTATTTAAAAAAAGTGATCAAAAAGTCCCATCAAAACAAAACGGGTACCGATAAAAACTACAGATCACAGTGCAAAAAAGTTGGTGGCGCACAAAACAAGCCTTATATGGGTTGTAGGTGGAAAATTGAAAGTGTTATGGATATTAGAAAGTGAGGAGGAAAAACAAAGCTTCCTCCCCCTTCCCGGTCCTTAAAGAGGTACTCCGCCCCTACAAATCCTATCCAAAGGCTAGGGGATAGCATGTCTGATCACGGGGGGGTCCGACCGCTGGGGACCCCTGCGATCTCTGGGCCGGCACTGCGGCGTTAGGGAACACGAAGTTACTCCACGCCCACTCCATTCATGTCTAAGAAAGGGGACGTGATGGCTAGTCACGCCCCCTCCCATAGACATGAATGGAAGGGGTGTGATGGTGGTGGTCTTCCTTCATCTGGCATGGAGTGAAGTTTGCTCCCTGCATCAGATTACACTGTACTGCGCCTGAGATCGTGGGGGGTCCCAGGGGCGTATTCTTTGGATAGGGGATAACATGTCTAGGGGCGGAGTACTCCTTTAAGGGTATTCACTTACTCCCAGTGCTCCCTCCCACCCAGCTGCACTGCACAATAGAGCAACGCAACAACGCCGGAGAGTGTGGAGACTACACTATACCAGGCCAGGCACATGCGGAGGAGGAATTAAGCTAATTTCTCCCCATTTCATATCCAAACCCCTCCATTTAATATTCAGTCAATGAACATGAAATTTGGGGGGTCGGCTATATGAAATATGGGGATTGGACATTAAATATGGGGATTTCACCATTTATTAACCCCTTAACGACGCAGGACGTATATTTACGTCCTGCGTCGGCTCCCGCGATATGAAGCGGGATCGCGCCGCAATCCCGCATCATATCGCGTCGGTCCCGGCGCTCATCAACGGCCGGGACCCGCGGCTAATACCACACATCGCCGATCGCGGCGATGTGCGGTACTAACCCTTTAGAAGCGGCGGTCAAAGCTGACCGCCGCTTCTAAAGCGAAAGTGAAAGTGACCCGGCTGCTCAGTCGGGCTGTTCGGGACCGCCGCGGTGAAATCGCGGCGTCCCGAACAGCTGACAGGACACCGGGAGGGCCCTTACCTGCCTCCTTCCCATAGACTTTCATTGAGGGGGCGGGCGAGACGTCACGAGGGGGCGGGCGAGACGTCACGAGGGGGCGGGCGAGACGTCACGAGGGGGCAGGCGAGACGTCACGAGGGGCCGGGCATGACGTCACGAGGGGCCGGGCATGACGTCACGCCCGGAGGCCGCGAACACGGAAGCCCGCACACATCGTTCGGAGTAATGAACTTCCGGACGCTGTGAGCGGAGCTCCGAAAGTCAGGGCAGCGCACAATCCCTTTAACAGGACTTGTACATGAAACCTGCTGGGCATCATAAGGTTGCTTCATTGTAGAATATAGCACTCGGGTATCTCTGGTGGTCTCACTGAAAGCCTGGGCCACATTCTGGAGATTGCAGGGGGATCACTTATTTATATCTTGAGACTTTATGTTGCATATATCTTTGATGTGTTTTTCTAGACTTGACATATACATGTTAGAATTTTATCAGAATTTCTTTAGTTATTTTGCAACATGTTCAGGAAGTAAAAGAAGGAAAAAAAATCATGACTCAGAGACAACTGCTGACAAAAGCTCTTGTCACCGTCTGCAGTAAACTGTTTTGACAAAGGTCACAAGTAGCTAGCTGGTTTCAATGATTTGTACCTTACTGTGAATTTTCCTTTATGCCAAGTGTGTCAGAGTACTTTAAATTTGTAGAGCAGAGGTGTCTACTCATTTTCATCAAAGTTACATCCTGCTGAAAATGATCACATGTAGCGATGTTCACATGTATCATTGCTTCTGTTCATTACAGAAGTCATGCCTATCTGGTCAGTCATATGACAGATGCCAATGGCACCTAAAAAACTCCATTAACTTATGATATAAATGTAGCCTTAGCCACAAAACTCTTAACCCCTTAAGGGCCAAGCCCATTTTGACCTTAAGGACCAGGCCAATTTTCGTTTTTGCACTTTCGCTTTTTCCTCCTCCCCTTCTAAAAATCAGAATGCTTTCAATTTTGCACCTACAGACCCATATAAGGGCTTGTTGTTTGAACCACCAATTGTACTTTGTAATGATATTTAATAACAAAATCTAGTGCAAAACAAAAAAATATATTTGTAAAATTGAAAAAAAAATTGCCATTTTGTAACTTTTTGGGGGCTTCTGTTTCTACACAGTGCAATTTTCGGTAAAAATGACACATTATCTTTATTTTTTATGTCCATATGGTCAGAAGGACACCCAATTTATTTCGGTTTTACTTTATCTTACTACTTTAAAAAAATTAGAACTACATGCACCAAAATTTGTATTTTTTTTAAACGGTCATTTTTTGACCCTTATAACTTTTTTATTTTTCCCCATCCGGGGCTATATGAGTGCTCATTATTTGCACTGTGGTCTGTAGTTTTAATCAATACCAATTTTGTTTTGATGGGACTTTTTGATCGCTTTTTATTATTTTATTATGGCATACGAAGTGACCAAAAATGCACAATTATGGACTTTTGTATTAAGTCATCGACAGTGCGGTTTAGCTAACCTTATATTTCAACAGTTCGGACATTTACGCACGCGATGGTGCCACATATGATTCTTTATATTTTTTGTTACACTATTATATTAAAAACAATGGGAAAAGGGGGTATTTTAAACTTTTAATAGGGAAGGGGGTGATTTTTTTTTTTTACACTTTATTTATTATCTTTTTTTGGCCCTAATAGGGGGCTACAACATGCAATCTTCTGATTGCATATACAGATCAATGCTATGTTATGCATTGCAGGCCAGGAACAGCTGATCGCTGATCGGACGACGAGGAGGCAGGTGAGGACCCTCCCGTCGTTCACTCAGCTGATCGGGACTTGCAATGTCACCGCGTATGTCCCGATCAGCTCCAATGAGCTACCGGCACCGCTAGCCCCGCAATTTAGACGCCGCAATCAAAGTTAATGCCGAGCATCGGCCCGATTGGTGGTGCCCAGCATTAGCCGTGGGTCCTGGCTGCCTGTAGCAACCGAGACCCACAGGCTTTAACCCGTTCTTCACCCTTGGTCCTTAAGCCCCAGGATGCGAGGGCGTACCTTTACGCCCTTGGTCCTAGTGGGGTTAAATTATATAAAAATCATCACTAGGAGCTTACACGAAATCTTAGGGCACAGTGGCAAAACATAAATAATTACAACATATAAAGTTTTTGTATCTGACAGTGCCCATTTCAATTAAAAACTTTAATATTCTTAATTTGGGCTGAAACAACTAATTGATTAATCGGCAACTAATAGATTATGAAAATAGTTGTCAACAATTTTTATAATTGATTAATCGGTTGGTCGATTAGTTGGTCAGCAAATTTCTAAAGTTCACATACACTTAGCGATTATCACTATATATGCAGTTGTGGTCCTCTGCAGCTTGTTTAGTAAAGAGGGGGCCCCGCACACATGATCTTCTGTTTTCTGCAGCTCTTTTCTGCAGCTATCATGAGTCCCGGTTGTCTGGCTCTGAGCTAAAGGCCAGATTCTTAATAGTTGCAGAGAAAAGATGCAGGAAGTAGAAGATTGTGTGCTGGTCCCCTCTTCACTAAATGGGCTGCTGGGGCCACAGAGGATGGACAACCAGGGAATGTTGCCCCTCCTATCTGGCCACAGGTAAGAAACAGGGAGGGGATTATAGCCCTTAAAAGTACAAAAATAAAAGAAAATTGTATTTTAAAGGATTTATTTATGTATTTAAATATAATAAAAAGCTCCTCCTCTCAGCCTCCACAAAGCTCAGCATCTAGCAGACCCCACACACAATCCATCCCTTATCTAGAACACACAGAAGATCTTCAGTCCGAACCCCTCCACTCATTAACTCCCTCCCTAATCTAACCCACAAATTGTCTTTTTCTCCACAATGGTTATTTTTATCTGATTAGTCAATTAATCTAAACAATAAATCGGCCAACTAATCAATAATGAAAATAATCATTAGTTGCAGACCTATTCTTAAAACTCCTTTTTAATTTCCCTGCTACCAGTCTTCCACATTTTTGTACGAAAACTACAGTAAGAGTACTCCATATATTCTGATACAGAGCTCCTGCCTCTCTTTAAAGAGCGACAATGTTTCATCCTTACTGCCAGCTCCATCTGCAGGCAGTAAGGCTGTATTATAGCTATACAATAGTCATACAGTGAGTTGCAGCAAAAGGAAATTCTACTTTTTTAGTTTTTATATATTAAGTTTAGTTTTAGATATTAAAATATCTGCTATATAGGTGAAGCCACCTATACAAATAAAATAATGCTGAGGGACAATTAGTCTCCTGCATTTTAGGCTCATAAGAAATGAAAGAAACAATGTAAGTAAATGTGCACATGCATAAACTGAATTGCGTATATGACATCATTTAGACCTGCAAAATTATCATATCTTCAACACATAGTGAAATAGCTTAGACAATATTATATTATAAATATGGTGATAATCTCGGGTCATCCAAATCTATGCATAGATTAAAATTAACATTAACACAATTCTGTTCAATACATTCTTTACAAAATACAGAAAAATATACACTTGCTACTTGTCAAAATGGCAAATCAGTATTTCCATATCAATATGCTTTAGTTCCTACATCATTTCCCCATCCACCATTTACAAAAAAAAGGGCTGTTATTGTGTTTTGGAAATCCCCCATTCTATCAAGATAAAGGCAGACAGAAATGGCACTCCCAGCCCCAAGACTTGAAAGCTATCTATTTTAATCTGCACTGCTTTTAGTCTACACCACTATAATTAAAGAGACTAACTTTTGTGTTTACCCTTTTGAAAAAGTTAAGCATTAAAGGGGTACTTCGGTGGAAAACATTTCTTTTTTAAATCAACTGGTGCCAGAAAGTTAAACAGATTTGTAAATTACTTTACTGAACAAAAAATATAAGGTTAAAGTACTACAAGATTATCCAGAGAGATTATTAAAAGAATAGACATATATATCATAGAATAAGTTCATTGAGCCCCTCTGGAACTAAAGTGCCTAATTTATAGATCCAAAAGATCTATTTGTGGTGCAACTGTTCAAATCTGTTTGATGAATAAACTGGTATTGATTCTATTAATGTAAAAGTGATTGGACAGTTAGATTCAGGAAGGGCACTGGCACAATGCCTAGACAACCCGTGCATTTGAAATGTAGTCTTTATATTATATCTGTGTTTATTGTGGCGACAGTACAGGGTTTGTATAGGAGGACCCACACATTATAGTAAACATGCACATTGTATTACATAGATGACGAAATCTGGCTGACAGGTAAGGTGGCTCTTCATTTTAAAAGTTTCCCCTGTCTTTTTTGATGTTACAAAGAATGGCTCAATGCTTGATTTCTTTGCATCTATTTTTATTACATCTATAGCTACCTGGTTTGGCCTCTATCCATATGTCTTTAGTAACAATTTTCTGTTGTTTAAGTTGGCTTGGTGTCATATACTTTTCAAGGTGGAAGCATGTCTATAGGTCATGGGGGTAACATCTATAAATCTCAGATAGAGCACATACATAAGGTATCTTCAAATGAGGCCATAAATAAATTTGCAAAAGATGGGATCACTTTAACCCCCCCCCCCCCCCCCCCCCCGCCCCGGCTGTGCCAACTCTCTGATGGAACACCTTTACATCATAAGGGAAAAAAATTATCACACAAAATAAACCTAAGGCAATTAACAAGGAATTATCTATGTGAAAGTGTAAGGGAAAGATCACAATCTAGAAATTCACGTACACATTTGAGGCCTATTAAGTGTTCAATATTACCATAAAATGCGGCGACATCACATGTAATGAGAAGCCAATATGGTTGCCAAGGGATTTGAAGTAAAGACTAATGGGTATAGACTACACACAATAGGAGATCCTGGCTTCTAAGCGGGGAGGTGACTTGTGTTAGGGTAGTGACAATTTACAAACCACTATTTGTC
Source organism: Hyla sarda (assembly GCF_029499605.1). Classification (NCBI taxonomy): domain Eukaryota; kingdom Metazoa; phylum Chordata; class Amphibia; order Anura; family Hylidae; genus Hyla; species Hyla sarda. The sequence goes on along the minus strand of NC_079199.1, from coordinate 73,729,391 downwards.
TACATTAGATGTTCTATGTTCAGTATTGCTGCCAGCTATTTAATCTGGACATATGCTTACAATTTCCCCAATCCAAACTACTATCCCAAAACAGGAAAAAGATCATCCAAGTCTACAAGTGAGTCTAACATTTAGAAAAATCAGGACTATAAACTCTTTAGGATCAATAAAGCTGATTTTACAAGACAAATGCATGACTTTAAATAAGAGATTGGCAAAGAAAATGTTTTACAGTCTATACAGGAAAAAAATTTAGTTACATCACACAAAAAGCTGAAAATATAAACATTGTACTTAAAAAGCATGGGATTCTACTCCAGGGGTGACTTTTGGAGAGAAAATTGTGACAATGTAGATCCTGATCCCCAATATAAGCATACCAAATCTTTTTAGGGCAGCATATTTCATACCTGTGGTCTGAAGGCCAGATCTCAAGGTCAGCCTCTGGGCTAAACAGGGTTGGAAAAATAGGAGGAGCTAAGAAGTTTCCAGCTACACGACCCCAGTTTCCTTCATACTTTAAGAACTTGGAAATGGGAAAAGGTTTCTTTTCCACAATTAGGTACCCATAAAATTATTTTATATTAGGATTCCCTCTAAGTTGCCCTTTTTATGGACATTGCATAAGTTTTACTCAACAGGTACAGTGTGTGAATCTGTTGGGCAACACTTGTCTTGTAAGGGGTTCCAATGAGGTCAATGGTATATGATAGGAGCTGCGGTTATGTCTTCCTGGATGTATAGTTAACAGTTGGGAAAATGTAATCTGCAGTGGTGATCAGCACTAACAAATTACTTTCATACAGCGTGTATATACTTAATCTATCTTTAAAATTAAGTTCATGCCCATCTGACTTATACCCCGATTTGTCAGACAAACTATAAACCCATGCATCTCGGGATAGAAAGGTGTATCAAGAAACGGTGAAAAACATGTGGGGTCAGGTAACCCTAAGCAAACTAAGGATAATGCAAGCACTTTTTTGGGGGGCGTGGGGTGCTTTTTAACCTGTTTAGGATGAAGGTTGTACAGGTATGCCCTTGCGTCCTGGTATTTAAGGACCGAGGGTGTACCTGTACTATCAGTAGCCTCACACATTTATTTTGCTGGGCAGCGCTGCCTGGCATTTAACCCTTTGGAAAGATGCCAGCAGCTCAGTCGAGCTCACGGAACCCCCACAACTTGATCACAGGGGTTCCGTAAGCCAAAATGGTGGAGGAGCTTACCATTACCTACCTCCTGATCGCTGATTCAATGATGTAGCCTGGCTTAGCCAGGCTATATCAGTGGATGACCGATTTTACTGTGTAATGCTATGCCAATGCTTGCATATATAAAGTGATTGTGCCCAGGACACAAACGAAGAAGAATACTCAACTTTCTCATGGTTTATCTCAGTTAATTCAGGACTTGTTTCACACGAGGACCTGATGGCACTGGTGTCTTACACCTGCAGCGGCATGCATCTGCCTTATCCTGCATTCGTATTATGAAATAAAGAAGAAGTCACACAGTACCCGGTGAGTGCCTTTGGAATTCTTTTTTTCTCTAGATATTACTCATATGACGTAACTCTATGTAAAAGTGCACCACCGATTTGAACTAGTGTGCACTAGAAGTTCACCGCCAGATAGACCGCAACTAAGGGGATACTAGCAGTGCCTGCATCTTCTGTTGTCTCTTTGATTTGGATACTCTTAACACCCCTCCTGCTTTTAAAAAAAAACATTCTGAGCTTTAAATTGCTCTGTATTATACCTTTCCCCTTGCTCACGTTGTGTGAGCTCCCGGAAGGAGAAAGTGGGCGTTTCTCAGCAGGTGCAACGTCAGTGAAGCCTGCGAATGCTGTGCATCGGCATGCCCCGCACGTACTTTCTGAGTTTGGTCTCCTGTCAGGCTAGAAGGAAACCAAACTAACTGTTTGACTTACAGCAGGGAACAGAACAGAGCCACCTAGTAACCGTTTTTCACATTAAAAAAATATAAAGGTTGAGAATTTTAACAGGAAGAAAATAGCAAAGTGTCATAATTACATAAGAAACAATATATTAAAAGTTTAGTGTGGCGATGGGTACTCTAACATTCACACCAAACTCCTCTCCTCTATTTTAGCGGCTTGCCTTAACAGACTTCTGTCTCTGGCCTGATACATATGGATCAAGTGGGGTTCGTCCCAGGGCATCAGGCCCCAGGCAACATACGTAAGATACTAAATCTGATCCATTGGTCCAACACCACCAGGTCAGCTATGGTGGCTTTAGCTTTAGATATAGAAAAGGCTTTTGACAGCATCTCTTGGCCTTACTTGTTTGACGTCTAAGTTTGGCATCTCTGGACCCTTTGTACAGGTGCTGAAACATCTTTATTCAGCTCCAACTGCCTATCTGAAGATACCAACTACTGCCCCCAACCGATATCTATATTGAGGGGCACTCAGCAGGGGTGTCCTCTCTCACCCGCCTTATTTGCCTTAATGATAGAACCCCTAGCTACCCTTATTAGGGGCAATTCAAATATTAAGGAGGTGACAGTGGGTTCAGCTGAATATAATCTAATTGCTGATGATCTCTTTCTTACCCTTACTATTCCTCTAATTTTTTTCTCTAATATTTTCCAGTTGCTAGATGTGTTTGGATGCTGGTCAGGGCTTTGTGTTAATGCAAATTTTTCGGAAGTCTTATATTGCAATGTCCACACATCAGTCTAGAGTCTTATTTCTCTTAACTTTGGGTATCGGGATTCCTCTGTGGGCCTGCCCTACTTAGGGGTTAAACTCACGACCCCTTTGAATACCCTTTATGAGGCTAATTATATCCTATTATACCGAGTCATTAGAGCGGATCTACAGAGATGGCACCTCACTCACATGTTCTGGGTGGGAAGGATTAATGTAATAAAAATTGTGGTTTTGCCCCGATTATTATATCTGTTATGCTCTTTCCCCTTTCCTGTACCTAAGCGTGATTTATCATTGTTACAGAAAGACATTTTTGCTTACACCCACACATTGGCAAGTCTGTCTTGTATTATAATAAGAAAGTGGGAGGACTCTCAGTCTCTAATCTTTGAAGATATTACTACGCAGCAAGATTGGCGCAGCTGGCCTTGATCAATGTCAAGAAAGGGGCGCTTAGATGGGTGGGCTTGGAGGAAGCTTTGCTATCCCCATATTCTATGCTCTTATGTGGTCTACTTGATTGATTTCATCCCTTCTCCCTTCTTCTGCTCAGGTGACTATTTATTCTCTCAAATTTCCCTTGCAATCTCTACCCTTACTGGGAAATCCCCTCTTCTCTCCTGGTGTCCCTCCTGTCTCATTTCAATGGTGGAGTACCTCTGGCGTGACCAAGTTACACGACTTTCTTCAGGGTAAGTCCCTGATTTCTTCGAGGCCTTCAAGTTACGTTATGACCTTCCCCTTAGGGAATACTTTAGGGCTCACCAAATATTGTCCTATTATGCCTCCCAGGCCCAGTGGGAGTTCAGAGTATAAAATATATACCCCAGACATTTAGGTTTACTATCTCTTTTTTACGGCCACATTAACGCTTCTCCTAAGCATATGAAGCTTACGGTAAATTCAGGTTAGATTTGGAAGAGGACTTATATTTGACCTTTTCATTAGGGAAGTGGCGGGATGGTTGTCCTGTTGTCGGCAAGAGTAGCTGGCAGGTTTCCCTTGCAGAAACGTCCCTTAAAATTCTACATAGGGTGTATATGGTCCCTGCTTTATGATATTTATCTGACCGTTTCCCCGCTGTGGTTCCGTGGTTGTGGCTCCAGAGGCACTATGTATGATGTTTGTCGACTTTTGGAGGCAGGTTCTTGACCGGTAAATACTTAGTCACTATATATTTAATAGCGAAAAATTGTGCACTATATCAATTGTGCACATTTATTTACACTTTATTTACACTTTCTATTTTTGCAATGTTATAGCTCCCATAGGGCACTATAACATTGCACACACCGATTTCCTAAACTGATCACTACATTGAACAGCACCACTGAACTAACCGGCAATGTTTACTTTCATTTTAGACGTGGCGATCAGACATCAGCCCAATTGCAGATGTCCGGTATTAGCCGTGGGTCCTGGTTGCCTATAGCAACCGGGATCCACCGGGTGTTATGCGCGCTCACCTGCTGAGTGCACGTCATACCTTGGGAGCCGCAGATGGATGTCAATGAATGTCCATTTGTGGCAGGGGGTTAAACTTAAAAAAGGAAACATTTATTTTAAGGGGACTTCTAGCACAAAATGCCCTGCACCAAAAACATTTTTTTTTTAAATGTGTTTACCTAATCAGTGGTGTGCGCACTTGATTAGCACTTGGTGGCGGCAAAAGACACAAAAGTCAGTGGGGGGGTCTGGCCACTCAGCCCGGAACAGCACAGATCCACTGCTGGCAGGACAGCCTTTGGTGTAGGGACACCACATTTTACTATTTATTTTGTGTAGACTAGTGTACTCTAGTGTAGTGTTTTTAGGGTACATTCACACGGGCAGGGTTGTCAGTGAGTTTTCCGCTGGGAGTTTGACCTGTGGGGGAAAATTTGCCGCAGCTCGAACTTGTATCAGGAAACTCACTGAAAACCCCCGCCCGTGTGAATGTACATTCACATGGGTGGGGGTGGCGCAAACTTCCAGCTGTTGAAAAACTACAACTCTCTGCATGTCCAGAAAGCAAAAGGCTGTCTGGGCATGCTGGGAGTTGTAGTTTTGCAAGATGTGGATGGCCACAGTTTAGGGAGCTATGCGCAGTGATCTGCAAACTGTGGGTCTCCAGATGTTTCAAAACTAAAACTCCCAGCATGCCCAAATAGCAAACTGCTGTCTGGACATGCTGGGAGTTGTAGTTTTGCAACAGCTGGAGGTCAACATTTTAGAGACCACTGCCTCCGGAGAAATGCTAAATAATGTGGATTTTCCACTGTACATTTTGGCGCAAGAAGACGCTGAAAAGAAATGTTCCCCTGACAGCTGCCAGAGCGAGCATAGAGATCGGGGACATGATAAAGGACATATCCTGCTGCTGTGCTGCTGGTTGTCTGAAGAGGAAGGAGGGAGGGAGGCTGTAGAGAATTCTTCCCCTGATCTGTTCGCAGAGAACTGTGTCCAGGCACAGCAAGGCTGCAAAATAGTGAGCAGAGCGAGACTGCACCTCCCCCACCAACAGTATGGGGCGGGTGTGCGCATCTCAGCCAATCACAGTGGCTTTCCTGACTCAGCATTTATCATCAGCTGCTTGGGAACATTTCTCTACAGGGAACAGTTTTCTTCAGTACACCGGCTCATCCTAATCAGCGAGTACTTACCGCATTAGGACGAGCCGGCTTGACCTGAAGCTAAACTGTCACAGTGTGTAAACATTCTGTGACAGAGAAGTGACTTCAGCCGTCATAGAAAGCCGATCGTCACAGACATCAGCGCGGCAACCCCCACGGATGGCCCTGCCCCAGATCGCTGTGATTGGTCAATCAATACAGATTGACCAATCACAGCAAAGGCAGTTGAAAAAACTGCCTTTCACAGTTCCGATCTCCTCGGTGCAGGGAGATCAGTTTGGAGATCAGAGCTGTGTAGCTCTGTACAATAAAAAAAATAAAAAATAAATGACCCCCTAAACAACCCCCTGTTACCCCTTCTAGTGATCCTGTGTAGGTGACATCAGCTGTCTTGGACAGCTGATTGTCACCATGCTCAGATCTAAACATTGTGGCCCTTTAGATGTTGAAATACTACAACTCCCAGCATGCCCTGACAGTCAACTGCTGTAGTTTTGCAACTTACACTTACTTAAACCCCCACAGCAGTACAAGGTGCTGAAAAAAGAAAAAAAAAACACTTAGTGGTTTCCGATGTTGCAAAACTACAACTCCCAGCATGCCCTGACAGCCAACATCTGAGACCACTGGCCTAAGTGACTTTTTTTTGCTGCAGCACCATGTACTGCCGTGTGCTCCTAAGCAAGTGGTGATCTCCAAACTGCAGCCCTCCAGGTTGCGGCAGGAGACAAAAAAAGTCAGTGGGGGGTCTGGCCACTCAGCCCGAAACAGCATAGATCCACTGCTGGCAGGACAGCTTTTAGTGCAGGGACACCACATTTTCCTCTTTATTTTGTGTAGAGTAGTGTAGTGTTTTTAGGGTACATTCACAGGGTTGTCTGTGAGTTTTCTGCTGTGAGTTCGACCTGTGGCGGAAAATTTGCTGCAGCTCGAACTTGTAGCAGGAATCTCACTGAAAACCCCCGCCCGTGTGAATGTACCCTCTACATTCACATGGGTGGGAGTGGGGTGGCGCAAACTTGCAGCTGGTGCAAAACTAGAACTCCCAGCATGCCCAGACAACCTACGGCTGTCCAGGCATGCTGAGAGATGTTTTGCAACAGCTGGAGGTCCACAGTTTGGAGACCACTGGTATGACCCATCAGTCTGCTGCCCCTAGCTTTTTTTTTGTTGCACTTTTTTTGAGGGGGCAATTGCAGCCCATGCCACCAGCATCTGTTCTGCGCTGCGTGGCCTGACCTTTCCCTGTGTGACTGCAATGATTGCTGATCAGTGATTTATTACTGATCACCACTTTTTTTTGCTTTTTTTTTTAGGGTTGTTTGCCCACAAAAAAAGTGAAAAAGAAAAGAAAAAAATACATGCACCCAAACTGCTGATCAGTAACAACAAATCATTGATCAGAAACAAGGGCAGTCTGCACACGGGGGAAAAGGTCCGGCCACACAGCGCAGTCACTGGTGGCACAGACCGCATACATCCCCCAAAAAGTGGCCAAAAAAAACAAACTACTTTATTACAGTAAAAGTAAAAAAAAGCACTGCACCTGCAACACATTATAAAACTGAAATAATCAAATAAAGTAAAAACACTATACATTTACACACACTTACCCCACCCTTTTAAAATTAAAATGATCGAAAGGTTCTTTTTTGGTGGAGGAGGAACACGCCATTCTTGCCTCCAAGACCACCAATGAGGGAGACCCCACCTTTCTCCCTTCCTCCCTCCCTCTTGTCATCATCCAGTGATGAGCCCCCTAGAAGGTAACACCGCAGGGCAATGCCAGTAGAGCCCCCCAAACTAGTGTCCCTGCCCCCCATAAAAGTTTTCCCTGTCCCGTGTAGAATTTTTCCCTGTCCCCCCATATAGGTGACCCCATCTGGACCCCAGATCCACACCCGTGAATCCAAATTGACCCCGCAGTTCTCACTGAAACTGACTTTACCTTTTTTTTTTTTTTAGAATTTTTTTTGGTCAATTTGATGGTGGCTCATAAGAACTTGTCTGCCCAACAGTTTGTGGCTCAACACCCCAATGCTTTTTTGGCTAGGCCTCCCATCAATGGAGTAAATCAAGTGGCTTTGGGGCTGCCATTGCACCGGGTGCAGAAATATCCATGTCGCAAGTCGGAGCTAAAGTCGCATGTGAGGAGGACGTGCCCCCCGGCACACCCCCTCCATGCGAGGCCCTGTCAACCTCTGCGACGGTCAGCCACCCCTGTGCAAATCCCTAATTTAGGCCTCCGGAGCGCTCTCACTCCCGATCTCCTGTACGGGGCCCCGGCAGCCCGCGGGAAGGGGGCGTGTTGACCAACACATGAAGCGGCGGCTGACACACCCCATCAATACAACTCTATGGCAGAGCCTGAACGCTGCCTTCGGCAATCTCCGGCTCTGCCATAGCGCTGTATTGAGGGGATGTGTCGGTCACCGCTTTGTGCGGTGATCAACACGCCCCCTCTTCCTGCGGGCTGCCGGGGCCCCGTACAGGAGATCGCGGGGGGCCCTTAGGATAGGGGATACGTTTTTCAGGACTGGACTACTCCTTTAAGGTGAAAATGGGCTGCATCCTTAAGGAGTTAATCTCTATTTCTACACATATTTGTACATCTATATACAGTGGGGCAAAAAAGTATTTAGTCAGCCACCAATTGGGCAAGTTCTTCCACTTAAAAAGATGAGAAAGGCCTGTAATTTTCATCATAGATATACCTCAACTATGAGAGACATAATGAGAAAGAAAGAAATCCATAAAATCACATCTCCTCTAGAGCAGTGATGTTTTGGGGCTGTCAATGGGCAACACTGACTTTCAACTCCCTCCAAAGGTTTTCTATGGGGTTGAGATCCGGAGACTTGCTAGGCCACTCCAGGACCTTCAAATGCTTCTTACGAAGCCACTCCTTCATTGCCCGGGCAGTGTGTTTGGGATCATTGTCATGCTGAAAGACCCAGCCATGTTTCATCTTCAATGCCCTTGCTGATGGAAGGAGGTTTTCACTCAAAATCTCACGATACATGGCCCTATTCATTCTTTCCTTTACATGGATCAGTCATCCTGGTCCCTTTGAAGAAAAACAGCCCCAAAGCATGATGTTTCTACCCCCATGCTTCACAGTAAGTATGGTGTTCTTTGGATGCAACTCAGCATTCTTTCTCCTCCAAAAATGACGAGTTGAGTTTTTACCAAAAAGTTCTACTTTGGTTTTATCTGACCATATGCCATTCTCCCAATTCTCTTCTGGATCATCCAAATGTTCTCTAGCAAACTTCAGATAGGCCTGGACATGTCCTGGCTTAAGCAAGGGGGGCACATCTGGCACTGCATGATTTGAGTCCCTGGTGGCGTTTTGGTGATCTTTTTGATACCACGTGGTGAGATCTTCCATGGAGACCCAGATCGAGAGAGATTATCAGTGGTCTTGTATGTCTTCCATTTTCTAATAATTGCTCCACCAGTTGATTTCTTCACACCAAGATGCTTACCTATTGCAGATTCAGTCTTCACAGCCTGGACCAGGTCTAAAATTTTGTTTCTGGTGTCCATCGACAGCTCTTTGCTCTTGGACATAGTGGAGTTTGGAGTGTGACTGTTTGAAGTTGTGGACAGGTGTCTTTTATACTGATAAGTTCAAACAGGTGCCATTAATAGGTAAAGGTAAAGAGTGGCGGACAGAGTAGACTCTTGAAGAAGTTACAGGTCCGTGAGAGCCAGAAATCGTGCTTGTTTGTAGGTGACCAAATACTTATTTTCCTCCATAATTTGCAAATAAATTAGCTAAAAATCAGACAATGGGATTTTATGGATTTTTTTTCTCATTATGTCTCTAAGAGTTGAGGTATACCTATGATGAAAAATTACAGGCCTGGGAGAACTTGCACAATTGGTGGCTGACTAAATACTTTGTTGCCCCACTGTATGACCCCCTGACGTCAATGTTGTGGCTAGTTCGGACAAGGAAATGTAACCACTGTGATAAACAAATAAAACTTGCTTACCCCTGGGGTAGTCTTACGAAATATATCTTCCCCCTTGATAACGCTTTCAATAACTGCATTTTTCAAGATGCTGTGTTCTTCTGGTGTTAGGTGACTGGACTCCAGCTGTTCTTTACAAGCCTGACAGTGACCACTTTAGGAAGTATGGAAACATTTGTTACTTAAAGGAGGACACATCAACCATAGCTATTCACAATGCAACCTCTCTGGACTGGATTTCTTGTGAGGTTTTTTAGTAACAGTGCATAATATGCACACTGATCAATCTCATTGACAAGATGGTTTCAAAAAAGTTTCACTGTATATGGATGCTAAATAATTCTATGCCAGCCTTTGTAGATTATGCAGATCACATGGATTAAACAATTTATAGTGAGAGACCAGAAAGGGTGGTAAAGGCACTTTTTATGTGCCTGTCCACACACAAATTAATCCTCCTCCTTTCCCCAATACTGAACATGTATGTTTACTTAAAGTAGACTACAGACAATCCTTTCCTGGTCACTTCTGACAGTGTCCTATCTCCTTGCATAACCAATGGTTTCAATATCTTGAAAACTGCTTTTCTAACCATTGACATTAGAACATTTGGGGCAAGAAGAAAGTGGGCAGCAGGGATCAGTGACTGACAAGTGCATGCATTTTGGTCTGTCTGAGCAAAATCTTGTACCTTCTATAAGAGTTGCAATGTTATTTTTTGAATAAACAAAAATAATAATGATGATGATGTGTGCAGTGCACAGTGTTAAAGGAGATATCCATTGGTGAAAAACGTATCCCCTATTCTAAGGATAAGGGATAAGTTTCAGATCGTGGGTGGTCCGACCGCTGGGGCCCCCCGCGTTCTCCTGTACGGGGCCCGCGGGAAGGGGGTGTGTTGTCCACTGCACGAAGCGGTGGCTGACACGCCCCCTCAATACAACTCAATGGCAGAGCAGGAGCGCTGCCTTCAGCAATCTCCGGCTCTGCCATAGCGATGTATTGAGGGGGGGGGGGGGTCGGCCACCACTTTGTGCAGTGGTCAACACCCGCTATCTGGCCAGCGAGCCGGGGCCCCATACAGGAGATCACAGGGGGCCCCAGCGGTCGGACCCCCCGTGATCTGAAACGTATTCCCTATCCTTAGGATAGGGGATACGTTTTTCACCACTGGACTACCCCTTCAAATACATAACAAGAAATATTAGATATACATGGACCTATTTCTAAATGGCCCAAGAACACGCTGCCAACAGAATTGACTGCTAGACAAAAGGTAAGATGTAATTTCCACACCAACTACTGGAAAACATGTGGGCAATTCTAACATGCGGAACCCCCCACCCCTTACTGGACATAAATTGGAACACTTACTTGTCTGTGACTTTAGTAAGCTGTCCTTTCCATGTTTCATTTGGAGTTCTGAAAGATAAAGCACCGACCTCTTATCAATGAAATAAAAGAAAAAAACATACCGGATAAAATCTTCAAGTGATTATGTTGATCATTTTAATTAGAAAGCAAATTATGACCAAGGTGGAACAACATTCTTGGTTCACACAATTTTGCTTCAGTTCTTTGGAAAATCTGTTGCCTAGGTAATGTATAAAATAACAATAATAATTCTTAGTTTATATAGAGCACACAGATTCCACTATTTGTTTTTTCCCTATTGGGGCTCACAGTCTAAATTCACCTACAGGTATGTGTTGGAGAGGAGGAAACCAGAGTACCCAAAGCAAAAGTATGGAGAACATATAAACCCGTTGCAGATGTTGTCCTTAGTGGGATTTGAGCCTAGGACCCCAGCGCTGCAAGGCAACACCAAAAGTATGCAATTAATCTGGAATGTGTGACATGAATTCAGTTATTCACTGTCATCTCAAGAATACATGAAGGCAAAAATGTTCTGGGCCAATAATACAAAAAGATGCAAGTTATCCTTCAATATAAGACTATACAAAGAATATGGCATTCATAATAAGTAATAGTTACAGAGGTACTCTAGTACATTAAAACTTATCCTCTGATGGCGGGGAGTCAGAGCACTGATGCCCTTCGCAATCTCCTGAATGGTACCCCGGAGATACACGGCCGCTGTACTTGTGTATGTTTGGTGCTCCGGTGTCAACCCTACTTCATGCACAAAGAGAGCCGTTTAGGAGATCGCAGGGGGTCCCAGTGGCTGGAACCCCTGCAATCAGTTATCTCCTATCCTGCATATAAGTTTTAATGTACTGTACCCCTTTAAAGTTCATCCTTCCTGCACAGTGACCTCTGCACAGATCCTATAAAACTCTCCCACAAAAGTAAATAGGGTCCCATCCAGTCTATTGTTTCCCATGTGCATGGGCCTGCTCTAAAGCACCTCTCTAAAAGCAGTGCAGAAAGCTCATAATACTTAATACATAATATTAACCCTTCAGACGCGGCGATCAAAGGTGACCGCCGCGTCTGAAGCAAAAGTGACACTAACCAGGCTGCTCAGTCGGGCTGTTCGGGACCGCCGCAGTGAACGCGGCGTCCCGAACAGCTTACAAGACACCGGGAGGGACCTTACCTGCCTCCTCGGTGTCTGCTCCGGGCCGGGATCCCCTGCATGGCCGGTGCTCTCCTTCGACGTCATCACGTTGTCGCGCACGCCGTCCCGTCATCCAATAGGAGCGGCGTGTGTAGCGACGTGATGACGGCGACAGAGAGCGTGGATCCCGGGGAAGAAGATGTCCGGAGCGTCGGGGGCACCACGGGGACGCGGCGACAGTGATGGAGTGACATCCATGGCAGCGGTGACGAGCGGTGACGGGTCCGGAGCAGCGGGGACACGTGAGTATTACATCCTACCAGTGGTCTTCAACCTGCGGACCTCCAGATGTTGCAAAACTACAACTCTTAGCATGCCCGGACAGCCAACGGCTGTCCGGGCATGCTGGGAGCTGTAGTTTTGCAACATCTGAAGGTCCGCAGGTTGAAGATCACTGTTGGGTTCACAAACCTTTTTTTCTAGATTTTGCACCTTTAAAATTGGGTGCTTCTTATATGCCGGTGCGTCCTATAGGGCGAAAAATAAGGTACTTAGCAAAGCCTATAAAGAAGCACATAGGGGAGATTTATCAAAAATCTGGCATTTGATACTCTGCAACACAAAATGTAACTAAACATGTACGGTTTCCCGACCGGACCTACGAACGTAGTCAACAGCATTTTTAGGTCCGGTCGAGAAGCCGTATATGGGGCAAAACAGAGCCAACCGGAGGCAGCGTTTCACTCCAGTCGCTCACTGAAATACATTAGATACGGGACCGCATACGGCAGCGTGCGGTTGCCCCGCCACCGACTCTCCGCCCCCCTCTCCCCAGCCGCATACGGTCCTGTATCTTAAGAAACGTAGTGTGCATGCACCCTTACTCTGGTTGAATCACAGTTACAAGTGGGGTACCACAGGAATCCAGGGTCCACTTCTTTTCAATATGTTTACTAATGACTAAAGATGGGCAAACTTTTGAAAAGTTTGGTTAGCTGGGCTCGTCAAAATTTAGGAAAATGTTCCAGCAATAAATGAGCCTCAAAACATAAGTGTTAAGCCTAATTGGCTTTATTTGTGGGAGTGGCGTGGGGTATATAACCACCCCTCTCCCACAGCTAGGGGCGTATGTTACGTTGGCGGTAGTGCTCCTAGTAGTCTACCGTGTTAGTTCATACGCCCCGGAGTGAGTAGTGGTGTCTTGGTGTATCTATCCCCCGTCCTTCTGCGACGTCCGTCAGGTAAGTGCCGGCTCCCTGCTCAATCTATGCTGCCTTCCCCCCCTTTTTATTTCACTCCCCGTGCTGCATTGTTTCTGTAGTGCAGGGCACGGCTCACCCCCGGCGGGGTCGCCCCCTCGCTACATTCTCAGGGACCTGGACCTTCCCGCCGGCCTTGCTGCCACTATCGGGAGTCCGGGTTTCCCTGGGCAACCATGGGGCCCCGTCCATTACATACCTCCCGCTCCGGCTGTGGGGCAGTGCAGGGACAACTCACCCACGGCGGGACCGCAGCCTCGCTACACTCGGGGTCCCGGACCCTCCCGCCGGCCTTGCTGCCACTATCGGGAGTCCGGGTTTCCCTGGGCAACCATGGGGCCCCATTCCTCACTTACCTCCCGCTCCAGCTGGTGGACGTCCCTCGCTCCGCTCTCGCAGCTTGTCGGGGCAGGGTTTTTGCGGCCCCGGCCGATGACGTCACTCCCCCGGCGGCATCTCGCGTCACTCACCTAGGGGAGGCCGGCCCGGGCACGGTTCGGGGTTGCTCGTCCTCCTGCTGGGCCTCGCGCTCTTCCCTCCACGAGCCCCCAGCATGTCTCCCCTTTTCCCTCCCCGCTGCCACTCGCCGTGCAGGTACAGGTGGGGGGGGGGTTCGGCGGCTCAGTCCAAACCTGGGGGCCTAGCGGCGGGGAAGCACCTCGCCACCGGGCCCAGCCTCAATAGGGAAATAGGGGGAGGGGAGACAATATCCACTGGGGGTTAGGTTAGCAAGGGGTCACTCCGCCAGGTTCATATTTTAAAAATGCAATACAGTAGTCAGCCACAGTATTAAAATATAAAACAATACATATTCTAATACAGATATTGATACCAACTGTTGCATATCCTGTTAAACCCTTGGCCACTGGCCAGCACGCTCACATGCAGGGGGCCTTAGGGGGCAGATGGGTATAGAGGTAGGGGCTCAAGGGGGGGGGGGGGGGGAATTTCTCACTTAGGGCCGACACGTCCCGACAGCATACACTTAGTCATCACTTCTACACTGCATACATCATGTCAGGCACTTAACTGCCACCCTTCTCTCCCGTTTTTCCAATATTTCCATGTGTATCCCTTCAGCTGAGAGTCGGGTCGCGCCAATACAGGCTCCCTATCTTTCCACAGCTCGGGATTCAGCAGGTCAGTGTCTCAAATCTATCAGCCAGGTCCACTCAGGCACCAATACTGTTCTTACCAGTCATAATTTGTGTTTTACCAGCACCCATATCTGGCCCGGACAGGTGTCGACTGGTATGTCGCAGCCCTCGGACATTGTGGACGCCCTCTCCGTCCATGAAACCCCAGCCAGGGCTTCTGACCCGGCAGTACGACCTCCTACCGTTCCTGGACTATCCCCAGGCTGATGCAGGAACTCAGGAGCAGGGGTATCCCCTTCTCGGCCACAGCCAGGAAAGGGGAGCTGTTCAGTCTGCTGAACACAGACCGAGCCCCCCCTGCAGGGCAAGACGCAGCTACAGCACAGTCTTCCAGCACCTCCTTATCTCAGCTGCATATCATGATGAGCCAGGTCCTCTCTTCAGTATCCGGGTTCCAGGCCAGACTGGAGGAGATGGAACGCTCCAGGGCCACGTACGTAGTCCCAGCCCCAGCAGTTCCTGTGGCTTCTACCTCTCAGGCTCCGCCTTCAGGTACGCCTCAGCCTCCTCCGAATGTCAGACCTGCTCATTTTATCCCGGCAGCAATTAAGAAAGACATACTGGAAGGGAAGGATATCAATCTGGCCCTGTTGCTAATAGCCACAACCGATGTCAATAGATGTCAATAGAGATACCATTTGTTCAGTTAATACCAGCCGCAGAGAGGAACTTGACTTGTACCTCCATAAAGTGGCCCAAATGGCATATAAATATGGCGGTTCTACTTTTTACGAGTATCATAAGTCATTTGCGGCCGCTGCATACGCTCAATTCAACTATGTTACCAATTGGGGATCCGTGGACACCGAGCTTTACTGTGAACATTTTGCAGGCCTGAAAGCCCCCTCCTGCAACTGGTGTGGGGTCACCACCCACACATCCAACTGGTGCCCACAGGTAAAAGACCAGGACAAGCCAAGCACCAGCAAAGGACCCAACACCTCCGCCCCCTCCAGCCAGAGGAACAACACCTCCCTGGACAGGCTGGGCAGGCCGGTGAGATATCTGAGCAAGTCCCAGATATGCAATAACTTTAATTTGTCCACATCCGCTTACAGTAATTGCAGGCTCCTCCACATTTGCTACCTCTGTTACCGGGCCCACCCCAGCTCCATCTGCTCTCAAAAGGGTTCCCAGGCATGACTAGGCATGGTGCGGGCTAACGTCCTGGCTCGCATCCTAGCCAGTCACCCTGTTCCCTGCTGGGTCAGGTGGCTGGTGGATGGTTTCCATGGGGGGGTTTCACACGGGGCTGATCGCCCTACCACAAAGCACCCACGAATGCCCAAACCTACTGTCAGCCCTCTCGGAGCCAACGGTCGTGTCCGAACTGATACAGGCCGAGCTCTCGAAAGGCTTCATGATCGGCCCTTTCGATGTACCCCCTTTTCTTTGTTGGAGAGTTAGCCTGTTGGGGTTAGCCACTGGAAAATGTTCTAATAAAAAAAGGTTGATCTACGACCTCTCCGCGTCTTACTTCACTAACATCCCCAACATCAATGCTCTAATTCCCTCTGACCAATTCACTATGAAGTATTCCACAATTGATCAAGCCATACAGGCCATACTGCACTGGCAGGCAAGCGCACGTGGCTTTCCAAAGCGGACATCACCGACGCTTTCAAGCTTCTCCCCATAAAACAAGATCTCTGGCAATGACACGGGGTGAAATGGGCAGGTGAATATTACTTTGCCACGAAACTCGCCTTCGGAGCCAAAAGCAGCCCCTGGCTTTTCGATGAGTTAGCCATGGCTCTCCACTGGGCACTTCAGCACGTTTCCAACTGTCAATATAACATAAACTATTTAGACGACTTTCTTCTGCTGGAACACCCGGATCATAGCCCCTCAAACCTCAGGTCTTTGCTAGCTCTGTTTGAGGAAGTCGGGGTCCCCATCTCACCTCACAAAACCGAAGGTCCGTCTACGCAGCTCACCTTTTTAGGTATTGTTCTAGACACCGAGAAAATGCAAGTCAGCCTTCCCCAGGAGCAACTGGTAAGGGTCCGTGAGGTCATTCAAAAAATTGCCAAGTGTCGTACAGTGTCCAGGGTTGAGCTTCAAAGTCTCTTAGGCATGATGGCCTTCGCTATGTGGATCATACCGCAAGGCAGATCGTTCATATCAAGACTTCTGGGTCTACTCCCCTCTGTTTCAGGTCAGAGGCACGTCATACACATTGACAGGGAGGCCATGTCGGATTTACTCATGTGGGACCACTTTCTAGGGAACTGGAACGGGATTTAGTTTTTTGTTCCCGCAGTCACTGAAATGTCCCCTACAGTGGCATCCGACGCGTCAGCTGTCGGCTTTGCTGCCCTCCACGGTTCTCACTGGCTGGCGGTTCTCACTGGCAGTTCTTGGACCAACTCCACTGTCTGCTTTATGTGCGACAACATGTCCACCGTTGAAATCTTAAACAAAGGGCGTTCCAGGTCTCCGCATATATTGCGATTTGTTAGAAGTTTTGTCTGGTTGTCACTCCGATACAATTTCCATTTCTCAGTTGTACATATTGAAGGCAAAAATAATATAGCAGCAGATGCCATATCCCGAGGTAACATGAACCTATTCTTTCAGGTACGCCCAGAGGCAGACGAAGTCGGGGCTCCGATTCCCGCAATACAGCACCTACTCATGGATTAGCCAACTTCATTTCCATAGCAAACTCCCTTATCAGACAGTCCTTTGCACCCAGCACCAAATGAGCATATGACGCAGCTCTAGCCTCTTTTTCTTTTTTTATGCACAATCAAGGTCTTCCTGCCACCATTTCAGTGCACTCCTCCCTAGCTTATGTTGGTTTCTGCCACTCTTCTCTTCACCTCTCCCATAACACCATCAAGTTACACTTAGCAGGTCTCCAACATGACAGGTCTCTCACCCATCCTGAGGCACTTTCCTTACTTTCAGCTCATCCTATCAAGGCAGCACTAAAAGGCATTCTTCTCCTGTCACATCCTAAGCCTTCCACTCGCGCACCAGTCACTGGGGAACTCTTCCGGTCCATGTCCTCTCTCCTCGACACTCACCCTTTCGGTTTTCAAATCAGTACTGTTGTCAAAGCGCCTATCTACCTAGCCTTCTACGGTTTTTTAAGGCCAGAGGAATTTACACGCTGCGGCACAAGGTCATGCGGTCTCCTCACGAGCCAACTCACACCACACGGGTCAGGTTTCGCTCTTTCACTACCCTCCACTAAAACATGCAGATGGGGAGCCACCATACGTTACTTCCCCATTTTTCATCAATGGTGTCCGGTTGCTACACACTCACAGCTTCTCTCCACTCTTCATAGTCGCCCGGCAGGCAGCCCTCTCCTACCGGTTAATGGGCTAGCACTTTCCTCCTCACAGTTCACTAAATATGTGCGCACCTTAGTCAGCATTCTGGGCCACGATCCCACTCGCATATCAGGTCACTCCTTCAGAGTAGGGGCAGCCTCAGCGGCTTCCAAACACAATACTCCAGCTCATGTCATCAAGAAGCTGGGAAGCTGGAACTCGGCCTGCTTCGACCGCTACGTCCCAGATCCATCCACTGAGATGGCTCATGTATTTAAAGTGTTGGCTTTATAAAAACAAATAAAATAGAGTTGCACCCTACTTTTGACTCTTTGCCCTCTATAGGCGTGCCCACGTTCGTGGTATTTGGGCACACCTCATGCGCTAGCTTACTTCCTTCTTAGGTCCTCTAGGATGATCCACAGTCCCAGGTCGGTAAGTACAGTTAATTATATGTTTCTACAGGTCTCGCTCAAGGCTCTTCGAGCCATGACCACAAGTGTTAAGCCTAATTGGCTTTATTTGTGGGAGTGGAGTATATAACCACCCCTCTCACACAGCTAATGGCGTAAGTTACGTTTGCGTCTCCCACCCAACCCTCCCTTATTCTAGGCACTCACACCAGGGCATGCCCTCTATAGGCGTGCCCCTATGGTGCCAGAAGAGCAAAAAAAAAAAAAAGAAGAAAAATACATTGCATACTATTTTGGAAACTACACCCCTCAAGGAATGTAGCAAGAGGTACAGTGAGCCTTAACACCCCACAGGTGTTTGACGACTTATTGTTAAAGTCGGACGTATAAATGAAAAAATATATATATTTTTCACTAAAATGCTGGTTTTCCCCCAAATTTTACATTTTTACAAGGGGCGATAGGAGAAAATGCCCCCCCAAATTTGTAACCCCATTTCTTCTGAGTGTGGAAATACACCATGTGTGGAAGTCAAGTGCTCTGCTGGCGCACTACAATGCTCAGAAGTGGAGGAGCGTCATTGAGCTTTTGGAGAGAGAATTTGTTTGGAATGGAAGTCAGGGGCCATGTGTGTTTACAAAGCCCCCTGTGGTGGCAGAACAGTGGACCCCCCCCCACATATGCCCCATTTTGGAAACTACACCCCTCACAGAATTTACTAAGGGGTGCAGTGAGTATCTACACCCCACTGGCGTTTGACAGACCTTTGGAACAGTGAGCTGTGCAAATGAAAAATTTAATTTTTCATTTTAACGGACCACTGTTCCAAAAATCTGTCAGACACCTGTGGGGTGTAAATGCTCACCTTATTACATTACGTGAGGGGTGTAGTTTCCAAAATGGGGTCACATGTGGGAGGGGGGTCCACTGTTCTGGCACTATGGGGCTTTGTAAACACACATGGCCTTCAATTTCGGACACATTCTCTCTCCAAAAGCCCAATGGCGCTCCTTCTCTTCTGAGCATAGTAGTTCGCCCTCAGAGCACTTTACATCCACATATGGGGTATTTTCTAACTCAGAAGAAATGGGGCATGCAAATTTTGGGGGGCTTTTTTCCTATTCTCCTTTGTGAAAATGAAAAATATAGGGTAACACCACCATTTTAGTGGGGGTCTTTTTTTCATTTTACTGCTTGTGAAAAAAATATGAGGCAACACCAGCATGTCAGTGTAAAAATTAACTAACATGCTGGTGTAGACCCCAACTTTACCTTTGCATAAGGGGTAAAAGGAGAAAAAGCCCCCAAAATCTGTAACGTAATTTCTCCCGAGTACGGAAATACCTCATATGTGGCCCTAAACTCTTTCCTTGAAATTCTTCAGGGCTCCAAAGCGAGAGAGCGCCATGCGCATTTGAGGCCTAAAATGTGGATTTGAATCCGCCACAAAAATACCCTACGGCAGTGTTTCCCAAATGGGGTGTCTCCAGCTGTTGCAAAACTCCCAGCATGCCACAGTCTGTGGGGGGGGGGGGGGACTGTGTAAGGGTGCAGTGTATATGTAGTGTTTTACTTTTCATTGTGTGTAGTGTAGAGTTTTTAGGGTACATTCACATGGTCGGGTTTACAGTGAGTTTCTCGCTGGGAGTTTGAGCTGCAGCGGAAAATTTGCTGCATCTCAAACTTGCAGCAGAAAATAGCTGTAAACCCGCCCGTGTGAATGTACCCTGTACATTTACATGGGGGGGGGCTTCAGCTGTTGCAAAACTACAACTCCCAGCATGCACTGACAGACCATACATGCTGGGAGTTGTAGTTATGCAACAGCTGGAGGCACATTGGTTGCGAAACACAGAGTTTTTTTTACCTAACTCAGTGTTTCGCAACCAGTGTGCATCCAGCTGTTGCAAAACTAGAACTCCCAGCATGTACAGTGCATGCTGGGAGTTGTATTTTTGCAACAGCTGGAGGCACATTGCTACAACTCCCAGCATGCCCTTTGGTAGTCTGTGCATGTTGGGAGTTGTACTTATGCAACAGCTGGATGCACACTTTTTTTTTATAGAAAAAAATATGCCTCCAGCTGTTGCATAACTACAACCCCCAGCATGCACAGACTACCAAAGGGCATGCTGGGAGATGTAGTTGGAACTCCAGCTGTTGCAAAACTACAACTCCCAGCATGCAAAGCAAAAGGGTTGCTAAGCAACAGCAGGAAGTGAACAGGCCTCACCTCCTGCTGCATCCTGCCGCCGGGACCGCCGCCCCTGCTGCCACCAATCCTGCTGCTCCTGTCGCCGCCACCGCTCCTGAGGCCCCCGCCAGACCAGGGAAAGGTAGGAGAACCCAGCCGGCCCCGATCGTTGCCATGATCACCGTCCCGATCACTTCCCAGCAGGGTCGCGATTGGTCGGTCTTTCCAACCGATCAATCACGTTAACGTGAGGCGGAACCCGTGCCACCTCACTCCTGCTGGGTAAGGGGACTTTCTCGGACATTCTCACAACGAGTTTCAGGGAATTAATGTCCCTTTCATCACGCCTGATGAAAGGGATATTAATTCCCTGAAACACGTTGTGTGTGCTAAATAAATGTTTAAACTTACCGGAGCAGTCATCTTTGTCCACCATACAGCAGCGCGATATCAAGCTTCTAGTTTCCTGTCCTTTGGTTGCTGATATTTAACTAAGTGACCTCTCGTTGGACTTCTGTTCACCCACACTATAACAAAGTGCATTGGGTTTAGTTTGGGTGAACAGGTTGATAGTTTTAATGTAACATTGGTGCTGGGTATGTGCAGTGTGCAGACAGTACCTCATTATTCCATTGGGCAAGAGTAGCACTTTGCTATGAGCAGAATGGCTCGCTGCCATCGCTTTTGCTTGCACAGATGGGGTGTGTGCATGCACATAACCAATAACAGCTGACATAGCATCACTGGAAGTGAGTCCACAAATCTTACAGGACATAGCCCGTCTTTACTCTTACTCCCTCCTAGTTATTATCACTTACCACCACTGTCAGGAACGAGAGATTATAAATCATAACCCCACTTCTTACAATATTAGTAGGATATACACAGGGCTGTGGAGTCGGAGTCGAGGAGTCGGACTAAATTTTGGGTACCTGGAGTCGGAGTCGGCAAACAATGCACCGACTACGACTCCTACTAAATTTAGATTGGAATAAAAAAAAAAAAAGCAAGTTTAAATGTCCCAATTCACAAACAGTTATAATTAATGACTTCTCTACTGTAAGAATAAAGACCAATGCATGCAGTGCCTCACGTAACCGCAAAACAAACACGTTAAGTGACCGTGAAGAAGCATACTTTTCGTGTGCTTCACTATATGGCACGCAACGCACAATTAGGAGCGGCAATACTTATACTTACCATAGTGTTGTGTTCCGCTGTTACAGGGAAGGGGGCGTGGTGGTCGTCACGCCCCCTGCCATAGACTTGCATTAAGGGGGCGAGCCGTGATGTCACGAGGGGAGAGCCATGAAGTCACGCTGCTCCGTCCCCTGTATCGCCCGTCATTATGCACAGAGCGAACTCGCTCTGTGCAGTAATTATAGCAGGGTGCCGCAGCGGCGATCCCGGGGGTCCCCAGCAACAGGACCCCGGCGATCTGACATCTTATCCCCTATTCTTTGGGGAGGGGATAAGAGGTCTAGGGGCGGAGTACCCGTTTAAACTTTAAACAGGACTATGGGATTCTACTAGGGAAATCATGTTTTATAATAAATGCCCCTTCCTGGATCCTACCACTGCCCTATCTTCAGCAGCCGATCAGCACACAAAAAGGAGAAGGCAGCAGCTTCTGCCCAACTACCTCTCTCTGCTAGAAGAGCTTAGAAAAACTTGGTGGAACAGCTTCTTGGATTCAACTGTAAGTGTTTATAAATACATTCGCATATTACCGTATATACTCGAGTATAAGCCGAGTTTTTCAGCATGATTTTTCGGCTTATACTCGAGTGAACTCCCCCACCCCCCTCGGCTTATACTCGAGTGAACTCCCCCACCCGCAGTGGTCTTCAACCTGCGGACCTCCAGAGGCTTCAAAACTACAACTCCCAGCAAGCCCGGGCAGCCATCGGCTGTCCGGGCTTGCTGGGAGTTGTAGTTTTGAAACCTCCGGAGGTCCGCAGGTTGAAGACCACTGCGGCCTTCGACATCATCCAGCCCCCTCTTACCCCCCTTTAGTTCTGAGTACTCACCTCCGCTCGGCGCTGGTCCGGTCCTGCAGGGCTGTCCGGAGAGGAGGTGGTCCGGTGGCATAGTGGTTCCGGGCTGCTATCTTCACCGGGAAGGCCTCTTCTAAGCGCTTCGGGCCCGGCCTCAGAATAGTCACGTTGCCTTGACAACGACGCAGAGGTGCATTCATTGCCAACGTACTTCTGCGTCATTGTCAAGGCAACGCCTCTATTCCGGGCCGGAAGCGCGGAGAAGAGGCGCCCCCAGTGAAGATAGCAGCCCGGAACCACTATGCCACCGGACCACCTCCTCTCCGGACAGCCCTGCAGGACCGGACCAGCGCCGAGCGGAGGTGAGTACTCAAAACTAAAGGGGGTGAGAGGGGGCTGGATGATGTCGAAGGCCGCAGTGGTCTTCAACCTGCGGACCTCCGGAGGTTTCAAAACTACAACTCCCAGCAAGCCCGGACAGCCGATGGCTGCCCGGGCTTGCTGGGAGTTGTAGTTTTGAAACCTCTGGAGGTCCGCAGGTTGAAGACCACTGAGGGCGAATGATGAGAAGAGGATGATGAAGGGGGGGGGGTGTGGGATGATGACAAGAGGATGATGAAGGGGGGGTGGGATGATGAAGGGGGGATGTGTGGGATGATGACAAGGGGATGATGAAGGGGGGATGTGTGGGATGATGACAAGGGGATGATGAAGGGGGGATGTGTGGGATGATTACAAGGGGATGATGAAGGGGGGATGTGTGGGATGATAAGGGGATGATGAAGGGGGGATGTGTGGGATGATGAAAAGGGGATGATGATGAGGATGTTAATGACGGGTCTGGATGATGACAGGGGGGATGATGTATTTCCCACCCTAGGCTTATACTCGAGTCAATAACTTTTCCTGGGATTTTGGGTTGAAATTAGGGGTCTCGGCTTATACTCGGGTCGGCTTATACTCGAGTATATACGGTAATACAGAGGAGTTGGAGTCGGAAGTACAAAAAACTGTGGAGTCGGAACACTCCACAGCCCTGGATATACATACAACAATGAAGCTTTACCCAAGATTACCTTTCAAACCAGGACTTTATAGTTTTCATCAGAGGTTGTCCAGGGTAGATTTGATTTTCTCTGAAATATGTGAGGATACCAAGAAGCTTCCTCCTAAAATCCTCATCCTGTAAGTCCTGATCAGCATTAAAAAGACTCTGAATGGCATCTTCAGGGGGTATGAAGTCTCTATGTAGAATTTCATCATAGAGTGTCCAGGCCAGCTTGTCCTCGCGGTGCACGATAGCTCCTTTTATACACTCTCCATAATTCCTGGCTGAAGGTGTGTCGGCTTTCTTGATACTTTCTAAAGAGGCTATTGCTTCCCTCCAGCGATCAGTTTCACTTAGACCTTTGATAAGGAGGCTGTGGGCCCCAGTATCCAAAGTATCAAACTTAATTTTCATAATATCACACACATCATAAATCTCTTTGTTCTGTTTCTGTTGGACACATAACACTAGATATTTTAGGAGTAATTTGTAAGTAACATCCCCCTCCTTTACAGCCACATAAGACAGCAAAGACTTAGCAATGTCTATATCAGTGTTCTTTTTAATCATCAGGCCCATCGCGTAATCCTCAAAGCTTCCATAACCTTCATGTTCCAATTTTAGGCTGTGCCACCCATCCACACTCAATGGCTCAGAAGGCAAAGCTATTTTGTTGTCTGTTAAACGTGTGGCAGAGGGCTTGGCTCCTGTCAATGCCTTATTCTTGTCAGACCGTGTTTTGGCAGCTCCTGCATTAAATACAGATGAGCCTCTCATGTATTCCTTTCCTTCAGGCTGCCTTGGATATTTACTGTAGGATCCAGGTTTGTTTGCATGAGCATTTGCACTACATGTAGCACTTATGGTCTGAACAGGGTTGTACACTGGCCCTGCGTTTATATAGGGCATGAAAGCAGAAGTGACCTGATGTAGCGGCACTTTGAGGGCACATACTGTCCTATACCATGACCTGCATATCAGGAGGGATAACATGCTGCTGGCTAGCACGGATATTCCTCCAGGCTTTGAATGTTCTTCCACAAGAAGATTTAGCAGTAGCTATAGAAATAAGATGGAACGAATCATCATGAGACATGAAGAAAATAGATCGGGGAAGTTCCTACAACAAACACATTAGACTCACTGCTCCTCTTCTAGTGACCACATGTCGGTGTCAACTCGTAAACACTTCCGGATTCACCACAAACCAATCAAAACACGAGAATTCAAGTATCGCTAGAGGGCTTCATCTATTAACCGTCGTCTCTAGAAACGGGCGCCATTTTTGCATAGATCATTCGGCGCTGTACATGAAAGAGGTCTGCAGAAAAATGTCTTTTTGCCTACAGTTTACGTGCGGAGTTAGAGACGTCGTATAAAACTGCCATGGAGACCATAGTAACTGCCGGGAGAAACAAAGTGCGAGGAAGTGACGCGGTGAGGAAAGTCGTGTTGTGCTGTGGAAACGATTACAGAGCAGAGGGGGATGTGGGAGAGAATTGTGCAGGATATCTCATCTAGGTATGTATTTATCACTGTGTTATGTGCACGACATGACTGCATAGAGCTCTGCTGGGAGACGCCAACAGCCTTCAGGTGCCGGAATGTAAATGAACATTGGAGGAGATTTATTACACCTTGTGCAGAGGACCATTTGCCCATCGCAATCAATCAATCCGATTGCTTTTTATCTATAGATTAGCGATCTCCGACCTGTCTATAGGTTGGCGATCTCCGACCTGTGTCTGTAGGTTGGCGATCGCCGACCTGTGTCTATAGGTTGGCGATCGCCGACCTGTCTATAGGTTAGCGATCGCCGACCTGTGTCTATAGGTTGGCGATCTCCGACCTGTCTATAGGTTAGCGATCGCTGACCTGTGTCTATAGGTTGGCGATCTCCGACCTGTGTCTATAGGTTGGCGATCTCCGACCTGTGTCTATAGGTTGGCGATCGCCGACCTGTGTCTATAGGTTGGCGATCGCCGACCTGTGTCTATAGGTTGGCGATCGCCGACCTGTGTCTATAGGTTGGCGATCGCCGACCTGTGTCTATAGGTTGGCGATCGCCGACCTGTGTCTATAGGTTGGCGATCGCCGACCTGTGTCTATAGGTTGGCGATCGCCGACCTGTGTCTATAGGTTGGCGATCGCCGACCTGTGTCTATAGGTTGGCGATCGCCGACCTGTGTCTATAGGTTGGCGATCGCCGACCTGTGTCTATAGGTTGGCGATCGCCGACCTGTGTCTATAGGTTGGCGATCGCCGACCTGTGTCTATAGGTTGGCGATCGCCGACCTGTGTCTATAGGTTGGCGATCGCCGACCTGTGTGTTTGGTTTTAACGTAACTTTATTCTTTCATGAGTTATTTTACAAGTTTCTGCCCTCTTATAAAATGTGTGCAATGTGCTGCCCATTGTGTTGTATTGTCAATGCAACCCTCTTTTCCCACTCTTCACACACTGATAGCAACACCGCAGGAGAAATGCTAGCACAGGCTTCCAGTATCCATAGTTTCAGGTGCTGCACATCTTGTATCTTCACAGCATAGACAATTGCCTTCAGATGACCCCAAAGATAAAAGTCTAAGGGGGTCAGATCGGGAGACCTTGGGGGCCATTCAACTTGCCCACGACGACCAATCCACTTTCCAGGAAACTGTTCATCTAGGAATGTTCGGACCTGACACCCATAATGTGGTGGTCACCATCTTGCTGGAAAAACTCAGGGAACGTGCCAGCTTCAGTGCATAAAGAGGGAAACGCCA
This sequence comes from Hyla sarda, assembly GCF_029499605.1. NCBI lineage: Eukaryota > Metazoa > Chordata > Amphibia > Anura > Hylidae > Hyla > Hyla sarda. The sequence continues at coordinate 73,703,483 of NC_079199.1, read as the reverse complement.
TCATGTAGCAATTTCGCATATCCAGTGGCCTTGAGGTTTCCATTGGCGGCCATCACGCCCCCTCCCATAGACTTGCATTAAGGGGCGGGCCGTGACATCACGAAGGGGCAGAGCCGTGACGTCACAATGAACCATCCCTGTATCGCCAGTCATTACGCACAGAGCGAGCGTGCTCTGTGCAGTAATGATAGCGGGGTGCTGCAGCGGAGATCCCGGGGGTCCCCAGCAGCGGGACCCCGACAATTTGACATCTTATCCCCTATCCTTTGGATAGGGGATAAGATGTCTTGGGGCGGCATACTCCTTTAATGCTATTAGCAAATGGGAACTCAGGTGGGGTTCTGTAACCCGAACTCTGAGCTGGTTGATTAGTTCTTATTCTGACTTTGACTGTGTTTTAGTCTGTCTGTTAATATCTGAGTTTTAACCATGGTTTGATTCCTGTTATGAAATCGATTTTAGTTTGCTTGGTTTTAAGTAAATCTGTCGGCTTTTAGTACCTTGTAATATTTTAGTCTGTGTTCACACTGTAAGTCTTGTTTGTACCCAAGCTTGATATTTAGTATTCCTGTTTAGAGTCCTGACCCGTATTCCTCCATGTAATGGAGTTTGGTTTTGTTATATTCCTATTTGTTATCTTGATCCGTTCTCAGTCTAGTGTTCCGTGAATTATATTTCTGTTTGCGTTTTAGGCCAGTGTCCTGATCACACGGGGGAGTGTGCCCGTGGGCTAGGAGTCTATTTTGTCTTTGGTATTGATGTCCCTCCATGTTTGGTGTGGGGTGTCTTGTTTGTTTCTTTGTTCTGGGTCCAGTGTGAACTGTGTTCTATGTTTGACCTGTTTAATATTTGACATTCAATTAATCTGTTCATCCCCTGCATCTCCTGGTTTCTGCTTTATACTTATTCCATATCTAGTCTTGTTGATTTATTCATATCTGCCGTTTATCTTGATTCCGGTTTCTGAACTGTATGTTAGTACGCTATTTCCTGCCCTGTTTGTATATTTATATCCTGCCTTGTTTATCTGGTTGTTTTCCCATTACGTTTCCCACCTGTCCCTCACTTTGTATTGTATTATTTGTACCTTTGCACCCAATGCACTTTAGTGCAGGGAGGTATCGGCTTCAAGTTGTTGATCCGCCATTTAGGGTGGATGGGCAAGTAGGCAGGGAGAGTGTTTCTTAGGACAGCTTAGGGCTCGCTATCCCTGTCCACCCCCGGTCATGACAGGGGGTCCATTTTATGCCATTCACAGTGCGGTCAAACTAACATGTAATCTTGATACTTTAGGTAGGCATGATTAAAACAATTTGTATTGTTTGCTTCACACTTTTTTCAAATTGAAAAAAAATTCTAAACTTTTTAGAATTTTTTTAAATATTTTTTGACCTCTATAAAATTATTTTTATGTTCCAAGCTAATTTTTTGTGCTGTGATTAGAGATGAGCGAACTTACAGTAAATTCGATTCGTCACGAACTTCTTGGCTCGGCAGTTGATGACTTATCCTGCATAAATTAATTCAGCTTTCAGGTGCTCCGGAGGGCTGGAAAAGATGGATACAGTCCTAGGAAAGAGTCTCCTAGGACTGTATCCACCTTTTCCAGCCCACAGGAGCACCTAAAAGCTGAACTAATTGATGCAGGATAAGTCATCAATTACCGCGCTGAGAAGTTCGTGACGCATCGAATTTACTGTAAGTTCGCTCATCTCTAGCTGTGATCTGTAGTATTTATTGGTACAATTGCGGTATTGATCAAACGTTTTGATCACATTTTACTTGATCTAAACCAAGGGAACCAATCAGCAGATTTTAGCAGGCTTGAATGACGGCTCGCGTCATCGCTCTGCGTCCTAAGCAGACGGAGCAGAGCGGTGACGTGAGCAGTCATTCAAGCCATCTGGGGACTACTTGAGGGACGGCCGGGGGGGACGGGACTTTATAACGATTTTGGTGTGTGTGTGTGTGTGTGTGTGTATATATATATATATATATATATATATATATAATCTGCTGATTGGTTCCCTTTTAAACTTTTGATTTATAAAAAAAAAATTATTTACGGAAAAATATTTACAGGCGGAAACATGCCAGATAAGTAGGAGAAACAACTCGCCATACCAAGGAGAAATAAAAAAAATTCCCAGCTCCAAATATAGAAATTGAAATAAATGCCTGGATCCACATTCTGTCCCTATATATCTAGTATCCAATATTATTACTCTCCACAAATACGTCCAGGCTTCTTTTCGAATTTTTAGTTTTTTATTGAGTTCATCATGACCACTTCCTCTGCAGAGAGTTCCATAGTCTCACTTCTGTTACAGTAAAGAACCCCCATCTGTGCTGCTGTAGAAACTTTATTTCTTCTAGCCGTAGAGGATGCCCCCTTGTAATAGGTAAAGTCCTGGGTATAAATAGATCATGAAAGAGATCTCTGTACTGATCTCAGATATATTTATATGTAGTTATTAGGTCGCCCTTAAACCATATTTTTTCTTAAAAATTACCCTAATTCTGATAACGTTTTGGGGTACTCAAGTCCTCCCACTGCCTGTGTTGCTCGTCTTTGAACCCTCTCCAGCTCCACTATATCTTTCAGTACTGTACACAGTATTCCATATATGATCTGACTAGTGATTTGTACAATGGTAGAATAATTTTCTTGTCGTAGGCATCTATGCCCCTATTGATGCACCTCATGATTTTATTTGCCTTGGCAGCAGCTGCCTAACACTGGTCGCTACAGGTAAGTTTACTGTTAAAGGGGTACTCCTTTGGCCACTGTTCAGAATATTTAGTTCCAAACGCTGTGTGCGCACTGTGGGGATAGGCCATGCCCCCTCAATGTAAGTCTACAAGAGGGGGCTTGATGGCCGGCACGCTCCCTCCCATAGACTTGCTTTTGAGGGACTGTGGCCTGACGTCTCGAGGGGGTGTGGCCAACCCTCGCAGCGTGCACATAGCGTTCGGAACTAAAGTACTTAAGTTCTTTTCCATGTAAGTCTGCCCAAATTTAAAGAAGTATTGTGCCCGAACTTTTTTTAAGCTCTTATTGTGCCCAACTGCAAGAAAAGTAATAAAACAAACATTTACTTATCTTCTGCCGTTCCCCCGTCGTGCCGTTATCGTCGGTACTCTGGTTCCGGTCTCCTTCCTACTTCCGTGTCACCAGATCTGCACACTGCGGTCAGCATATCGATGACCGCAGCAATGTCCCGCATCGCCCGGTGATGGGCTGAGCGCAGTATCATGTTAGGAGCCTGGGCCCCGCTTTCTCCCTTCTACCTGGGCTCGTTACATGATACTGTGCTCAGCCTATCACCGGCCAAGCCGGGACTGCTGCGGCCGAAGATACGCCGACCGCAGTGTGACGATCCAGTCACACGGAAGGAGACGGGGATCGGAGGGCCAAACGAGGGAACGGCGGAAGGTGAGTTAATGTTTGTTTTTTTGTTACTTTTTGCAGCAGGGCACAATAGAAGCTTAAAAATTCAGACCCCAATACTCCTTTAATACATATTCCCAAGTTCATAACTTAACATTTATCCATGTTGCCCCTCATCTGCCACTTCCCAGCCCAGGCCTCGAACCTATTCCAAATCCATTGTAACCGTGCACTGTCCTCTAACGTGTTAACCACTTTACAGAGCTTAGTATCATCTGCACAGATTTATACTTTACTATACAATCCCTCTACAAGGTCATTAATAAATATAGTAAAAAGAATAGGACCCACAACTGACCCTTGTGGTACCCCACTAGTAACAGTCACACAATTAGAGTATGTACAATTAATAACCAAGCTGTTTCCCATGATTGAGCTAGTTACATAAACACATTTTCCCCCAGTTCAAGCATTCCCAACCTTTTATGTGGCACAGTTTCTAATGCTTTAGAAAAATAAAGATATACAACATAGTTACATAGTACGGTTGGAAAAAAAGACATGCGTCCATCGAGCTCAACCAAGGAGGTGAAGGGAACGGGTATGTTCACAGTTTATAAATTCACAGTTCTTATGGTAAAGAAGGATTGTTGCCCCTTTAGGCTAAACCCTTTTTTTTTTTTCTCTCCAGATGGCGATTCACCCTGGTCTAAACTTGAGCTCAACTCCAAATAAAAGCTGATTAAGTTAGACAGAACTGCTCCCTTCATAAACCCCTGCTGTTAAAGCATCATATGTTTATATAAATTAAGATACTTCAAAATAGTATCTCTCGCAAAAAGTTTACGTATAAGGGAGGTTAAAATAACAGGCCTATAATTCTCAGGGTCACTTTTTGTCCCTTTTTTGAATATTGGCACCACATTTGCTATGCTCCAATCCTGGGGAACAGACTCTGTCACTATAGAGACCTTGAATATTAAAAACAAGGGTCTGTCTATCCCATTACTTAAAGGGGTACTCAATCCCCCATAGAAAACCTCTCCTGCTCTGGACAGTTTTGACATGGACAGAGTGGCAGCAGAGAGCACTGTGGTCAGACTAAAAAAAAACATACAATTTACTGTGGAGCATACAGCAGCTCATAAGTACTGAAATTAAGATTTTTTTTTTTTTTTTATGGAAGTAATTTTAAAAAATGAGTTTTTACTTTCTGGCACCAGTTGTTTTTGAAAAAAAAAGTTTTTCACTGGAGTACCCCTTTAACCCCTTAACCCCTTAAGGACATAGGGCGTATCCATACACCCCCGTTTCCAAGTCCTTAAGGACCGAGGGCGTATGGATACGCCCTGAGCATTTCCGGCCCCCACCGCTAGCCGGAGGGGAGCCGGATGCCTGCTGAAATCGTTCAGCAGGCATCCCGGCATATCGCCCAGGGGGGTCATTATGTCCCCCCATGTCGGCGATTGCCGCAGATCGCTGGACAATTCAGTCCAGCGATCTGCGGCAGATTCCGGGTCAATCGGGTCTCCAGTGACCCGATGACCCGGAATTACTGGCTGATCGGGGCCGTTAGAGACGGTCCCGAACAGCCATGGCCAGCAGGGGTGAGGTGGCACTGGTGCCACCTCACAATCGCCCTGATTCGTCGGCCGGATTACCGGCCGACCAATCAGGGCGCCTGCTGCTGGTGTCACTCCCGCAACCCGCTCCGCCCCTCTTTCGGAGGACGTGAGCGGGTGCGGGAAGACGACCCCCGGTGCTGGGGACCCCGATCCCCGGCGTCCCTGTTGGGATCGGGGCCCCAGGAGCAGCGGCGGCGGCGGAGACGATGAGGGACTGACCTGGTGCAGCGAGGATCGTTGGAGGTGAGTGACAGCCTCCTGCTGTTGCTTAGCAACAGCTCCCAGCATGCAACAAGGGCATGCTGGGAGCTGTAGTTATGCAACAGCAGGAGGCAGACCACCACAACTCCCAGCATGCCCTTATGGGCATGCTGGGAATTGTAGTTTTGCAACAGCTGGAGGCACATTCTTTCTATGGAAAAGTGTACCTTCAGCTGTTGTGTAACTACAACTCCCAGCTTGCACAATCAGCTAAAGTGCATGCTGGGAGTTGTAGTGGTGCATCTGGTGGTTGCATAACTACAACTTCCAGCATGCCCGTTGGCTGTCAGTGACTGCTGAGAGTTGTAGTTTTGCAACAGCTGAAGGCACACTGAGTTAAGTAGTAAACCAGTGTGTCTCCAGCTGTTGCATAACTACAATCCCCAGCATTCCCAGCCAATGTAGTATGCCTCCGGCTGTTGCATAACTACAAGACCCAGCATGCCCTTCCGCTGTCCGTACATGCTGGGGGTTGTAGCTTTTGCAACAGCTGAAGGCACACTGGTTGCAAAACACTGAGTTTGTTACCAAACTCGGTGTTTCACAACCTGTGTGTCTCCAGCTGTTGCAAAACTACAACTCCCAGCATGCACTGATAGACCGTACATGCTTGGAGTTGTAGTTTTGCAACAGCTGGATGTTTCTCCCCCCCCCCCAATGTGAACGTACAGGGTACACTCACATGGGCGGAGGATTACAGTAAGTATCCGGCTGCAAGTATGAGCTGCGTCAAATTTTCTGCCGCAGCTCAAACTGCCAGCGAGAAACTACTGTGAACCCCCGCTCGTGTGACTGTACCCTAAAAACACTACACTACACTACCACAAAATAAAATAAAAAGTAAAAAACACTACATATACACATACCCCTACACAGCCCCCCTCCCCTCCCCAATAAAAATGAAAAACGTCTGGTACGCCACTGTTTCCAGAACGGAGCCTCCAGCTGTTGCAAAACAACTACTCCCAGTATTGCCAGATAGCCACTGACTATCCAGGCATGCTGGGAGTTTTACAACAGCTGGAGGCCCCCTGTTTGGGAATCACTGGCGTAGAATACCCCTATGTCCACCCCTATGCAATCCCTAATTTAGGCCTCAAATGCGCATGGCACTCTCACTTTGGAGCCCTGTCGTATTTCAAGGCAACAGTTTAGGGCCACATATGGGGTATCGCCGTACTCGGGAGAAATTGGGCTTCAAATTTTGTGGGGTATTTTTTGCTATTACCCTTTTTAAAAATGTAAAATTTTTGGGAAAACAAGCATTTTAGGTAAAAAAAAATTTTTTTTTTTACATATACAAAAGTCATAAAACACCTGTGGGGTATAAAGGTTCACTTAACCCCTTGTTACGTTCCCCGAGGGGTCTAGTTTCCAAAATGGTATGCCATGTGTTTAGGGGCTTCCTAAATGCGGCATGCCCCCAGAGCAAAATTTGCTTTCAAAAAGCCAAACGTGACTCCTTCTCTTCTGAGACCTGTAGTGCGCCAGCAGAGCACTTTTCACCCCCATATGGGGTGTTTTCTGAATCGGGAGAAATTGGGCTTCAAATTTTGGGGGGTGTTTTCTGCTATTACCCTTTTTAAAAATGTAAAAATTTTGGGAAACCAAGCATTTTAGGTTAAAAAAAATAAAAAATGTTCACATATGCAAAAGTCGTGAAACACCTGTAGGGTATTAAGGTTCACATTACCCCTTGTTACGTTCCCCGAGGGGTCTAGTTTCCAAAATGGTATGCCATGTGTGTTTTTTTTTTTGCTGTTCTGGCACCATAGGGGCTTCCTAAATGCGACATGCCCCCAGAGCAAAATTTGCTTTCAAAAAGCCAAATGTGACTCCTTCTCTTCTGAGACCTGTAGTGCGCCAGCAGAGCAATTTTCACCCCCATATGGGGTGTTTTCTGAATCGGGAGAAATTGGGTTTCAAATTTTGGGGGGTATTTTCTGCTATTACACTTTTAAAAAATTTAAAATTTTTGGGAAACCAAGCATTTTAGGTAAAAAAAAATTTTTTTTTTTACATATACAAAAGTCATAAAACACCTGTGGGGTATAAAGGTTCACTTAACCCCTTGTTACGTTCCCCGAGGGGTCTAGTTTCCAAAATGGTATGCCATGTGTTTAGGGGCTTCCTAAATGCGGCATGCCCCCAGAGCAAAATTTGCTTTCAAAAAGCCAAACGTGACTCCTTCTCTTCTGAGACCTGTAGTGCGCCAGCAGAGCACTTTTCACCCCCATATGGGGTGTTTTCTGAATCGGGAGAAATTGGGCTTCAAATTTTGGGGGGTGTTTTCTGCTATTACCCTTTTTAAAAATGTAAAAATTTTGGGAAACCAAGCATTTTAGGTTAAAAAAAATAAAAAATGTTCACATATGCAAAAGTCGTGAAACACCTGTAGGGTATTAAGGTTCACATTACCCCTTGTTACGTTCCCCGAGGGGTCTAGTTTCCAAAATGGTATGCCATGTGTGTTTTTTTTTTTGCTGTTCTGGCACCATAGGGGCTTCCTAAATGCGACATGCCCCCAGAGCAAAATTTGCTTTCAAAAAGCCAAATGTGACTCCTTCTCTTCTGAGACCTGTAGTGCGCCAGCAGAGCAATTTTCACCCCCATATGGGGTGTTTTCTGAATCGGGAGAAATTGGGTTTCAAATTTTGGGGGGTATTTTCTGCTATTACACTTTTAAAAAATTTAAAATTTTTGGGAAACCAAGCATTTTAGGTAAAAAAAAATAATTTTTTTTACATATGCTAAAGTCGTGAAACACCTGTGGGGTATTAAGGTTCACTTTACCCCTTGTTACGTTCCCTGAGGAGTCTAGTTTCCAAAATGGTATGCCATGTGTGTTTTTTTGCTGTTCTGGCACCATAGGGGCTTCCTAAAGGTGACATGCCCCCCAAAAACCATTTGACGCTCCTTCCCTTCTGAGCCCTCTACTGCGCCCGCTGAACAATTAACATAGACATATGAGGTATGTGCTTACTCAAGAGAAATTGGGTTTCAAATACAAGTAAAAATTTTCTCCTTTTTTACCCCTTTCAAAAATTCAAAAATTGGGTCTACAAGAAAATGCGAGTGTAAAAAATTAAGATTTTGAATTTTCTCCTTCACTTTGCTGCTATTCCTGTGAAACACCTAAAGGGTTAATACACTTACTGAATGTCATTTTGAATACTTTGGGGGGTGTAGTTTTTATAATGGGGTCTTTTATGGGGCATTTCTAATATGAAGGCCCTTCAAATCCACTTCAAACGTGAACTGGTCCATGAAAAATAGCGAGTTTGAAAATTTTGTGAAAAATTTCAAAATTGCTGCTGAACTTTGAAGCCCTCTGGTGTCTTCCAAAAGTAAAAACTCATAAATTTTATGATGCAAACATAAAGTAGACATATTGTATATGTGAACCCCAAAAAAATATATTTTGAATATCCATTTTCCTTACAAGCAGAGAGCTTCAAAGTTAGAAAAATGCAAAATTTTCATTTTTTTCATCAAATTTGGTGATTTTTCACCAAGAAAGGATGCAAGTTACCATAAAATTTTACCACTAAGTTAAAGTAGAATATGTCACGAAAAAACAATCTCGGAATCAGAATGATAACTAAAAGCATTCCAGAGTTATTAATGTTTAAAGTGACAGTGGTCAGAATTGCAAAAAACGCTCCGGTCCTTAAGGTGAAAAAGGGCTCGGTCCTTAAGGGGTTAAGGACGCAGGACGTAAATGTACGTCCTGGTGAGGTGGTACTTAACGCACCAGGACGTACATTTACGTCCTGTGCATAACCGCGGGCATCGGAGCGATGCCCGTGTCATGCACGGCTGATCCCGGCTGCTGATCGCAGCCAGGGACCCGCCGGCAATGGCCGACGCCCGCGATCTCGCGGGCGTCCGCCATTAACCCCTCAGGTAGTGCGGGGTGGCCGACGGCCGCGATCTCGCGGGCGTCCGCCATTAACCCCTCAGGTAGTGCGGCAGTGCGCGATTTGAATGAATGATCGGATCGCCCGCAGCGCTGATGCGGGGATCCGATCATTCAGAACGCCGCACAGAGGTCCCCTCACCTTCCCGCTTCCGGCTCCCGGTGTCTCCTGCTCTGGTCTGAGATCGAGCAGACCAGAGCAGAAGATAGCCGATAACACTGATCTGTTCTATGTCCTATACATAGAACAGATCAGTATTAGCAATCATGGTATTGCTATGAATAGTCCCCTATGAGGACTATTCTAGTGTAAAAAAAAAAAATGTAAAAGTGAAAAATCCCCTCCCCCAATAAAAAAGTAAAGCGTCCGTTTTTTCCTATTTTACCCCCAAAAAGCGTAAAAAAATATTTTTTATAGACATATTTGGTATCGCCGCGTGCGTAAATGTCCGAACTATTAAAATAAAATGTTAATGATCCCGTACGGTGAACGGCGTGAACGAAAAAAAAAATAAAGTCCAAAATTCCTACTTTTTTAATACATTTTATTAAAAAAAAATTATAAAAAATGTATTAAAAGTTTTTTATATGCAAATGTGGTATCAAAAAAAAAAGTACAGATCACAGCGCAAAAAATGAGCCCCCATACCGCCGCTTATACGGAAAAATAAAAAAGTTAGAGGTCATCAAAATAAAGGGATTATAAACGTAATAATTTGGTTAAAAAGTTTGTGATTTTTTTTTTAAGCGCAACAATAATATAAAAGTATCATTTTAATCGTATTGTCCCTCAGAATAAAGAACACACGTCATTTTTACCATAAATTGTACGGCGTGAAAACGAAACCTTCCAAAATTAGCAAAATTGCGTTTTTCGATTTAATTTCCCCACAAAAAGTGTTTTTTGGTTGCGCCATACATTTTATGATATAATGAGTGATGTCATTACAAAGGACAACTGGTCGCGCAAAAAAACAAGCCCTCATACTAGTCTGTGGATGAAAATATAAAAGTTATGATTTTTAGAAGGCGAGGAGGAAAAAATGAGAACGTAAAAATTAAATTGTCTGAGTCCTTAAGGCCAAAATGGGCTGAGTCCTTAAGGGGTTAAAGGACTACTCCGGTGAAAAATTTTACCTGTGAAAAAAAAGCATTAAAGAAAGCTATATAACATTATAATGTACTTACGCTGTCCATATGGTAAGGATCCTGGTCCTCCTCTTCTTTCTGTCGCTCACCGAAAGCTCTGTACTTTTCAGTTTTCTGATGACGCTCAACTTCTTTTTTTCATTGCTCCGCCGCCATCTTAGCCCGGTGACTCATACCTCCCATGAGTCAGTGCGGGCTCTGCCGGCCTCCTAGCCCGGAGTCGGCTACTCCCCCCTCGCTAATCTATTCATTTATTCGGGTTTGCTGAGCTGCCATAGGCTTAGCTCACCAAACGCCGCTGGCTAATCTACATTATAGATGTGCGTATGTGCACATCGTTATCGCCGCTGGCTGATAAATCAGGGAGAGGGCAGGAGCGAACAGGAAATTAGACTAATGCATTATGGGAGATGTAGTCTTTTACGCTACACTCCATATGCACTGTACCCGGAAGTGACGGATTTTCGGATGGGCATAGCGGACAAACGGCTGGACCGATTCGCGTGGAAATTGCATCTTTGGAAAGGTAGGAGTCTAGGCTACATTATAGTATTAATTTAGAGCATCGGAGTTCTCCTTTAACTCTTAGAGTGAATCTGGACCTGGTGATTTGTCTATTTTAATATTTTTTAGGTGGCACTGTACTTCTTCCTGGGTTAGACAGGTGACATGTCTTGGGGCTTTTATCCTGCTGCATATTACCTTGCATTTCATTCCTGATCCCTCTCTATAACTTCTCCCTCATTACTTTTAAAGGACTAACACTTTTTAACCTTTTTTTTTCTTTAACCTTTCGTGTGTGTATATATAATATATATATATATATATATATATATATATATATATATATATATATATATGATAAAGAACATTTTGGGATTAGTTTTGCTCTCTTTGGCAATTAGGCTATGTTCACACAGGCAATGTCCGCACAGAAAATTTCCATTCAGACGTTGTCCTGACAGTGAAGCTCTGCAGAACATGTTGGCGGCTGGGACCGCTCGGAAATGTGCCATCTCGTAGATGGCAAAGTATTATAGTGCGGACTCCGAATAGACGTCTATTCATTTTACAGAATCGGGATTTCCACAGCAGAATCATCTGATGTGGAAATTCCGCCTTGTCTAAGCCAACCAGTCACGGCGATTGGTTTATTATCGAAATATCTCCAGCCGTTTGGAAATTATGCAGTAACATATATTTCCCATAGACTTGTATGGGACTTTAAACATAAACCCCGCCCCTGGCAAATGGGGGTGAGTAAGGGTTAAATTACCTATCCTATGTTTGTTGTTGACATATAAGTAACATGTGTACCAAGTTCCATGTTAATATCTTTACCCGTTTGGACGTGATGCTGGAACATACACACACACACACACACACACACATTGGCCCACATTTATCATTGTCTTTAGACTGTGTTTTGTGGCAAAAATGGCGTAAGCAGGGTTTTTTGCCCCTTTTTTTTTTTTGCCCCTTTTTGTTTACACATTTCTGCTGATTTTTGAGTTGCAATCCACTGATTTTGGCAATAGACATGATATGGAAGGGATTTATCATTGCCCCTTTTTGTAAAAAGGAGCAAAAAAGGCGCAAAGCCACTGAAAAGTCTCTAAAACTACACCAGCTCAGACATGGTGTAGCTTTTTGGACTATGTGTAGACAGAAATTTCTGAAAATGTGACCTGCACAAAATTTATCAAAGCTCTTTTGCCTTTTAATAACTTTGGTGCTCCTACACATTATCAGCACACACAAAAAAGGTGTAAAAAAAAAAAAATTTTTCACTTGCACTGCAATGATAAATGTGGGCCATTGAGTTTTATATATAAAGATATTGCCACCTGGAATTAGGCAATGGCTTGGCAGAGCCTACACTTGCAGTCGGACTGTTTTAAAGGAGATGTAAAACATTGCTGGTACTGTTCGCCAGATTGCTCACTGAACCAGCCACATGGTGGAGCTGTTGCTGCAGCTGCCACCAGGCTGCTTAATGAAGAAAACAGATGCTCAGTAAAAACAGATGCTTTTTATGAGCTGCTGCCTGGTGGCAGCTGTAGTGTGGAGTTCTGCTGGGCCGCTGCAGTCAGTGCACATCGGCTGTCATGTCCAGCCATTCGCCGGGCATTTGCAGTCCCTGCACTTAAAGCAGGAGTTTTGTGAAATTGGCTGATAACTTTTACCACCTTACAATCATCATTGGGTTTTTACGTTAAACACTGTAAACACTCACTGGCTGATGAGTTAAGGCATACTACAAGAAGAGCCTTGCGTAGGACTGTTTTTTTTTTTTTATTATTTTTTTAATTTTTTTAGTGTACCTGTCGTCAACAAAAACTTTTTATATAATGTAGATAATACCATAATATGTATATTTGTAATATACATTGGTTAAAAAAATGTATATTTTTGCCCCTGCAGCTATTGCCTTTGTGTTTCTATGAGGAAATCAAATACAAGAAGTGAGGGAGGACAAGCGGGGCTCTGTGCACTGAGGACAAGCGGGGCTCTGTGAACTGAGGACCTGTGACATGCTATGGGCTCACACATGAGGATGATTGACTATCCAGGAGCCTGCACAGAGCCCTGCTTGTCCACCCTCACTTCCTGTGTTTTGACTCCTCACAGAGACACGCACATGCAATAGCTGCAGACAAAGCATTTTTTCACCCAAAAATATACTCATTTTATAACCAGTGTATATATGAAATATACATATAATGTTATCTACATTATTTCAAAAGTTTTTGTTGACTACTGGTACACTCTAAATCCTGGTCACGGCCGCTGAATTTCTGATAGTTAGTGCCTGCAACATGTGTGTCTAATCCCACTTATTCCCACAAACATTTTGGGTTTATAATGGCAGCCATGTTGTTCTTCTGCTAAGCAGATATGCCATTCAAGAGCCTTGGAAATCTAGATGAAACATTCTCACTAGGGCTGCACGATATGGGGAAAATGTGCAATTGTGATTATGGGCCTAAATATTGAAATTTCGATATGCGATATAATAAATAAATGGTGAAATCCCAAACTATCCACCCATTTTATGCCCACCGCCCATTTCACATCTCCTCCTCCATTTAATATATATAATATATAATCATCCACAGGATAGTTGTTAAAAGCATAATCACTGGAGGTAAGGCAGCTGAGACCCCAAATGGAGTGGCAGTCCGCATGCATTCACTGTCTATGGAACGGTTATCTTTCATTACCATTTGCGGTAAAAGAAGCAGTTGTCAGATACTAGTGTTCCTATGGAAAATAACAGTGGTATTTGAGTGCCCCAATTGAATGGAGTGGTAGTATGGCAGCATGTCCACTGCTCCTTTCACTGCCAATACTTTTATCCTTTTTTAGAAAGCTTTAACCCCTTAAGGGCCGGGGTTTTTTCCGTTTTTGCATTTTCATTTTTTGCTCCTTGCCTTTAAAAAATCATAACTCTTTAAATTTTGCACCTAAAAATCCATATGATGGCTTATTTTTTGCGCCACCAATTCTACTTTGTAATGACGTCAGTCATTTTGCCCAAAAATCTACGGTGAAACGGAAAAAAAAATCGTGCGACAAAATTGAAAAAAAAAACGCAGTTTTGTAACTTTTGGGGGCTTCCGTTTCTACGTAGTACATTTTTCTGTAAAAATGACACCTTATCTTTATTCTGTAGGTCCATACGGTTAAAATGATACCCTACTTATATAGGTTTGATTTTGTCGGACTTCTGGAAAAAATCATAACTACATGCAGGAAAATTAATACGTTTAAAATTGTCATCTTCTGACCCCTATAACTTTTATTTTTTATTTTTCCCGTATATGGGGCAGTATGAGGGCTCATTTTTTGCGACGTCATCTGAAGTTTTTAACGCTACCATTTTTGCATTGATAGGACTTATTGATCGCTTTTTATTCATTTTTAAAATGCACTATTTTGGACTTTGGAATTTTTTTTGCGCGCACGCCATTGACCGAGCGGTTTAATTAATTATATATTTTTATAATTCGGACATTTCCGCACGCGGTGATACCATATATGCTTATTTTTATTTACACTTTTTTTTTTTTTTATTGGAAAAGGGGGGTGATTCAAACTTTTAATAGGGGAGGAGTTAAATGATCTTTATTCACTTTTTTTTTCCCTTTTTTTTTTTTGCAGTGTTATAGGTCCCATAGAGACCTATAACACTGCACACACTGATCTTCATCATTGATCACTGGTTTCTTATAAGAATTCTGCCGCATGACTGCTCATGCGCTATTAGAGGCGGGTCCCGGCTTCGCTATGACGCCGGGCCCGCCGTGATATGACGCGGGGTTACTGTGTAACCCCGCGTTATATCAGGAGAGCAGGACCAAGGGCGTACCTGTACGCCCTTGGTCCTTAAGGGGTTAAGTTGCTCCTTCTGACTACTACAAGTACATGTTTTATTTGCACTATGTTTGTGCTTATTTTTCCTCATTGTTAATGTTTTTTTTTCTAATGGCTGATATTTCGGGGACTTTGAAATCAGTTACCAGTTTTCCATAGTTATGGATCCAATGTTTAATGCTCATCCCGAAACAAATTATTATTGAGGGGCCACTGTATTTGATGTGACTGTTGTGAGATTTACGTTACTCACCTTGTACAGCAGTTGTATGATGCGTTGGCTACCTTTCACTTGCATTAAAGCACAGCTGTCACATGTAAAATACAATTTGACACATTCCCGTGGAAGCATTTTTATGCTCAATAGGTGTAGAAGTTAAGTTGTTGTGTGGCCTGTAATAAAAATAAGTGTGGTAGATAATAATTTTTTATATATATAATATTATTATTTCTTCTTATTATTATTATTATTATTATTAATTATTTATTATATAAATGTTTTATTTTTTCTTTGTTTTTTTTAAAGATAATTCACATTGCAGTAGAATGGACTGGAAGAAAAGTCTCAAAGAAAAGCTGGAAAAAGATAATAAAGGTATAATGTGATACCCAAAAGTAATCCAAACTGTACTTTATCTATTCTATGGAAAGTACCAAATCCGCTAAATCGTGAGCTGTTCCTTTGGCTAATTAAGGTGGCACTCCACCGCTCTATGATCTCTATATGCCTCAAGATATATTATTGTAAAGAATCCTGTAAACAAACTTTTTTTTTTTATTCTGCCCAATTTCGCAGTAATCCTATCCCTTCAAATTATTCTCTCTCTGCACACCTATATGTTTAGCTATATTGAATAAATGTTTCTGTTTATCAGCCAGAAAAAGTGAGGAAGAGATGAAAGATGAAGAAATGACCATTTTCACCAAGTTTTATGCAGAATGGAAAGGTGGCCAGAATGACTCAAAATCCCAAAGCATCCCTCGATTCTACTACAGGGTGAGTACAACTCCAGCTGACATATAATTGTGCACAACATTGTCAATATCAATAATATTCTTGTTAAAGGGGTTCTCTATTGGAAAACTTTTATTTTTTATTTTTTTTCCAAATCAACCAGTGCCAGAAAGCTGAACATATTTGTAAATTACTTCCATTAAAAAATCTTAATCCTTTCAGTACTTATAGCAACTGCTGTATACTCCAGAGGAAGTTGAGTTGTTCTTTTCTGTCTGACCACAGTGCTCTCTGCTGACACCTCTGTCCATGTCAGGAACTTTCCAGAACAGGAGAGGTTTGCTAAGGGGATTTGCTCCTACTCTGGACAGTTACTGACATGGACAGAGGTGTCAGCAGAGAGCACTGTGGTCAGACAGAAGAGAACAACTCAACTTCCTCTGTAGTATATGGCAGCTGATAAGTACCGTTTTTATCGGGGTATACCACGCACCGGCCTATAACACGCACCCTCATTTTACCAAGGATATTTGGGTAAAAAAAGTTTTTTACCCAAATATCCATGATAAAATGAGGGTGCGTGTGTGCGCGTGTATACCCCGATATACCCCCAGGAAAGGCAGGGGGAGAGAGGCCGTCGCTGCCCGCTTCTCTCCCCCTGCCTTTCCTGGGGTCTAGAGCGCTGCTGCCGGCCCTTTTCACCCCCTGGTTATCGGCGCCGCTGCCCGTTCTGTCCCCCTGACTATCGGTGCCGGTGCCGATAGCCAGGGGGAGAGAAGCGGCGCCGACAGCCAGGGGGAGAGAAGGGGCAGCGGCACCCATTGCCGGCGCTGCTGCCCCGTTGCCTCCCCCCATCCCCGGTGGCATAATTACCTGAGTCGGGTCCGCGCTGCTCCAGGCCTCCGTTGTGCGTCCCCAGCGTCGTTGCTATGCGCGGCGCTCTGACGTCATACGCCGCGCCGTTCAGCGCATAGCAATGATGCCGGGGACGCACGACTGAGGCCTGGAGCAGCGCGGACCCGACTCAGGTAATTATGCCACCGGGGATGGGGGGAGGCAACGGGGCAGCGGCGCCGGCAATGGGTGCCGCTGCCCCTTCTCTCCCCCTGGCTGTCGATAACCAGGGGGTGAAAAGGGCCGACAGCAGCGCTCTAGACCCCAGGAAAGGCAGGGGGAGAGAAGCGGGCAGTGACGGCCTCTCTCCCCCTGCCTTTCCTGGGGGTATATCGGCGTATAACACGCACACAGACTTTAGGCTAAAAATTTTAGCCTAAAAAGTGCGTGTTATACGCCGATAAATACGTACTTGAAGGATTAAGATTTTTTAATAGAAGTAATATACAGGGTGGGCTATTTATATGGATACACCTTAATAAAATGGTAATGGTTGGTGATATTAACTTCCTGTTTGTGGCACATTAGTATATGTGAGGGGGGGAAACTTTTCAAGATGGGTGGTGACCATGGTGACCACGTTCCCTGAGTTTTTCCAGCTAGATGGTGCACCACCACATTATGGGTGTCAAGTCCGAGCATTCCTAGATTAACAGTTTCCTGGAAAGTGGATTGGTCGTCGTGGGCCAGTTGAATGGCCCCCAAGGTCTCCCGATCTGACCTCCTTAGACTTTTATCTGTAATCTGAAGGCAATTGTCTATGCTGTGAAGATACGAGATGTGCAGCACCTGAAACTACGAATACTGGAAGCCTGTGCTAGCATTTCTCCTGTGGTCTTGCTATCAGTGTGTGAAGAGTAGGAGAAGAGGGTTGTATTGACAATCCAACACAATGGGCAGCACATTGAACACATTTTAGAAGTGGTCAGAAACTTGTAAATAACGCATGAAAGAATAAAGTTACGTTAAAACCAAGTACATCGTTGTTTTTCTTGTGAAATTCCCAATAAGTTTGATGTGTCACATGACCCTCTTCCTATTGAAAAAACAAAAGTTGGATTCAGAATGGCCGCCATGGTCACCATCCATCTTGAAAAGTTTACCCCCTCACATATACTAATGTGCCACAAACAGGAAGCTAATATCACCAACCATTCCCATTTTATTAAGGTGTATCCATATAAATGGCCCACCCTGTACAAATCTGTGTAACATTTTTGGAGCCAGTTCATATGGGAAAAAATGATTTTCCCCTGGAGTACCCCTTTTAAATGCCATTCTTGGTATTTAGTGGAGATTATAATAGTTCTTATGCTGAAGATATAGCTGTATGACTCTTACTTAGTATAGAACTAAGGTGAGAAAAGTACAGGAAATGCATACCCTACCTCCTTTTATACTAAGTACAATTATCACAAATAACAGAAATTTTGGAAGTACCAAACTTTTATAAAAGCTCAGAATATTTGTCCCACCCAGTTACCAGCAGAGGACGAGGTGTTACAGCAGAAGCTGAGGGAAGAGTCACGAGCTGTCTTTTTACAGAGGAAGAGCCGAGAATTACTAGACAATGAGGAACTGCAGGTGAGAGGAGACTCTGTTTTAATGGTAGCAGGTTTACTAAAGCTGAAGGAGTGGGCATGTTTACTTTCAACAACTACCCGACCCTTTTGTTTTTGAGAAGATATGCTGCCGCCAGAGTTGTTTGACAGCAGCTTACCTCCCTTCTTCCCATTTACGTTCAGCTGAGCCATATATTCATGCACATGGCATGAACGGAGAGATAGCTGTTGGTTCAACATACCTTTGGCCAACAGCGATTGAGGATGTATAGCCTCCTTTTATTGTCTTTATACAGTTTGTTAAAGAAAGAAACTTGGGTAACTGTGTTGACTTTCAGACTATGTCCACTTACCTCGCACTATTCTTCTCTGAGCTGTATGCCTTTAGACTGACAAAACCCTAATTTTCCTTTAACCTCTTCAGGACATAGGGCGTATGGATACGCCCTGCATTCCGAGTCCTTAAGGACCGAGGGCGTATCCATACGCCCGTGGGAATTCCGGCCCCCACCGCTAGCCGGTTGGGGACCGGAGCCGGATGCCTGCTGAAATCGTTCAGCAGGCATCCCGGCATATCGCCCAGGGGGGTCATTATGCCCCCCCATGTCGGCGATCGCCGCAGATTGCTGGACAATTCAGTCCAGCGATCTGCGGCGATTCCGGGTCAATCGGGTCTCCAGTGACCCGGTGACCCGGAATTACTGGCTGTTCGGGGCCGTCTCTGACGGCCCCGAACAGCCAGAGCCTGCAGTAGTGAGGTGGCACTGGTGCCACCTCACGATCGCCCTGATCCGTCGGCCGGATTACCGGCCGACCAATCAGGGCGCCTGCTGCGGGTGTCACTCCCGCACCCGCTCCGCCCCTCTTCCGGAGGGCGTGAGCGGGTGCGGGACGTGCATCCCGGGTGCTGGGGACCCCGATCCCCGGCGTCAATGTTGGGATCGGGGCCCCAGGAGCAGCGGCGGCGGGACTGACTCTCCGGCGTGGATCGTTGGAGGTGAGTGACAGCCTCCTGCTGTTGCTTAGCAACAGCTCCCAGCATGCAAAAAGGGCATGCTGGGAGCTGTAGTTATGCAACAGCAGGAGGCAGACCACCACAACTCCCAGCATTCCCTTATGGGCATGCTGGGACTTATGGTTTTGCAACAGCTGGAGGCACATTTTTTCTATGGAAAAGTGTACCTTCAGTTGTTGTATAACTACAACTCCCAGCTTGCACAGACAGCTAAAGTGCATGCTGGGAGTTGTAGTGGTGCATCTGCTGGTTGCATAACTACAACTCCCAGCATGCCCGTTGGCTGTCGGTGACTGCTGAGAGTTGTAGTTTTGCAACAGCTGAAGGCACACTGGTTGTGAAACGCTGAGTTAGGTCACAAACTCAGTGATACATAACCAGTGTGCCTACAGCTGTTGCAAAACTAAAACTCTTAGCAGTCACCGACAGCCAACGGGCATGCTGGGAGTTGTAGTTATGCAACAGCTGGATGCCCCCCCGCCCCAATGTGAACGTACAGGGTACACTCACATGGGCGGAGGATTACAGTAAGTATCTGGCCGCAAGTTTGAGCTGCCGCAAACTTTCTGCTGCAGCTCAAACTGCCAGCGAGAAACTACTGTGAACCCCCGCCCGTGTGACTGTACCCTAAAAACACTACACTACACTAACACAAAAAATAAAATAAAAAGTTAAAAAACACTACATATACACATACCCCTATACAACCCCCCTCCCCAATAAAAATGAAAAAACGTCTGGTACGCCACTGTTTCCAGAACGGAGCCTCCAGCTGTTGCAAAACAACTCCCAGTATTGTCGGACAGCCGTTGACTGTCCAGGCATGCTGGGAGTTTTGCAACAGCTGGAGGCACCCTGTTAGGGGAATTCTACGCCAGTGATTCCCAATGTCCACCCCTATGCAAGTCCCTAATTTAGGCCTCAAATGCGCATGGCGCTCTCACTTTGGAGCCCTGTCGTATTTCAAGGCAACAGTTTAGGGCCACATATGGGGTATCGCCGTACTCGGGAGAAATTGTGTTACAAAATTTGGGGGGTATTTTCTGCTTTTACCCTTTTTAAAAATGTAAAATTTTTGGGAAAGCAAGCATTTTAGGTAAAAAAAAATTATTATTTTTTTTTTTTTTACATATGCAAAAGTCGTGAAACACCTGTGGGGTATAAAGGTTCACTTAACCCCTTGTTACGTTCCCCAAGGGGTCTAGTTTCCAAAATGATATGCCATGTGTTTTTTTTTTTTTGCTGTCCTGGCACCATAGGGGCTTCCTAAATGCGGCATGCCCCCAGAGAAAAATTTGCTTTCAAAAACCCAAATGTGACTCCTTCTCTTCCGAGACCTGTAGTGCGCCAGCAGAGCACTTTTCACCCCCATATGGGGTGTTTTCTGAATCAGGAGAAATTGGGCTTCAAATTTTTAGGGGTATTTTCTGCTATTTATCCTTTTTAAAAATTACAATTTTTTGGGAAAACAAGCATTTTAGGTAAACATTTATTTTTTTTATTTTTTTTACATTTGCAAAAGTCGTGAAACACCTGTGGGATATTAAGGTTCACTTTATCCCTTGTTACGTTCCCAGAGGGGTCTAGTTTCCAAAATGGTATGCCATGTGGTTTTTTTTTTTTGCTGTTCTGGCACCATAAGGGCTTCCTAAAGGTGACATGCCCCCCAAAAACCATTTCAGAAAAACGTACTCTCCAAAATCCCCTTGTCGCTCCTTTGCTTCTGAGCCCTCTACTGCGCCCGCCGAACACTTTACATAGACATATGAGGTATGTGCTTACTCGAGAGAAATTGGGCTACAAATACAAGTAAAAATTTTGTCCTTTTACCCCTTGTAAAAATTCAAAAATTGGGTCTACAAGAACATGTAAGTGTAAAAAATGAAGATTGTGAATTTTCTCCTTCACTTTGCTGCTATTCGTGTGAAACACCTAAAGGGTTAAAACACTTACTGAATGTCATTTTGAATACTTTGGGGGTGTAGTTTTTATAATGGGGTCATTTATGGGGTATTTCTAATATGAAGACCCTTCAAATCCACTTCAAACCTGAACTGGTCCCTGAAAAATACGGAGTTTGAAAATTTTGTGAAAAATCGCAAAATTGCTGCTGACCGTTGAAGCCCTCTGGTGTCTTCCAAAAGTAAAAACTCATAAATTTTATGATGCAAACATAAAGTAGACATATTGTATATGTGAACCAAAAAATGTATTCGTAATATCCATTTTCCTTACAAGCAGAAAGCTTCAAAGTTAGAAAAATGCAAAATTTTCAAATTTTTCATCAAATTTACGGATTTTTCACCAAGAAAGGATGCAAGTATCGACAAAAATTTACCACTATGTTAAAGTAGAATATGTCACGAAAAAACAATCTCTGAATCAGAATGATAACTAAAAGCATTCCAGAGTTATTAATGTTTAAAGTGACAGTGGTCAGATGTGCAAAAAACGCTCCGGTCCTTAAGGCCAAAATGGGCTCCGTCCTGAAGGGGTTAAACTGTTGGGCTTTCATGTGTGTACTGGCATATGATTTTTTTTTTTTTTTTTATATAAGCAGGATTTCTAAATTATGTGGTACCGATTTACACAAGGAAGAAATAGCCCAGGACTGAACTAACTAGAACTTGCTGGCCATGCTTAGCTATGTCATTATTGCTTTGCAGTTTACTGATTCATTCATAAGTGAGTTTTATATATATATATATAAATTTTTTTTATAAAATATTTTTTTCTTTTCTTTGTATGCTTCTAGAACTTATGGTTTCTTCTGGACAAGCACCAGTCATTTCCCATGATTGGTGAGGAAGCCATGATTAACTATACCAACTTTCAAATTGTTGGTGAAAAGGCTGGGCCAAAATGCAAGTATGTCCGTGTTCCGCAAACCTACTAGCCCTTTACTGGTAATAAACTAGTAGAATTTTATAAATCGTAAACTAATTCTTTATTTTTCTACATGTCTCAATATAGGCCATTTTTTACAGCTAAAGTCTTCAGCAAACTTATTTACAATGATCCCTATGGCAGGATATCAATTATGCAGTTTTTCAACTATGTTATGAGAAAAGGTAAGACAAAGGTTGAAACTACCGTATATGCCGGCGTATAAGACGACTGGGTGTATAAGACGACCCCCAACTTTTACAGTTAAAATGTAGAGTTTGGGATATACTTGCCGTATAAGACTACCCCTCCTACCGCGATGTACAGAACCTTTGTAGTTCCCCCCCCACATTAGATATGCAGCATGTTCCCTCACATTAGGTAGGCAGTAAAGTTCTCCCACATTAGGTAGGCAGTATAGTTCCCCCCACATTAGGTAGGCAGTATAGTTCCCCCACATTAGGTAGGCAGCATGTTCCCCCACATTAGGTAGGCAGCATGTTCCCCCACATTAGGTAGGCAGCATGTTCCCCCACATTAGGTAGGCAGCATGTTCCCCCACATTAGGTAGGCAGCATGTTCCCCCACATTAGGTAGGCAGCATGTTCCCCCACATTAGGTAGGCAGCATGTTCCCCCACATTAGGTAGGCAGCATGTTCCCCCCACATTAGGTAGGCAGCATGTTCCCCCCACATTAGGTAGGCAGCATGTTCCCCCACATTAGGTAGGCAGCATGTTCCCCCACATTAGGTAGGCAGCATGTTCCCCCACATTAGGTAGGCAGCATGTTCCCCCACATTAGGTAGGCAGCATGTTCCCCCACATTAGGTTGGGAGTTCCCCCACATTAGGTTGGGAGTTCCCCAACATTAGTAGCAGCTCCCCCCCCCCCCATAATAGTAGGCAGCTCCCCCCCCCCCCCCCATAATAGTAGGCAGCTCCCCCCACATTAGGTTGTCAGCTCTTCCCCCCCCCCCCCCCCCCCGGGGACATACAGCGTCAGCCTCCAGCCATATAAAGTGTATGGCTGGAGGCTGTATGTCTGTACTGCCCCCACTGTGATCCGGTCACTGCTCCTCCGGCCCGAGTCACCATCTACTGCTATGGACCATAGCAGGAGGTGCCAGTACCGGGGGAGCGGTGACCGGAACACTGAAGAAGATAATGCACCGCTGTCACTTACCATTCCCTGGCCAACGTGAGTTCTCCTGCGATGATCCTGCGGTCCTCCTGCGTCTCTATGGTTGTGCGCACGGGACGTCACTGACGTACAACCATAGAGGCGGAGGACCGGAGGATCATCGCAGGAGAACGCGCGTTGGCCAGGGAATGGTAAGTGACCGGCGGACACAGGGCTGTCCGGGATAGGAATACTTATTTTTATGTGTCCGGCCCGGCTCCTGTGTGCGGCTGCAGGCGGGGGCCGGCCATAGCATGCAACTAATACTGTCTACTAAAAACCAGGGGGCCTCCAGCTGTTGTGAAACTACAACTCCCAGCATGCCCGGACAGCCTTTGCTGGTCCGGGCATGCTGGGAGTTGTAGTTTCACAACAGCTGGAGGCACCCTGGTTTTCAGTATCAGTAATTAGTTTTTACATGCTATGGCCGGCCCCCGCCTGGAGCCAGGCCGGGCAGATAATCATAGGTATTCCTATGCCGGACCCCAGTACCCGGCGTATAAGACGACCCCCGACTTTTCAGAAGAAAATTCGGGGTTAAAAAGTCGTCTTATACGCCGGGATATACGGTATCTTCCTGTGCTCTAATGACCAGTATATTTTGCATAAAGCGTACAATAAAAAGTGGGGTTTTTTTTTCCGTTTTATTTTTTTTTTTTTTTTTTTTTTGTAGAAAAAAAATGGAAAATTGCAAAACTCACAACCACTATAACATGAGGGTACTCACATACCTACACTCTGTCCCATATCATCTGGACAAAACAAATTCTTTTTATAGTCCAGGCTGGAACAGCCCACAAGTAATGGAACACATGTGGTTGTAAAATAACGTTATTGAAGTCATGCATTGTTCAGTCTGTAGCTAATAGCACACTCACTATGAGATCTGTGCCAATCTTTCAATCTGTACACAACCTAGTATTTGGAACAGATATTATATAAAACCTAGTAAAACTCATGTCACATCAAGGGTTTCCCCTAGTCTGCATTTTCATTTACTTGTTCTTCAACAAAGCGTTTGGACCTCACTAGATAGGGTGATGATGCCCATGCATCTTCTTGGTCTATGTGGTGGTGATGAGGTTCCATGCAAGAATTACAAATATTGCTCAGACAAATTAAAAATATTTTGTCTTTTTTTAAAGCATATTGCAGAAAAATGTTACTAGGTCATGCAAATTCTTTGCGTGTCTTTGTGTCTATCTTCTGTTTATACTTACAAATTCCTTAATTTTGCTGCTCACTCATTTTAACATCCACTGCTCAAAAAGGGGTATGTCCAAGAAAAGCACTGAGCTTGCACTCACTCCCCGTGCATTCACTTTCTTCCTGAGTCTGCTGTGCTGGGTCTCATTATTCAATCACTGCAGGCTGCACTGTAACCCCCTCCTCTCTGTTTTCAGACAGAAGTCCCGGCCCTCACTTCCTGGACATTGTCCCAGCTGGACAGGACAATATTCTGGCCCCCTATATATATTTTTTTTAATTAAGTATATTAGAAAGTTTTCAATGTTTTGCCAAAAAGTACAACAGGGATATTTCTATTACAATAAATTCACATTAATAGCAATCAAATCCAAAAAATAAAAACTTCTTGATATGTTATTTCTGTAAATGCTCAAGTTGCATTGATGGCCACGCTTGTGCAGTGTTCCATCTTTTTTAGTTCTGTGAAGCAAAATGGCCTTGGGAGTGCACATTCTAAAACATGAGCAGTAACTCACTGCCACCTCACTGCAGCCTTATGGGTTTAAAGGGGTACTCCGCCCCTAGAAATCTTATCCCCTATCCAAAGGATAGGGGATAAGATGTCAGATCGCGGCGGTCCCGCTGCTGGGGACCCCGGAATTGCCGCTGCGGCACCCCGCTGTCATTACTGCACAGAGCGAGTTCGCTCTGCACGTAATGACGGGCAGTACAGGGGCCGGAGCATTGTTATGTCACGGCTCCGCCCCTCAATACGAGTCTATAGGAGGGGGCGTGGCGGTAGCCACGCCCCTGCCATAGACTTGTATTAAGGGGGCGGGTCATGATGTCACGAGGGGCGGAGCCATGACGTCACGCTGCTCCGTCCCCTGTATCGCCCGTCATTACACACAGAGCGAACTCGCTCTGTGCAGTAATGACAGCGGGGTGTCGCAGCGGCAATCCCTGGGGTCCACAGCAGCGAGACCGCCGCGATTTGACATCTTATCCCCTATCCTTTGGATAAGGGGATAAAATGTCTAGGGGAGGAGTAGCCCTTTAATTGTGCAATAGCCCTTGAGCTGTCAGAGCAGGAGATGTACAGAGCTGTGTGTTCTCTGTGCAGGCAGTTTTATCTTTTTATGCACAGAGATGTTTAACATTTCACACCATGGACAAGTGCACTGGTTATTTTAGCTTCTTGGGGAAAACAGATCATAATTGCCATTGATCTGTTGTAGCTAAGTAGCTAAAATAAACAATGCACTTGTCCAGGTCTTGACTTTTATCTGTGTCTTTGTATAAACAGATACAATTGCCAGAACCAAGATCACATAGCAAGCTCTATAGCTTTCCTGCTTTAACAGTTCCCTGGTTTGCTAGAACATATGCCCAGAGCAATCACATCAGGAACGCAGTTCCTCACCAACAACGAAGGGGTGCTTCAACAGTAAGGCTTACACCACAGCTAGAGGCACTGTTTTAGATTAATGGTTTTCTAAAAGAGGACCTGTCCTAGCGCCATGTTAAAAGTTTTGATGAGCGGGGGGTGTTTAGACCTCTACCAGTCTGCGCTGCAGCGTGCTCCCTGCCTCTGTGTCACATGGTCGAGACACTAGCAGAGGGTGGAGGAAAATAATTCTCCTGAAAGGGGTGTTTTCAGCGGCGCTCTCCTCTGAATGCTCGGGGGCTAGTAGGCAATAACCGGCAAGAGATGGACTTAATAAAAAATAGCTAAAGATTTATTGTAGGTATGCAATTGAACAATGCGTTTCAAGGGGTGGGACTACCTCTTCGTCAGGTTCTGATTGGGTGTTGAATATGACGCTCCTTTTTATATTCGGCAAAGCCCGTGAAAAACATACATCAATTTTGCATAACATAAAATGCATTCAATTACAACAGTTGCAAGTCATACAAATGTCAAGAGTCTTGCTATTTCTATTGTACTTTGAAACATTCTTCAGTAGGAATAGAAACTAATGTTTCTAAAGGTCCGTGTATTCTGATTAATGATTGCCACAGCGGCGGCTTGTCAAGCAGAGTGTTCCACCTGCAAAGCCAACAGCAGGCGCTCCTAGCCACTCGCACTGCCCTCATTTTTCTAGACAAATGCAAGTCCGGCATTAGGAGGAATGGGAGACAGCCGCAATGTCTGGAGTTGGCAGAAGGGGTTTGCATTTTAGATAAAAGGTGGCTCCCGGGATATAGTGGGCAAGAGAAGGTGTATAGGAATAGGAAAGTCTTGTGTGCAATGGGATATATCTAATGGCACTCGGAGGGCACTAATGAAGTAGAATAAAATTGCGTAATGGAATATATACGTGGTGCTCCATAGAAAGAAGCGGGGCTGCGGATTGGCCGCAAATAATGCTGCCTGAAATACAAATATAAGGCAGTGAGTATCGATAAACCTTCCCTTGTTTAAAAGTGGAAAGAATTGGAGGCATGGATTAATAAAAGATATAAGTTAGAAAATGAGGATAAATGAATGGATGAGCATCCATATGTCTTAGATGGAATGAGCTGTAGTGATCTATGCAGACAATCAATAACTCTAGGAGAAAGGAAATTATTTGGGGACAAAGATGCCAAAGGGGAAGGAATATATTGCTGTTGTTAATGTATTGGCATTTTGTTTCAGTAATGGGTGTCTATGGGCTCATTTATTTCCACTTGTGGAGTGAAGAATGTCATAAAACTTCTTATTGACAGTGTGGATGAAAAAAATGTAAATATAAATATTCAATGTGGCAAAGAAGAAATGAATGAGAGGCCACTCACCGGATCCGTGCTCCAAGATGCGTTCCTTATTTTCGGTGCATTAAAAACGTCAACAAGACAAGGTCAGACTCCTGGATGGCGCTGCAATTACAGCGGCTGTTTCACACGGAATCCTGCTTCATCAGACAGCATGCTTACACCTGTGTGAGGGGGAGGTATAAACCTTCCAACCCACATGACACAGGTGCATCAGAGTATAGAAACATGACAGTAAATATACTAGATTATACTAGACTCTGTGTCGTTCCTTGTTGCCTCACAAAAGATGCAGATCTGTACACTCCAACACCAATGTTCAGACTGAGCGGTTTGCATTTACATTTAAATTCAGCCCTATGGCAGATAATATCAAGAATATAATTTACAAACATTGGTATAATATTCAGAACAACACTGATTTGAAACATATTAGCAGTCAAAAACCAGTCATCTCCTTCAGAAAATCCAGGAGTATTGGCATTACCATAGTTCGTAGTAAGTTTCCCCCAAACGAATCCGAATACTAATCTATATATATATATAAAACTCAAAGTGTGTGTATGTTCCAGCATCACGTCCAAACGGCTAAAGATGTTAACATGTAACTTGGCACACATGTTACTTATATGTCAACAACAAACATAGGATAGGTGATTTAACCCTTACTCACCCCCATTTGCCAGGGGCGGGGTTTATGTTTAAAGTCCCATACAAGTCAATGGGAAATATGTTACTGCATAACTTCCAAACGGCTGGAGATATTTCAATAATACTTGGTCACATGTTACTAATATACCCATTTAAAATAGGCTGTAGAGATTGGAGGTCAAGATAGGTCGAGATAGGAGGACGAGGTAGAGATAGGAGGATGGGATAGGAGGTTGGGATATGACAACAATATATGAGGACGGGTTATGAAGTCAAAAGCTTCCTCCTTTTGTTTATTTTCCTCCCCAACAAGAATTGGGAAGGAAAAACCGGGCAACGCCGGGTATTCAGCTAATATATATCTCAACGTGTGTGTGTATGTTCCACAAAAACTTCCAAACGGCTAAAGATATTAACATGAAACTTGGCACACATGTTACTTATATGTTAACAACAAACACAGGATAGGTGATTTTACCCTTACTCACCCCCATTTGCCAGGGGCGAGGTTTATGTATAAAGTTCCATACAAGTCAATGGGAAATATGTTACTGCATAACTTTCAAATGGCTGGAGATATTTCAATAATACTTGGTCACATGTTTCTTATATGTCCACTTAAAATATAGGATAGTTAATTTAACCCTTAACTACCCCCCATTTGTGAGGGTCGGGGGTTTTGTTTAAAGTCCCATGCAAATTTATGGGAAATGTATGTTCTCACTCAACTTCTGTACGGCTGGAGATATTTCAATATCTGGTACACATATTACAGGTCGAAATATGAGGAAGGGATAGGAGGTCGAGATGGGTCAAGATAGGAGGACGGGATGGTAGAGATAGGAGGACGCGATAGGAGGTCGGGATGTGACCTCATATATTGACAACAATATATGAGGACTGGATGTGAAGTCAAAAGCTTCCTCCTTTGTTTATTTTCCTCCCCAACAAGGATTAGGAAGGAAAAACCGGGCAACGCCGGGTACTCAGCTAGTTGGTTAAATAAAACGCTCCCTTCAGGGAACTACAAGTGTGGTTCCTGTACATGGTGAATGTATATGAACACTGACAAAAAACATTTGTATCCGAGGTGTTCAGGTGAAATTAAATGGACCCGTTTGTTGCAGAACCAAGTGTCTTGGGTATCCCAAATATGCTTGTGTAAAATCAGGACTCTCAACACCCATTTTAGAGAGCACATCTATTCGCTGAAAACTAAGAAGGGAGCACCCCGGTTCATCTCGCACTTGCAAGAAGTGCACGATAATAATCCCTCTTGTTTAAAAATGTGAGGCATTGAAAGAGTGTTCCCTACTGAAGATGTTGAGAAGTGTTGAAGATGTTACTACAAAGAGGAGCAAGATGGATAATAAATACTTGCGCATTAGGGAATCTTGGTCTAAATGATCGCTCTGACCGAAGTATGTTCATATAAATGAAGAATAAGGGATAGTTATGTTTTGAATTTTTCTAATCTAGTATATTTACTGTCATGTTTCATCTGTCACGTGGATTGGAAGGCTTATACCTCCCCCTCACACAGGTGTAAGCATGCTGTCTGATGAAGCACGATTCCGTGTGAAACAGCCGGGGTAATTGCAGCGCCATCCAGGCGTCTGACCTTGTCTTGTTGTTTTATGACATTCTTAACTCCACAAGTGGAAATAAATGAGAGCCCATAGACACCCATTACTGAAACAAAATGCCAAAACACTCACAGCAATATATTCCTTCCCCTTTGGCATCTTTGTCCCCACATTATTTCCTTTCCCCTAGAGTTATTGATTGTCTGCATAGATCACTACAGCTCATTCCATCTAAGACATATGGATGCTCATCCATTCATTTATCCTCATTTTCTAACTTATATCTTTTATTAATCCATGCCTCCAATTCTTTCCACTTTTAAACAAGGGAAGGTTTATTGATACTCACTGCCTTATATTTGTATTTCAGGAAGCATTATTTGCGGCCAATCCGCAGCCCCATTCCTTTCTATGGAGCACCACGTATATATTCCATTACACAGTTTTATTCTACTCCATTAGTGTCCTCTGAGTGCCTTTAGATATATCCCATTGCACACAAGACTTTCCTATTGCCATACAGTGCTAAAATTCCTCCTAATGCCGAACTTACATTTGTCTAGAAAAATGAGGGCAGTGCGAGTGGCTAGTAGTGCCTGCTGTCGGCTTTGCATGCGGAACACTCTGCTTGACAAGCCGCCACTGTGGCAATCATAATTCAGAATACAAGGACCTTTAGAAACATTAGTTTCTATTCCTCCTGAAGAATGTTTCAAACTACAATAGAAATAGCAAGACTCTTTTGACATTTGTATGACTTGCAATTGAATGTATTTTATGTTGTGCAAAATTGATGGGCTTAGTCAAATATACAAGGATTGTCATATTCAACACTCAATCAGAACCTGACGAAGAGAGGGTCCCGCCCCTCGAAACGCGTTTTTCCTTTGCATACCTACAATATACCTTTTTGTTGTTTTTTATCAAGTCCAGCTCTTGCCGGTTATTGCCTAATAGTCCCGAGCATTCAGAGGAGAGCGCCGCTGACAACACCACTTTCAGGATAATTTTTTTCCTCCACCCTCTGCTATCCACAGACCGTCCTCCACAAGCTGAGCATGGGACCGGTGCAGGCTGCACTCCTCTGTATACCACTGATTGTGGAAACAAGCCCTCCATAGTCTTGTGCTCATAGTACAACACCCAAAGGTGAAGATACCTTTTTACCTTCGTGCATATGATTCATCTTTAAAAAAAAAAGGATAATTATGCTTAGTTGCGCATTGGTCTATTCAGCTTTTTTTTTTTTCAAAAACCTATGATTGAGACACTCTCATAGACTTACATGGCGAGTTTGTCTCAATTATGTGACACGGAGACAGAAGAAAGCGCACTGAGCGCAAACTTCTTCCAGCTTGTTCTCCTGGTGGGTGGAGCTCTGATCACTTAAATGGGCACTGTCAGATTCAAAACCTTAAATGTACAGCTATGTTGTAAATCTTGGCAAAACATTAACCTCTTCTAATATACTTCATAAGAAAATGTTATATTTTTTATAGAAATTATGGCTTATAAAATCATAGCTTTGTACAACCTGAAGCACAGGCATAGACAATGGCCAGTAGTTGAGGGTGGGCTAGCACTCCTCTGTGCTCTCCTGTCGGACATATTTTTTATATGGAATTTGGGGAAAGGGGGGTGATTTAAAATTAGTAGGGAAGGGGTTAGTCTACATTTATTAACTTTTTTACTTTTTTATTTTTTTACTTTCTTTACACCTATTTTTTTTAAGTCCCCATTGGGGACTATTACATGCAATCTTCTGATTGCATACACTGTTCAATGCTATGCTTCAGGCATGGATCAGTAAATCACTGACTGGATGCCATGATTTCACTGCGGCAGTCCCGAACAGCGCGACTTAGCTTATGGAAATGGTTTACTTTCACTTTAGATGCGGCAATCAACTTTGATCGCCGTGTCTAAGGGGATAATGCCGGGCATCACCGCAATCTGTGATGTCCGAGGAGCATTAGACACGGGTCCTGGTGGTTGATAGCTGCTGGGACCACTCGGCTATGACACGGGGTGACCCCGCGTGACAGCAGGGGAGTGGGACCAGGACGTACAGGTACGCCCTTGGTCCCCAAGGTGTTAAACACAAATAAAACATAGAAAACTTAATTTATTTTAAACATAGTACATTAGAGAGATTTTTTTTTTAATTTACCATAAGGAGTGCAATAGAACATTTAATGAGTGCCCATTTAAAATCCATTCTTCATCAAAGGGCTTAAAGTGTACACCTTTTTAAAGTGTAGTTCTCTCCATTTATACTCTAGCTGCAGAATATATTATTCATCAGCCATCAGCCATCAGCTTATCAAAATCTTTTTCAGAGAGACCTACCTGCTAAACTTTATCACCATCCTAGCACATGCCCATTTACCTTCCTTAAAACTCCTAACATTTTAGGCATATTTTTATTTATTATTTAGTCCTCTAGTTAAAAAGAAGTATTGCAATATACAATAGTAATTGAAACAATCTCAGGCTAAGAACCACCTTATATTATAGACTTGGGTGACTGTTACTAGTGATGAGCAAATTTTTGAAAAATTTGATTAGGGCGATTTGCTGAATTTTCCGAAAAAAATTTGGTTTGAATTTATTCACAAGGAATCTGTATTAAAAACTGCTATTTCCAGGCTACAGAGAGTCTCAATAGGGGTGTAGAACACTTTTCCTTGCCCTAACACGCATATGGAGTGTGCAGGGTTAGTGAAATAATACTGTTATTCAGTATGACATGCAGATTACAGGCGTCGCTATTAGAATCACTGCCGGAGAGCGTCTGGATGTGGCAGCAGGGTTGGAGACCATATGGCGTCACAATTGAACAGATTAAATATATATATTTTTTTAATACATTTTTATTTAATTTTAATTTAAAAAAAAATTGTAATTTTTTTTGAGGACCCATTTTGGTGAGCATCGATCTGGCAGTCTGCCATGAGGTTAGTTACCACCTCTTCCAGCCCCTGCTTCTCATCGCCCCCACCGACTGTGAAACTGCGTATGTTTCATTTAATCAGTTATGGTTCATTTTTATCACTCCAACCTGTTTCATTGGATTCTTGTGGTAATTCCAGAGGTAATATATGATAACAACCATAGATTAACACGTTTGTGTAGCATGAGGAGATCACATGGCGGCACAATGACAGAGCCTGGTAATTGGAATGAGCAAACTTTTAAATCCTTTTTGGGGACCCATTGGAGGGCAAATCTGGTTCCAGCAGCTGTGGAAATTCCAGCTCCTATAGTGTATAATTGCTGCAGTGTATAAGTTGCTGCAGTGAAAAAGCTCGTAGTTGTATCTTAAAATCGAGCTGGCGGTCACTCTGCTAGTTGCTGCCACAAATCCAGTTTGGCTGCTCAGAAGTCCAGTGGATCTTCAATGCGTGTTAGCAGGGTCATGTCCAAGTATGCCACCACCTGCTTGTTCAGGTCCTGCTCAAGGTCTACCTGCTGCTCATTAGTTGCTTCAAAATGCGGGTGCATAAAGCTACTCATCAGCGACTGTAGACTCAGGCTGCTGCTGATAGAGCTGGTACTGCTTCTGGCACCCCACCCCTCCCCAGCAGCCATGGCAGTGGAACGTGAGTGCAGAGGGTCCCCTGAGTCAGTCCTGCGAGAGGATGGATGATGGCGCAGATAGGCATTGACCAACTGACTACATAGGATGTCTCCTGTAGTAGGTCAGTTTGTCCTCCCTCCCAGTGGGTGTAAAAAAAAAAAGGCCCAATTTTGTTTGGGTAGCAAGGGTCCAACAAGGTGGAGAGACAGAAATCATCCCGCTGCCGAATGGTGACAATTTGGCAGCCACTACGCAAGCAAGTGAGCATGCATTGTGACATTTGTGCAAGTGACTTGGAGGGACTCCCTGCCTCCATCTCCACTACATACTGCCATGATGTGTCTGGGTCCTCTTTCTCATCTTCCTCCTCACCCTGTAGCTCCTCTGGCTGCTGCTGCTCCTCCTCCTCTCCGATCAGAGTATAAAAAGCACTCATTTTGCTACACATTGCCTGTGCGCCCCTCCTCCTCTTCCAGTTCAGCCCCCACAGGCGCCACGTCTCTAATGCCCTGACCAGCCATTGTTTCCCCCATCTGTTGTAGGAAATGAAGCAGTGGAAGGACGTTGTTCATCCCGTAATCCTGTCTACTGACTAATGTGGCTTCCTCAAAGGGCCTGAGCAAACGGCAGGTGTCGCGTATGAGCTGCCACTGGTTGACATCAAAGTTACACAGGGGAATACCCCTATCCGCTTGGATTATCAAGAAATCTGTGATGGCCTTTCTCTGTATAGCCGGTCCAACATATGGAGGGTGGAATTCCAACGGGTGGAAACGTTGCATATCAGACTTTTAGTTTTTAGTTTAGCATAGTCCCGCACATCCCTGAGGTCATAGTAGGCCTTTTGCGGTTCACCTGATAGAAAGGGCGCAATCACTTCTGCGCACTCTCCAACTGGCAGTCTCTCTCAAATACGGTGAGGTAGGCCTCGACTTCGTCATTGGGTGTCATTTTCTGTAAGACCCGCTCAACGGCCCTCCTCACATTAACAGTCTCAGGGACTCTTCTCTATACTCGTGAGGTCTGAGCCATAACAGTCTCTCTGAGTGCAGCAGTCTGCTCCATTAACAAGAGATTTGTTTCCTGTTGTTGTGCCATGGACTGCTATTGTGCTTGTTGCTGGGCTTGTAAGGACTGCTCATGTCTCAGGTTAGCCTGTGTAAACTGCTTTATCACCTCTTCCGTTGTGCTGGATGTGCCTTCAATGCAGCAGCAGCTTTCACCCAGGACCTATGCTTCTGGCCCTTTTAAATGCCCACAAAATTCAAATACGTTGTTTTTGTCTTGCCATTGCCCCTAGCAACATTTGCCTGCATTTTCCACCAATTGTAAGAAACTGCTCACATGGTGAGGTCGGCAATGACCGTATTCACACAGTGGGTTTCAAACGTCCAAAAAGGATGTTTATTTAAAAGATTTTTGACACAAAAGCACAGTGCAAACAAAACAGCAAAACCTAAGCCTGTACGGCTCTAAATAAACATCAGGATACCTCACTATCCTACTGTAGGCCTAATGTCTGGCCCCAAGCAAACTCCCAAATTGTCCATAGAGGAAGGTTCAGACCTGGTAGGTTTGAGCTGCAGTGCTGGCTGTGGCTGCTTCTCATCTCAGTCTTCCCTCCAGCCTCCAAACCCCAACAGCCCTTTGTTTTAAAGTTGTACTTCACCCCAGACATATTATCTCCTATGACACCAAAAAGAGAACCATACCACACAATAAACAGAAAAGTAATAGAATGTACAAAATCAACTTTATTAATACAATTTAGTAATAAAAAATAGATATTAAAATTGGAACAAAGAATGAATAGGCACTGGTGGACATACAAAGATATAGGACAATGGTAGGAC
Source organism: Hyla sarda (assembly GCF_029499605.1). NCBI lineage: Eukaryota > Metazoa > Chordata > Amphibia > Anura > Hylidae > Hyla > Hyla sarda. The sequence continues at coordinate 73,668,654 of NC_079199.1, read as the reverse complement.
ACAAATACATCAAAATATACAAGTATAAGGAGTAAATGCCACGGTAGCTGGTAGGATACAAGGGTGATACCTGCCAAAAATATGCAATAAAGGGTGCCAAACCATACCTACACCTGAACCAAAGTATAGGGGATAAGATGTCTGATCATGAGATTCCCGCCTTTGGGCACCCCAGCGATCTCTGCATCGGCACCCCGCCATCATCAATACAGAGCACACAAGCTCTGTGCGTGATGACGGGGCAAAGCAGGGGACGGAGCATCGTGACGTCACGGCTCCACCTTGCCCCGCCCCCTTAATCCAAGTCTATGGGAGGGGGCATGACTACTGCCATGCACCCTCCCGGAGACTTGTATTGTGGGGGCGGGATGCGACTTAATGGGGGCGGAGCCATAACATCACGATGCTCCAGCCACTGTATCGCCCATCTTCACACACAGAACTAGTTGTTCTGTGCAGTGATTACGGCAGAGTGCCGCTGCAGAGATGGCGGAGTTCCCCAACAGCGGGACCCCTGCGATCAGACATCTGATGACACCAAAGGATAGGGGATAATATATCTGGGGTAGAGTACTACTTTAAGGCTTCCTCCCCAGCAGTCAACACAGGAAGCCTCAATTGAGAACACCTTGGAGAAGGGAAAACCCATAGTGGACTGAAGCACTCCCACTTCCAACCTGTCCTCCAGTCCAGGAAAGCCAGCCCATGTAACTTAAAGGGGTATTCCAGGCCAAAACTTCAACTGGCTCCGGAAAGTTAAACAGATTTGTAAATTCTATAAAAAAAAATCTTAATCCTTCCAATAGTTATTAGCTTCTGAAGTTGAGTTGCTGTTTTCTGTCTAACTGCTTTCTGATGACTCACGTCCCAGGAGCTGTGCAGCTCCTATGGGGATATTTTCCCATCATGCACAGCTCCCGGGATGTGACATCATCATTGAGCAGTTGGACAGAAAACTTCAGAAGCTAATAACTATTAGAAGGATTAAGATTTTTTAATAGAAGTAATAACAAATAACAAATCTGTTTAACTTTCCGGAGCCAGTTGATATATAAAAAAAGTTTTTGCCTGGAATAACCCTTTAAATAAAAGAGCCCTAGCAGACTGCTCTGCTAAAGCAGCATATAATCTTCTGGATTTCCTTTTACCATATCTGGCTGAGGAAACCAGGTGAGATATACACCCCATCCACCACTTTTCCATACACTTTACTACTTTATATGTGTGTGTGTGTGTGTGTATAAGAAAAAGTATGTGAACCCTTTGGAATTATATGGATTTCTGAACAAATTGGTCATAAAATGTTATGATATCCATCTAAGTCACAACAATAGTCAATCACAGTCTGCTTAAACTGATAACATACAAATAACTAAATGTTACCGTGTTTTTATTGAACACACCATGTAAACATTCACAGTGCATGTGGAAAAAGTATGTGAAGCCCCAGACTAATGACATCTCCAAGAGCTAATTGGAGTGAGGTGTCATACAACTGGAGTCCAATCAATGAGATGAGATTGGAGGTGTTGGTTACAGCTGCCCTGCCCTATAAAAAATAACACCCACTAGTTCTGGGTTTGCTCTTCACAAGAAGCATTGCCTGATGTGAATGATGCCTTGTACAAAAGAGCTCTCAAAAGACCTTCCATTAAGAATTGTTGAGTTGCATAAAGCTAGAAAGGGTTATAAAAAGGATCTCCAAAAGCCTTGCTGTTCATAAGTCCATAGTAAGACAAATCGTCTATGAATGGAGAAAGCTCAGCACTGCTTCTACTCTCATTAGGAGTGGCCGTCCTGTAAAGATGACTGCAAGAGCACAGCGCAGACTGCTCAATGAGGTGAAGAAGAATCCTAGTGTCTGCTAAAGACTTACAAATGTCTCTGGCATATGCTAACATCCCTGTTAGCGAATCTACGATACGTAAAACACTAAACAAGAATGGGTTTCATGAGAGGATACCACAGAGGAAGCCATTGCTGTCCCAAAAGAAAAACTGCTGCACGTTTACAGTTTGCACAAGATTACCTGGATGTTCCACAGCAGTACTGGCAAAATATTCTGTGGACAGATGAAACCAAAGTTGAGTTGTTTGGAAGAGACACACAACACTGTGTGGAGAAAAAAGAATCACAGCACACCAACATCAAAACCTCATCCCAACTGTGAAGTATTGTGGTGGGGCATCATGGTTTGGGGCCGCTTTGCTGCGTCAGGGCCTGGACGGATTGCTATCATCGAAGGAAAAATGACTCAAGACACTTTGCAGGAGAACTTGAATGGGCACTGTCAGATGCAAAAACTTGTGATATGTTGTAAAGCATGCAAAACCAATAGGTTTTGCAATTGCTTTAATTAGAAAATGTTCATACTGAAAAAGCCAGTCAAACAAGATGCTCTGCTAATAAAATGCTTGTCAATGATAGCGCTACCGGGAGCTTATGATTGCGCTGTGCGGGGAACATATATAACATGCGCTGCTGGGGGCATATGATAGACATATACATTCCCCCCCAAGCGATTCTATATATCTTTCCCCACCGCAGCTCTTCTATTTGAGAACCCCGCAGAGATCATGAATGGCTCTGCAGTAGGGATCAACCGATTATCGGTATGGCCGATATTATCGGCCGATAATCACGATTTTGGGCATTATCGGTATCGGCAATTATCTTGCCGATAAGCCGATAATGCCACACCCCCCGCACCGCCCCCACCGCACCGCGACCGCCACCCCCTCGACCCGCCGCACCGCACATCCGACCCACCGCACCGCGTCGCACCCCCCACCGTGATGCTAGGCGGTATACCGGTATGGATTTTTTCCCATACCGCTATACCGGTCGGGCCCCTCCCCCACCCTCCGAGTGAATAAAAAAATTAAACTTACCCGTAATGGGGGTGGTCCAGGCCATCCTTCCTTCATGTAGTGTCCGGGGACGTTCCGGGTGGAGGGTGGTCCGGTCCGGGCTGTCCTTCTTCTCCCACGGTCTTCTTCTCCACTCCGGGCAGGCTCCGGCCTAGTACGCTGCATAGACGCCGCTACGCCGTGACGTCAGGTGCGTCGCTGCGCACGGGCGTCACTGCGCAGCGACGTCTATGCAGCGTACTAGGCCGGAGCCTGCCCGGAGTGGAGAAGACCGTGGGAGAAGGACAGCCCGGACCGGACCACCCTCCACCCGGAACGCCCCCGGACACTACAGGAACGATGGATGGATGGCCCGGAGCACCCTGGCAGGTAAGGGAGAGAAGCGGGTGGTGGCGGCGGTGGCCTATGGCCCTGCAAAAGCCACTGCAGATCATTGATTTAAAGCACCCGCTTTAAATCAATGATCTGCAGCGGTGTCGCAGGGGGTTAAATAGCCGATAACTTATACCGGAATATCGGTATAAGTTATCGGCTATCGGCCCTAACCTGCACCGATTATCGGTATCGGCCCTAAAAAACCGATATCGGTCGATCCCTACTCTGCATTACCGGCCATTCAGGGATTCCGGCGGGGAATTTGAAAATGAAAGTAAAATACATTGTACATCGCTGGGGAGCGGACCATGCCGCCCGCTCCCCTTCTTAATAACTTTTGATCGGATCAACCCCTTTGCCCCTGTACTACTACCCCCAACATGGAACAGACCCTGTTCCATGATGGGGGTAGGATTTAGTCAGTTTTGAGTAATTTCCCGACAGCTCAGAGCTGTCGGGTTTTGGTGAAGAAAAATTCACAGGTTTTCCTGTGAGTTTTTCATCATACTCTGAGTGTTTTTTTTTTTCGGGAACACGCCCCTTTTTGTGATAACCATGCCCATTTTGACAGGTTTAAAAAAACACTCGTAGTGATGATATATTTTGTTGGGTTGTGCAACCAAATTTGTGTCACATGGGCTATGCGACACAAATTTGGTCGCACAACCCGACAAAAAGAGTCGGGTTGACATTAGTAAATGACAGCTATTGTCTGACTTTTCTTTCTGTAGGTAATTTTCGTCTGATCAGTTTTTGTTTTAAATTGTGTGGTTGTCTGAAGGCCAAGATGGGAAGTTCAGGGAAGATTTCTTTTAGCATCTCATCTTACGCAAAATTATTAAGGACCTGCAGCCGATATTGGCGGATTTCTTCAAGAGCCGGATTGTATGTTACTACCAGTGGTACGCGTGGTGATGGCAGTATCTCTCTGTATTGTAGCAGGTGTTCCCGTGGTGTTTGAAGGACGGAGTGTATTTTCCTATTGATTATCCTTGGTTTGTATCCTTTTTGTTTGAATTTCTCAGACAGTGTTTATAGGTGCATGTCCAAGGGTTGGAGCAGATGCAATGGTACCTTGTAGCCTGGCTGTATATGATGCGTGTGTGTGTGTGTGTGTTGGAAACTGGATTTATGTAGATAGCTGGATCGGTCTGTGGGTTTTCAGTACACAAACGTTTGTAGTGTGTTCCTGTTTATTGTCAAAGTAGTGTCCCAGGAAGTTCACACTTTCTGTAGAGAAGTCCATTTTTGAGTTTGATACATTGATGATATTTTAATCATTTGGACAGAAGGAAAAGAAGAAAACTCAGTTTCATTACCCCTTTAACACATTCAATCCATCTATCAAACTCAAAATGGACTTCCTGGCCCACATCACAGGTCCTTCAACCACAATTTTGCCATCACAGCTCAGCTCCACCTTACTCCACAAGCTCTGCATCTCCTGCTAAATGTGTTGGTCTGATTTAAAAGCCCTACCTCTCCTACAAACCTCACCTTTCTATTTTTGGCTCTTTATTGTGCATCACTACACTCCCTACTGCAAAGCTACGCTCCTTCTATTTTAGACCATTTTTAACCCTTTTTTGTGAGGATAGGGTATGAGTTTGGGATATTAGGACGGGATATGCCGACAACAGCATCTTTATATGTTGCTTTTTGTCTTTTACAAGGTTTAGGTAGACTAGGCAAAGCTGGGTACTCTACTAGTTTTTAATAGTGTGCCTCCTGTACGAAAACTAGTGTACATATAGGGGAAGATTTATTAAAACCTGTCCAGAGGAAAAGTTGCTGAGTTGCCCATGGCAACCAATCAGATAGCTTCTTCCATTTTGCAGAGGCCTTGTTAAAAATGAAAGAAGCAATCTGGTTGCTATGGGCAACTCAGCAACTTTTCCTCTGGATAGGTTTTGATAAATCTCCCCCATAAAGTGTACACAAGGTGCAGCCAACAACATTCCTAGAAACGCTCTTTTGCCTAATAATCAGCTATGTGAGCCTTAAAGGGGTACTCCACTTGAAAACATTTTTTTTTTTTTTTTTAAATCAACTGGTGCCAGAAAGTTATACAGATTTGTAAATAACTTCTATTTAAAAATCTTACTTTTACTTTTTAATGGAATAAAGGATCCTTTTGATTGTCCTCCGTGGCTCTGGGTAGCGCTGATTTAATCCTGTCTTCAGAACTTTCTCTGTGTGGTTCCACTTTGTACATTTCTTGCGCTTTGGCATTCAGGATACAGCTGCAACCTATGCAAGATTCTATCTTTTTAGCGATTCAGCATCTTGTGCCCACTCATTGCACAACCCATATCGGTGAGTGTGAATTATCCACCGTTTTTCTTTCTGTAGATCATTGGAGGTTCTACACTAGGGGAGGGCATTCTGTTTATTGTCTTTTATTTAAAAATCTTACATTTTCCAGTACTTATCAACTGCTGTATGCTCCAGAGTAAGTTCTTTTATTTTTTAATTTCCTTTCTGTCTGGCCACAGTTCTATCTGCTTTCCATGTCAGGATTTGCTATGGGGATTTTCTCCTACTCTGAACATTTCCTAAAATGGACAGAGGTGTCAACAGAAAGCACTGTGGTCAGACAGAAAGGAAATTAAAAAAGAAAAGAACTTCCTCTTTCGTATACAGCAACTGATAAGTACTGGAAGGGTTAAGATTTTTAAATAAGTGTTTTACAAATATTTAACTTTTTGGCACCAGTTGATAAAAAAAAAAAGTTTTCCAGCAGAGTACCACTTTAAGAAGAGTACTGTAAAACTTTAAGTAAACCTTAATGATTAGCAGACCCTGTTTATCATAGCCATGGGTGCTGCACTTGTTTAAAAAAATTAGCAATATCTCATATAGATACTTTTGTATGTATTCCTAGTCTATGGAATGTGTAAGTTCACAGTTGTTTCCCTGTAACCCCTATGCCCAAAAATGCCTCTTAGGGATTGAATTTATTTATTTATTTTATTTTTTTATGTCATAAAATAAGCACATGAAAATTTGCATACAGTCGTATCTAAAGATAGTTCTACTCTTAGAATCCCAGTGGCTTAATCTTTTTATGGTACTAATGTCTCCAATCCTTTTTTTCCAGTATGGCTCCACCAAACAAGAATAGGTTTAAGCCTGTATGACGTGGCAGGTCAAGGCTACCTGAGAGAGTCGGTATGTTGCGGTCTCTTTATTATTTTAAACTTTCATAGATCTGTACAGCTTTGGAATGTACAGTGAAACTTCTTTAAGGTGACCACACAGAATTACAGGGTTAGTCTTCCAAAGGAATGCTTAATGAATTATGGGACTAAAAATCTGCCACAGGAAATCTGGTCTGGGTAAGGGGATGTGAGGTCTACTTAAAGAAGTTTCACTGTACTTTAATGGAATGTGTTCATCAATAATGTATTGTTTTGAATCAAGTTCTTATGTTGAAAAATTTTTTCTTTTGTGATTTTCATTTTTTGTTTTTCTATTTACCCATTTTAGTGTGTGTGTGTGTGTGTGTGTGTGTGTGTGCGCGCGCGCGCATAATTCAAATAATCCTGAAATTTTTGGAACAAGATTAGAGGAATTGGAAGAGTACCTGTATGATGCCTAAGTAAGGCCTTCATAGGGACCCCACAAGTGCTCCAGCCAAAGCAGCACCTGCATTCGAGAGATCCAGGTTGATCCACCACGCTGCATAAACTAGTTGGGAGGCAAGAAAATAATAGTTATACATATCAGGAGCGGCAAACGCGCCATGTCGTTAAGGTGCCTGGAGCTCTATCAAGTCTAGGATGTTTGCCTTGCCAGTAGAAGTATCTCAGAATGCTACATAACTGTTTAAAGAACCGCTTGGGAGAAAGGAGGAGAGGCAGATGAAAAAGGTACAGAAACTTGGGGAGGCATATCATTTTTAAATATATTAATTCTTCACGCCAACGAGAGGGGAAGTGAAGTCCAGGAGTTCAGTCTCTCCTCAGTACTAACCAAGAGCTGCTCAAGATTAAGGGGAATAAACTGAGACAAAGAGGCCATGACCTCCACCCCAATGTATCTAAAAAGATGCATCGCCTGCAGCCCAGCTGGGATAGAGAAAGGGACAATCGCCCCCTCAGACAATGGCATCAGAGAGGACTTGGCTTAATTAACCCACAGGCCCGAAAGAGAGCCAAACAGGTCAAGGAGAGAAGGGAAGCCTCAGCGTCTGCCAAATATACCAAAGTGTTGTCCGCATAAAGGAAAACGTTCTCAACTATAGACCCTCTAGGAATTCCACATATATTAAGGGCCACCCGAATCGCTGCTGCGAGGGGTTCAACTGCAAGCGCAAAAAGGAAGGGAGGCAGAAGGCAACCCTGCCTCGTCCCCCAACCCAAGGGAAAGGGGTCCAACTCATCTAGGTTAGTGCGGAAACGTGCTCTAGGGCTATTGTACAAAAGTCAAACCCACGAGCAAAACCGCGGGCAAAATTACACAGCATCTAACGCTCCCCTGATATAGTGCCATTCCAGTCAAATGCCTTGTAAACATCTAGACTGATCACAACCCCCGAAGAGAGATCCTCCCCTGTCGCAGTGATATTCAGCTGAAGGTGCTTAAAGGAGTAGTCCAGTGGTGATTTAGTGGTGAGCAACTTATCCCCTATCCTAAGGATAGGGGATAAGTTGCAGATCGCGGGGGGTCCGACCGTTGGGGCCCCCAGAGATCTCCTGTATGGAGCCCCGACAGCCGGCGGGAAGGGGGCGTGTCGACCTCCGCACGAGGCGGCAGCCGACACGCCCCCTCAATACAACTCTATGGCAGAGCCGAAGCGCTGCCTTCGGCAATCTCCGGCTCTGCCATTGAGATGTATTGAGGGGGCGTGTCGGCCGCCGCTTCGTGCGGGGGTCGACACCCGCTATCTCGGCGGAGAGCCGGGGCCCCGTACAGAGAGATCGCAGGGGGCCCCAGCGGTCGGACCCCCCGCGATCTCAAACTTATCCCCTATCCTTAGGATAGGGGATAAGTTTTTCACCACTGGACTACCCCTTTAACATTGACATCAGTTGCTCTGCCCGGCCTAAACCCAGTCTGGTCAGGATGAATGATAGAGGCAATAACACCGTTAAGACGGGTAGCAAAAATTTTAGCTGTAAACTTAATATCCACATTAAGGAGTGAAATAGGTCTGTAAGAATCTTGGAATTTCGGATCCTTGCCGGACTTGGGGAGCACAACAATCAACGCCTCCCTCATAGAGTCTGGAAGAGAGCCCATGTCAGCAGCTGCCGGAAACAATTTCAATAGAAGAGGGACCAACCTCTCCTCATTCATCCTGTACCAGTCCCCAACTAACTCATCTGGCCCCAGAGTCTTCCCAGGAGGGGGGGGAATATCTCGGATCGCCTGTGTCACCTCCTCAGCTGTAAAAGGGGCATCTAACGCGGTAGCCTGAGCATGACTGAGAGAGGGGATGGGTAAACCACCCAGGAAAGAAAGGAGCTCATCTTGGCAAGAGGGAGACCGGGAGGAGTACAGGGAACAATAAAAGTCCCAAAACACTTTTTTATTAATACCTAGAGGATCCATCACCAAGGACCCAGCAACATCGAGTATACAGGGAACTGATGCTGCCGGTCGGCTCGCCCTCGCCAAGTAAGCCAAGAGTTTCCCATTTTTGTCACCAAACTCAATTTTAAATTGCACTCTATCCCGCTGGACAATCAGAAGAGATCTCTGCGCCTTGGCCCAAGCCTGCTCATTATCCGGCGAGGGGTCCCTGACAAAAGCCGCCTGCAACTCAGTCTGCAGAGCTCTCTCCCGAGCCAACAGGATCTCCCTTTGACCAGCACCTCCCGCAATAAAAGCCCCCCACTCAGTAGCTTTATATTCTTCCCACTGGACCAGGGTGTTAGGGTGAGTGGCATTATGTGCCCAAAAATTACTGAGACACCCCTCCCCAAAGCGTCACAGCCTTTGACTGCAACCAGCTGGGATGCATACGCCAGAAACGAGACACAGAACAAGGACCCAAATTAAACGTAAGGACTATTGCAGAGGGGTCTGAGATCCCTCTACTGTTGTATACAATGTCTCTTACTGACAGAATATCTGCCAAGGCCAGGTCAATCCTAGAGGACGACTTGTGAGCCACAAAGTAGAAGGAGAAAGCTGACTCAGTTGGGTACTTCCACCTCCAGAGGTCAGTGAGGCCCAGCACCACTCTCTATGTAGAAAACGCAGAATATTCGGGATCAGCAGCGGTGGTGTGATCTACCAAAAGATCAGGAGCCACATTGAAATTGCCTATAAAAAGTATAGGGTCAGATGGGAAAGACATCAGCTTATCAGTAATCACCTCCAGGACAGAGACCTGAAATGGGGGAGGAACATGAACAGACACCAGATTGAATCTCAGATTTAACAGTACAGTGTACAATCGCCAACCTCCCAAACTGGTGGCAGGCAGCTTGAGAAACTGCAAGAGGAAGCGACTTTGAGACAAAGACCCCACTTGCGAAGTTAGAATAAGAGGCATTGTACCCCCTTGCTATCCAAGCCCGCTTAAGAGACAGAACCTTCGGCCCGGTGATATAAGTGTCTTGTAGACTAAGTGTGGGTAATGCCTCTTCACAAAATCAAGGCAGAGCGCCCTTTTTAAATTTAAGAGTTCAGGCCATGGACATTCCAGCTCACAACTTTCAAAGTCCCCATATTTGCCAACGAAAGAAGAATAAGGCAGGAGCAACTACTAAACATGCACAAGCAAAATAGAGGGGAGCACCAGAGATGGCCACATCACAGACAGCCAACATACAGACAGGGCACGCACAAAAAAACACAGAAAAACAGCAAAAAGCCAACAACAATATCATTCCCATTAACTCCCTGTCTAACACTAAAGGGAACAGAGTAAAAACCTGGACCCTAAACACTTACAATAGCAGAGCGTCAGAAAAAACGCTAGTCTCAAAGCAGTAAAGTACACACACAATATCCCATCCCTCCCGCCACCTAGCCTGAAGTAAGGCGAATAAGGCCGAACTAACTAGGGGAACCCAGTTTGGAGGACCTTAACAGAAAGCCGGAACCTAGGGGGGCCCTAAATTGGGAACAACCTACCTCCTTATCCTAAATACCAAACATAAGCGGGTGATAACAGCTGCTGACAGTCCACCTCAGTCCAGTGGGAAGGCAGGTGGGGCCGCATCCACCCACTGCTAGGCCTCAGCAGAGGATGTAAAGAATTTTGTGGAGGCGCCATCCACCACCCTCAGGCGAGCAGGATACAGCATGGAGTAACGATATCCCTTGGTACGTAGCTTCGAGCGGACCTTGGTGAACGGAGTCCTATTGCTTACGGAGCTCCACAGAAAATTCTGGTTAGAAAGAAACTCTATCATTGTAGAGGACCTTTCCCTTTTTATTCTCACTGCTCACAGGACAGCATCACAGTCTTTGAAGTAAAGCAATTTAGCCAGGAAAGGACACGGTGGACCACCTGGTGCTCCCACTCAACAGTAAATTAGGGGGAGAATATGTCAGCAGGAAGGATCTCCCGCAACCGAGATTCAAGAAACCCCACAGGATCAGTCCCTTATGCCTTTTCTGGAAGGCCCACCACACGGTTATTATTTATCCGGAGGCGATTCTCAAGATCATCCACTCTCTCCATCACCCCTTTAACTTGGCGCTGCAGGGTAGCCACTTGCTGCAGTACAGGGTGCAAGGTATCTTCCACCATGGACACTCTACGCTCCACTTCCACCGTGCACTCCTGCAGCTTTTGTGTCTCATGACAAAGAATAAAAAAAAATCCTGTCTCCACTTTGGACACCATCATGAACTCCCAGGTGGTGAAAGCCGCCAAGAATTTAGAGAACTTATGATCTATGGTAACAGCATCATATAGAGAATGATCAGGCTAGCATGGCTGTGCCGGATTCAAGGAGCCCTCAAACAGTAACAAAGGTGGATCAGGCAAATCCTCCTGCAAGCGCTGACACTTTAGTTGCAAGCGGGGTCTGAGCACAAACTTCACGTTGAGAGGGACCACAGGGACCTCCATCATCAGAGGAGTCATCTTCATCAGAAGTTTGGCGAGAGGCTTCAGCATGCAGTTTGGACTTATGTTTCCCGCGGCGGCCTCTCATAGCTTCCCACTGGTAGAATGGTATCACACAGGCAGAGGAAAGCACCAGGCACTGTGTCCAGACGGCAAGGAGCACCACAGATCAAGAAAGCTGCAGGCAGAGGAGCAGGGTACAATTCCCAGCAAACCCACAACCACTGCACAGGAGGGCCAACACCACAGTCCACTAGAGTACTCACAGAGAGGCAGAGCAAATGAACCCAGCAACAGCGCCAGAGGGGTCAGGACTCGGGGGGGGGGGGGGCCCTTTAAGGTACAGCAAGTCTCCCGCACAGCAGCAGAGTCCAGAAATCGGGAGCATACACCACAGCTGGATCAAGGTCTCCTTCGGGAGCTCCTGAAGAGCAGGCCACTAGTCCCTCCCCTTCAGTCCTCCACCAGCCATGGGGCTCGCTGTGGCAACCAGGGAGTGGCGCAGACTATCCCCACGAAGGCCGAAGATGGCGCCAGAGTTCATAAAACTTTGGAGGATTCCGACCCCAGGGCAGCCAGGGACAGCACTGGATCCTCTCTTACGGCACCAGAAGAGACCGCCAGGACCTCCGCCACTATCCAGGCAGCAGCAGCAGGCTCCCTCCCGTGCCGCCATTCTGCCGGAGCCGACCTCCAAAGCCACCAGGCTGAACTTCCAGGCCACACCGGAGCGTCCAGCCAGATGCCGCAGGAGATCCCCCAGGCACCGGGACACTCAGCGGGGGCAAGTTCGTCCTGACGGGGTAAGAAATAGCAGGGTATTTTGCCGAGCTAGTGGGAGCTTGCGTTAGGTGCAACCACTCAGACCAGCATGCAAGCCCCCAATACACATAATTCTAAATATTCCCCATAATAATGCACAAAAAAAGAAATAACACGTGTCCATAAACAGACCAGAATTGTAAAATATCCAATGGAAGTGAACAAAATGGCTACCTAACCGCATTAGAGTATGTTTACATCTGCGTTGGAAGCTCCATCACAAAACCTGTTTAAATAACCCGATCAATAAATGCATCATGCAGAATTGTTTTTTCCCAGTAAAATGACAACTACATAAAGTGGGGGACCCTTGGTGTCCCCAAATGGAGCAGAAGTGAACTTTTCCTTAGTAATTAAATAAAATGATCGCAAAACATCTAGTTTTCATGTAATAATGTCGGACTGCAATGTAAGTTTAAGAAACATTGTTTAACACTTTAATGCTTTTATGTACATTATAGGTTATTAGACTACTGTTTATGAAAAGCAGGAAAACATATATATTGACAATGGCAGTGGTTAATATAGGAGATTTTGGGGGAGCTTTATCAAAGCTATCTATGTCCTGCATCAATATGGACCAAACTACAGAGCGTTAGGTTGGTCTATTGTGCACCTAATTTATCAAATCTCATGGCTCTTAAAAAATTCTGCGCACAGACTTCGGGTTCTATGCTTTAGACTGTATTTAAACCTGCTCCAGCATGCTCTGGCATTTCAGCGTACTTTCAGCCGAAGCGACTTGTCGCCGAAAAGTCAATTTGATTGATAAATTCAGCACCAATGCATTTTTCCCTCTAAAATAGACTAGAAGGCATCATGTTCTAAAAATCCTCTGAAGCAAAATTCGCAAAAGTCGCACATATTTAGACTGCGGCTTTCTGTGCGACAACTTTTGACAGGAAAAACAGTTTAAATCCTTTGATAAATCTCCCCCTTTTTGAAAGTAACTGATTACTTTTTATTGTTCTTATATGCAGGACTTGGAGAATTATATCCTTGAGCTTATTCCTACCCTGCCTCAACTGGACGGTTTAGAGAAATCCTTTTATTCTTTCTATGTCTGCACTGCTGTCAGGAAATTCTTCTTTTTCCTTGATCCTCTAAGGACAGGTAATTTAAAAACTGATCATACCATTAAGGTTTTTTTAAAAAAAAAAAAGGTTTTCCCACAAACCTAAAAGATGGCTTTCATGTAAATGATCCAAAAGCACTAAAGAGCCAGGATGGCTGACTGATGCAATTTGTGTAACTACCATTGAAATTAAAGCTGCATAACCTGGGTGGCCTCGTGACCTACCGTATTTTTCGACGTCTTATACGGCGAATACACCCCTATCGCGGCGGTCCGTCAACGGCCGGGATCCGCGGCTAATACAGGACATCACCGATCGTGGTGATGCCCTGTATTAACCATTCAGACGCGGCGATCAAAGCTGACCGCCGCGTCTGAGGGGAAAGTGACACTAACCCGGCTGTTCAGTGGGGCCGTTCGGGACCGCCGCGATTTCACTGCATGTAAGGAAAGTGGACATTCCAAATTTTATATATTGATTCACATAAACAATATGTCTACTTTATGTTTGCATCATAAAGTTGACATGTTTTTACTACTTTTTTTTTTTTTTAAAGACATTAGAGGGCTTCAAAATAGAGCAGCAATTTTCCAAATTTTCTCAAAACTGTCTAAATCTGAATTTTTCAGAGACCAGTTAAGTTTTGAAGTGAATTTGCAGGTCTTTATGTTAGAAATCTCCCATAAATGACCCCATTATGAAAACTGCACCCATCAAAGTAGTCAGTGACATTCAGAAAGTTAAACTCTTTCAGTGTTTGACAGGAATAGCTGCAAAGTGGAGGTGAAAATTCTAAATCTTTTTTTTTTTTTTTTTTTTTTTTTTTTTTTTTTTTATACACGAACACTCTTACACAATGTTTTTACACTAACATTTCAGTGTTAAAAGGAGAAAAAGCACCACAAAATTTGTAGCCCAATTTTTCCCGAGTATGGAAATACCTAATATGTGGACGTAAAGTGCTCTGCTGGCGAACTATAGGGCTTAGAAGGGAAGGAGCGACAATGGGCTTTTGGAAAGAGAATTTTGTTAGCATGGTTTTTGGGGGCATGTCACATTTAGGAAGCCCCCATGGTGCCAGAACAGCAAAAAAAAAAAAAACACATGGCACATCATTTGCGAAACTACACCCCTCAAGGAACGTAACATGGGGTACAGTAACCCTTAACTTCCCACAGGTGTTTGACAAACTTTCGTTAAAGTAGGACGTGAAAATGAAAAATTTGATTTTTTTACACTAAAATGCTTGTTACCCCAAATTTTTCATTTTCACAAGGGGTAATAGGCGAAAAATCCCCCCCAAATTTGTAGCCCCATTTACCTCGAGTAAGGAAATATGTTGGCAAAAAAGTGCTCTGCGGGTGCACTACAGGGCTCAGAAGAGAAGGAGCAAAATGTTGGCTTTTGGAGAGAGAATTTGGCTGAAATGGTTTTTGGGGTGCATTTCGCATTTAGGAAGTCCCTATGATGCCAGAACAGCAAAAAAAACTAAAAACACATGGCATGCTATTTGGGAAACTACACCCCTCAAGGAATGTAACAAGGGGTACAGTAACCCTGAACTCCCCAACAGTTATTCCAAGATATTTTTAACAGTGGGCTGTGAATATTAAAAAAATGTATTTCTTATTTTTACAGCCTACGGTTTCAAAAATGTTGGAATCCCCTTTGGGGTCTAAATTCTCACTGTACCCCTTATGTTCCATGAGGGGTGTCCTTTCCAAAATGAGGTCACTTGTGGGGGTTTCCACTGTCCTGGCACAATGGGGGCCGTGCAAAAACGACATGCCTCCATTCCAGCTAAATCCACTTTTTAAAAAGCCCAATGGCGCTCCTTTCCTTCTGAGACCTGTAGTGTTTTTTTTTTTTTTTGGGGGGGGGAGATGTCAGAAATGCTAAAACTATTAGCCAACCCCGTGCAAATCACCAATTTAGGCCTAAAATGTACATAGTGTGCTCTCACTCATGAGCCATGTTGTGCACCCGCAGAGCACTTTACGTACACACATGGGGTATTTCTGTACTCGGGAGAAAATGTGTTACAAATTTGGGGGGGTCATTTTTTCTTCTTTACCTCTTGTGAATGTTAAAAGTATGGGGCTAAAGGAGCGTGTTAGTGTACACTTACATGCTGTTATATACCCCCAACTTTTCTTTTTCACAAAATGTAAAATCTTTTCAGAATAATATTTCCTTGAAAGAACATTTCTTAAAAGATTGTTTTGGGCTTTTCCCGGTGTAATTATAAATGTATGATTAGTTTGGATAATTGTTACAGCCAGTGAGGGAGATTTAGCAAAACCTGTGTAGAGGAAAAGATGACCAGCTGTCCATAGGAACCAATCAGATGTCTTCTTTCATTTTTGAGAGGCCCTTTTAAAATTAAAGAAATAATCTGATTGGTTGCTATGGGCAACTGGTCAACTTTTCCTCTGCACAGGTTTTGATAAATCTCCTCCAGTGTGAACTAAAATGTGTACATATCATAAAAACAATTGTTTGTCAATTGACAATTGATTGCTTACTGGTTGTTCAACCATCCAACTACTGCTGTCCAGTGTGGCTACCTTTTTTAAAGTCAGGATTTAGGTTCTTATCTATTTGTAACAATCCACCAATGTTGTTTGGGACTAATATGTTAAAGGGGTATTCTGGCTTTATACATCTTATCCCTATCCAAAGGATAGGGATAAGATGCATGATCGCAGGGGACCCCCACGATCTCGGTGTATATTCTGTATTCAGCAGCTAATAAGTACTGGAAGGATTAAGAGTTTTTTTAATAGAAGTAATTTACAAATCTGTTTAACCCCTTAAGGATCCACGGCGTATGGGTAAGCCCTGGCTTCCTGGTAGTTATGTATCTATCAGCAGGCATCCCGGGCAAATGCCCTAGACTGTCAAGGCATGCTGAGAGTTTTGCGACAGCTGGAGACACCCTGTTTTGGAAACACTGCCGTAGGGTATTTTGGTGACTGATGCAAATCCCCAAAATAGGCCTCAAATGCACATGGCGCTCTCTCGCTTTGGAGCCCTGTTGTATTTCAAGGCAACAGTTTAGTGCCACATATGGGGTATTTCCGTACTCGAGAGAAATTGCGTTACAAATTTTGGGGGGTCTTTTTCTCCTTTTACCCCTTATGAAAAGGTAAAGTTTTGTTATTGTAAAGAAATTACATTTTTTATATTAACATGCTGGTATTGCCCCATACTTTTAATTTTCACAAGTAGTAAAAGGGGGAAAAAAGACCCCCAAAATTTGTAACGCAATTTCTCCTGAGTATGGAAATACCCCATATGTGGGTGTAAAGTGATCTGCGGGCACACAACAAGGCTCAGGAGTGAGAGCGCACTATGTACATTTGAGGTCTAAATTGGTGATTTGCACATGGGTGGCTGATTTTACAGCGGTTCTGACATAAACACGAAACAATAAATTCCCAGATGTGACCACATTTTGGAAAGTACACCCCTCACGGAACATAACAAGGGGTTAAAATTGGATGTGAAAAATGAAGAAAAAAAATTTCACTAAAATGCTGGTGTTACTATAAATTTTTGATTTTCACTAGGGAAAATAGGAAAAATGCCTCCCAAAATTTGTAACCCGATTTCTTCTGAGTAAGAACATACCCCATATGTGGATGTAAAGTGCTCTGCGTGCACTACAATGCTCAGAAGAGAAGGAGCACCATTGGGATTTTGGAGAGAGAATGTTTCCAAAATTGAAGGTCATGTGTGTTTACAAAGCCCCCATAGTGCCAGATCAGTGGTCCCCCCCACAGAATTTAATAAGAGGTACAGTGAGCATTTACACCCCACAAGTGTCTGACAGATTTTTGGAACAGTGGTCCGTGAAAATAAAAAAAAAATATTTTTCATTTGCACAGCCCACTGTTCCAAAGATCTGTCAAACGTCAGTAGGGTGTAAATGCTCACTGCACCCCTTATTAAATTTTGTTGCAAATTACACATTTTTGGAGGCTTTTTCTCCTATTAACCCTTGTGAAAATGAAAAATTTGGGGTAGCACCAGCATTTTAGTGAATTTTTTTTTTCATTTTCACATCCAACTTTAGCAGAAATTTGTCAAACACCTGTGGGGTGTTAGGGCTCACTGTACCCCTTGTTACCTTTCTTGAGGGGTATAGTTTCCAAAATAGTATGCCATGTGTTTTTTTTTTTTTGTTTGTTTGTTTTTTTGCTGTTCTGGCACCATAGGGGCTTCCTAAATGCGACTTTCCCCCCAAAAACCATTTCAGCAAAATTTGCTTTCCAAAAGCCAAATGTGACTCCTTCTCTTCTGAGCATTGTAGTGTGCCAGCAGAGCACTTGACATCCACACATTGGGTATTGCCATACTCAGAAGAGAGGGGGTTACAAATTTTGGGGGGCATTTTCTCCTATTACCACTTGTAAAAATTTAAAATTTGGGGGAAAACTAGCATTTTAGTGAAAATAAATAAATAAATAAATCAATTTACACATCCAACTTTAACGAAAAATCTTCAAACACCTGTGGGGTGTTAAGCTTCTCTGTACCCCTTGTTATGTTCCTTGAGGGGTGTAGTTTCCAAAATATTATGCCATTTTGTTTTTTTTTGTTTTTTGCTGTTCTGGAACCATAAAACCTTAAATATGCCCCCTTAAAAACCATTTCAGAACCATTTGGAATATCCATTTTCCTTTATAAGCAGAGAGCTTCAAAGTTAAAAAAAAATGCTATTTTTTTATTTTTTCATCAAATTTTGGAATTTTTCACCAAGAAATGATGCAAATATCGATGAAATTTTAACAATGCTAACAAAAAGTAGAATAGGTCACGAAAAAACAATCTCTGAATCAGAATGAAAGGTAAAAGCATCCCAGAGTTATTAATGCTTAAAGTGACAGTGGTCAGATGGGCAAAAATGGCCGGGTCCTTAAGGTGAAAATGGGCTGGGTCCTTAAGGGGTTAACTTTCTGGCACCAGTTGATTAAATAAATAAATTCCACCGGAGTACCCCTTTAATAACAAGAATTCATGTACCATAGAGGCAGCCCTCCTGTTTCAGATGAATAGGGTATGTGGCCTTATTTTTTTTGTCTGTTTTCCTTCTACTTTTCTATATACACCACTGCTCAATTTATTAGATCACTTGATGAAATAGTAAACACAGCCATTCCATGTTATGTGAACCCATCCTGAAATAAACTTGGTGTACAGAGGTATTTGTATTCGCATATCGTGTTATACTGCTTTTAAAGCCTAGCCAATCCAATGATATGCCATGGACTCACCTCATGAATAACAACTACCGTATATACTCGAGTATAAGCCGACCCGAATATAAGCCGAGGCCCCTAATTTCACCCCAAAATCCCAGGAAAAGTTATTGACTCGAGTATAAGCCTAGGGTGGGAAATACATCATCCCCCCCCCCCCCCGTCATCATCCAGACCCCCGTCATTAACACCTTCATCATCCTCATCACCCTGTCGTCATCATCACCCTGTCGTCATCATCACCCTGTCGTCATCATCACCCTGTCGTCATCATCACCCTGTCGTCATCATCACCCTGTCGTCATCATCACCCTGTCGTCATCATCACCCGTCGTCATCATCCCCTTGTCATCATCCCCAACCCCCCCCATTCATCATCCCCTTGTCATCATCACCACATGTCGTCATCATCATGGTCTTCAACCTGCGGACCTCCAGAGGTTTCAAAACTACAACTCCCAGCCAGCCCGGGCTGCCATCTTCACCGGGGGGCCTCTTCTCCGCGTTTCAGGCCCAGAATAGAGGCGTTGCCTTGACTATGACGCAGAGGAACGTTGGTAATGAACGTACCTCTGTGTCGTCGTCAAGGCAACGTGACTATTCCGGGGCCGGGCCCGAAGCGCGGAGAAGAGGTGAAGATGGCAGCCCGGAACCACTATCCCACCGGACGACCTCCTCACCGGACAGTCCTGCAGCACCGGACCAGCGCCGAGCGGAGGTGAGTACAGAACTAAAGGGGGTGAGAGGGGGCTGGATGATGTCGAAGGCCGCAGTGGTCTTCAACCTGCAGACCTCCAGAGGTTTCAAAACTACAACTCCCAGCAAGCCCGGACAGCCGATGGCTGCCCGGGCTTGCTGGGAGTTGTAGTTTTGAAACCTCTGGAGGTCCGCAGGTTGAAGACCACTGAGGGCGGAGAGTTCACTCGAGTATAAGCCGAGGGGGGTGTTTCCAGCACGAAAAATCGTGCTGAAAAACTCGGCTTATACTCGCGTATATACGGTAATTTTTCTAAGGAAACCACAGCCTGCTAGTCATTTCCTCAGCAGCAGTCGCTGGTGAGTATTGAATGATTGCCATTCACTTGATTGGCTGCCTATGTCATACCAGGATCGCTCAAGTCGACCAGAATGGCAGCTGCTAAGATCTATGTTGATATGGGCAGGACTGTCTTTATGGGACAATCCCTTTTTAGTTCTATTAGTTCTATGCATTTACATAACATCTATACTAGTACACAGATAAGCTTTTAATATTTTCTTTTTCATTTTTTTTTTTTTTTAAAGGAAAGATAAAAATACAGGATATTTTAGCTTGTAGCTTCTTGGATGATTTACTGGAGGTAAGTTGTTTTTTATTTTTTTATTATTTCTCAAAAAGGATGATGCAAAATTATAGCCTCAGTATTTTTTATAACCAAGAGAATATAACACAAATGTATTACCTTTATCTTGCCAAATATGGGGGCGGATACACTGCAACTTCATTTTTTTCTGTGGGGCTACTTCAAGGATCGATCCAACATTCTGGCTAGATTTATTCAGGTATGGATAAATTTCCGAATGGAAATGTGAAGGTGCACCATCATGCTGATAGACAGTACTTCACCGATCAGTTGCATACGCTGTTCCTTTACCAAGTCCATGTAGAAGTGGCTAGTTACAGTATCCTCCACACAAAAAAGGGCCCATAGCCTGCTTATTGCACAGAACACGGTTTGCCTTCACTTAGTCTATCTTGATCAATAAGGGCACATAGTTTTTCTGAGCCCCAAATTCTAACTTTATGGCGATTTGACCTTCCCACAGAGGTGAAAGGTATCCTCATCACTGAACACCAGCATATCAGTGAATCATCATCTTCCAATCAGCCCTGCAAATCAAAGCAAAAGTCACTGGGGGGGGTAGTTCTGGTATACTGGTTCATACCGGTAATTTTTTTTTCCTGTATGATATGAATTTTTCCCATACCGCAATAGCGGTTGGGCCCCTCGAATGAATGAATTATCAGCCGCAGCGTGCTGGTAACTAATCACATGTGACCCGCGGTCACTGTACTGCTTCTCTTCCTACCCCCCCCCCCCCCCCCCCAATGAATTATCAGCACAGCGCTGTTCGGGAACTAATCATGTTACCCGCAAGCACCGCTCTCCTCGTCCTCCTGTGAGTTGCGGGCCGCCGGCACTGGAAATCTAAACTGTACTACATATTCCTGGGCCCAGGCTGCAAAAACCGCCATAACTTACAAAAACACTCTGATACACATTTTTGGTCATACCGCCCAGCTCTACGGTGGGGGGTGGGTGTATTTATCATTGTTTGCTTTTGTTTTTTATTTATCATTTTTGTTTCTTTAAATCATTTTATCTTTTTTTTATTTCATTTATCATAATAACACGGGGTTGATTAATTTGGAAGACATAATCAAAACACAAAAGTCTCAGTTTGCGACTTTTTAATATTTCTCACATAAGGGAGTTTTGTACTCTAGGTCAGACCTGGAGTTGACTTGCAACTTTTGTAAAGGGGTTTGCGACTTTTTTTGCCTACGTGCTTTTTTTTGCTTAGGTAAGGCTGTTTGCCACTGTACATACCAGCAAAAGTTGCACAAATAAGTGCTTAGTTGCATGTGCGACTTTTTGTGCACCTGGAGTAAGGCAAGGCTCTAAATGCCTTGATAAATGTTTCTCTCACTATGTTTCAGTTTGTCGACTGGTTTCAGCTTCTGAAGATCTTATTTGAATTGCTTACAGCTCAGACGTTACGCTATACTATGGTTTTGAGAGAGATTTTTTCACCAAGTTATAGTCTTTGGGAAAACAAAGAAATCCAGCACTCCAGGTGTAGACAAAATATAAAAATTTACTTTTAATCCATGCCATTAAAATAGTAATAGGACGAACCGTACATAAAAAATCAACACTTTTCAACTTTATATTGTCATGGTGCTTAAAGGAAATCTGTCAGCAGAATCACCCGCACTAAACCTCTCACACAGGCTTGTAGCGCAGGTGATGCTGATCAAAACGATTACTCAAAGGGAAAAACGTTGTGTGAATACAGCTCTATACATGTGTATACACATAATAATATGGACATATAAGTACTACACATATATAGCGCATAGTGCACACAACCGAATTATGAAAGCAATGAACATTAATACATACTGTAGAAGCACACATACCGTATATTCAATAGAAATAAAACCGCTATGTGGAAATGCAGCTATATATAAATATGTTACTAGGCAATCCATATGTGCACCACTATGTGAAAATACTCCTCTATATACATGCATCATAAAGCCATACACTATGGTTTGTGGCTCCTGTAGTTCCATAGTAGTCATACCACTTTTGTTTGTTTGGATGATTATTTTTAATTAAATTGTTTTATTTAGTTTTTACTATACATGTAACAGATACCTCGGTCTGTCAGGAACTGTCCAGAGTAGGATCAAATCCCCCATAGCAAACCTCTCCTGCTCTGGATAGTTCCGGTCATGGACGAAGGTGTCAGCAGAGAGCACTGTGGTCAGACAGAAAAGAAATTCACAAAGAAAAGAACTTCATCTGGAGCATACAGCAGGTGATAAGTACTGGAAGGATTAAGATTTTAAATAGAAGTAATTTGCAAATCTGTTTAACTTTCTGGCACCAGTTGATTAAATTTTTTTTTCCAGTGGAATACCCCTTTAATCTTGCTTTGTGTCCCAAATACTCCCAAGAACTCATTGGAAAAATATTAGCTGTAAAACTTAAGTAAGTCATACCATATGTATATTAATCAACCTCAAATTTAATCAATACCTACTGCTCAAAAAATTGGGACTGATACACCAAATCCTGTTTTCCCAAATAGCTGTGCTCTTTAACCCCTTAACAACCTGCGCAGCCAGGACCTGCGGCTAATGCATTACACCTGCGATTGGGCTGATGCCCGGCATTTACCCTTTAGGCGCTGCGATCAAAGGTGATGGCGGCATGTAAAATCCCGAAAATACATTCCTGGCAGCTCAGTGGAGCTGATCGGGATCATCACAGGGAAATCATGATGTTCCAAACAGCTGAGAGGATGGCGGGGGAGGGCCCTTATCTGCCTCCTCGCCATCCGATCAGTTCTCCAAGGCTCCAGTCAGCCTCAGCAGGTTGGAACAATGGAGCACCAATAACACTAATCAATGCTATGATAACATGCTATAACAGTGTATGCAATCTACACCCTGTTCCAAATTAGAATGCAAATGATATTTTTCTCATTTACCTAAATAATTGATGTAAAGAGTCAGCATAATTCTCATGTTATCAACTATTAAGAGTACAATTCAAATTTTATTGAACAAACCTGTCTGTCAGCGTAGTGTCCAGAGCATGGAGACTCTACTAGGAAACAGGCCAGTACATCAGGAGACGTGGAGGAGGCCATAGGAGGGCAACAACCCAGCATCAGGACTGCTACCTCCGCCTTTGTTCAAGCACTGCCAGAGCCCTGCAAAATGACCTCCAGCAGCCCACAAATGTGCATGTCTCCACTCGAATGGTCAGAGACAGACTCCATGAGAGTGGTATAAGGGCCTGACATCCACAGGTGGGGGTTGTGCTTACAGCCCAACACCGTGTAGGACGGTTGGCATTTGCCAGAGAACACCAAAATTGGCAAATTCGTGTGCTCTTCACAGATAAAAGCAGGTTCACACTGAGCTCATGTGCCACAGACGTGACAGTCTGGAGATGCCATGGAGAACTTTTTGCTGCCTGCAACATCCTCCAGCATGACAAGTTTGGTGGTGGGTCAGTAATGGTGTGGGGTGGCACTTCTTTGGGGGGCTGCACAGCCCTCAATATGCTTGCCAGAGGTAGCCTGACTGCCATTAGGTATCGAGATAAGATCCTCAGACCCCTTGTGAGACCATATGCTGGTGTGGTTGGCCCTGGGTTCCTCCTAATGAAAGACAATGCTAGACCTTATGTGGCTGGAGTGTGTCAGCAGTTCCTGCAAGAGGAAGGCATTGATGCTATGGACTGGCCCGCCCGTTCCCTAGACCTGAATCCGATTTAGCACATCTTGCACCACAGACTGTCCAGGAGTTGGCTTTAGTCCAGGTCTGGGAGGACATCCCTCAGGAAACCATCCGCCACCTCATCAGGAGCATGCCCAGGCATTGTAGGGAGGTCGAACGGGCACGTGGAGGCCACACACTACTGAGCCTCATTTTGACTTGTTTTAAGGACATTACATCAAAGTTGGATCAGCCTGTAGTGTGGTTTTCCACTTTTTTTATTTGGGGTGTCTCCACATCCAGACCTCCATGGGTTGATAAATTTGTCGGCACGAAAGTATTTCATACAGTTAGTTAATTCATTCAGATCTAGGATGTGTTATCTTTAGTGTTCCCTTTTTTTTTGAGCAGTCAATATATAAATGTGGCCAAATATTATACAAATGCATACCAAAGGAAGACATGCCATCATTAGTCTACTTACAAAACTTATTGTATATAAAATAATTGAAAATGCATCTTCTAAGTGTGTCTATACAGTCACACCTAGGTTACCCAGCCATGTATGCGCACACCCACCAGTCTCGCCCCAATGGGAGCGCAAATAATGACAGGTGCGCAGACAGGGCTACCCAAAAATCATATATTGGCATGACCCTAATTATAGTGGAAATAATCCATTTACATACTTATTAGACACAGTTTACTCCAATCATGATAAATTATTGACCATAGTCTCCCAAGTCCATAGAAGGCCCTTCCAATCATGTAATATCTTGGGAAAGTCTCTGCCCTATTATCCAGAGTCCAAACGTGTATACAAAATTCCACTCAGTCCAGAGTCCAAAAGATGAAAATGTATAATACAGGGTGGGCCATTTATATGGATACACCTTAATAAAGTGGGAATGGTTGGTTAAATTCACTTCCTGTTTGTGGCACATTAGTATATGTGAGGGGGGAACTTTTCAAGATGGGTGGTGACCATGGCTGCCATTTTGAAGTTGGCCATTTTGAATCCAACTTTTGTTTTTCAATAGGAAGAGGGTCATGTGACACATCAAACTTATTAGGAATTTCACAAGAAAAACAACGATGTACTTGGTTTTAATGTAACTTAAATGCGTAATTTACAAGTTTCTGACCACTTATAAAATGTGTTCAATGTGCTGCCCATTGTATTGGATTGTCAATGCAACCCTCTTCTCCCACTCTTCACACACTGATAGCAACACCGCAGGAGAAATGCTAGCACAGGCTTCCAGTATGCGTAGTTTCAGGTGCTGCACATCTCGTATCTTCACAGCATAGACAATTGCCTTCACACCAATCCATTTTCCAGGAAACTGTTCATCTAGGAATGCTCGGACCTGACACCCATAATGTGGTGGTGCACCGTCTTGCTGTAAAAACTCAGGGAACATGCCAGCTTCAGTGCATAAAGAGGGAAACACATCATCATGTAGCAATTTTGCATATCCAGTGGCCTTGAGGTTTTCATTGATGAAGAATGGCCCCACTATCTTTGTACCCCATATACCACACCATACTATCAATTTTTGTGTTCCAACAGTCTTTGAGGGATCTATCCAATGTGGGTTAGTGTCAGACCAATAGTGGTGGTTTTGTTTGTTCACCATTCACATAAAAGTTTACTTCATCACTGAACAAAATCTTCTGCGTGAACTGAGTCCTGTTCCAATTTTTGTTTTGCCCATTCTGTAGCACCTGAAACTACAGATACTGGAATCCTGTGCTAGCATTTCTCCTGCGGTGTTGCTATCAGTGTGTGAAGAGTGGGAGAAGAGGGTTGCATTCCAACACAATGGGCAGCACATTGAACACATTTTATAAGTGGTCAGACACTTGTAAATAACTCCATGAAAGAATAAAGTTACGATAAAACCAAGCACATCATTGTTTTTCTTGTGAAATTCCCAATAAGTTTGATGTGTCACATGACCCTCTTCCTATTGAAAAAACAAAAGTTGGATTCAAAATGACAGACTTCAAAATGGCCACCACCCATCTTGAAAAGTTTCCCCCCTCACCTATAGTAATGTGCCACAAACAGGAAGTTAATATCACCAACCATTACCATTTTATTAAGGTGTATACATATAAATGGCCCACCCTGAGAGATATATATAAGCAACATGCAGACAAATAATGTCTCCTATTTAAGGAGAGAAAACACTCATAAATGATCTTATCACATACAATGAAACAGAGAACCATCCAATGACAAGTGGGGGGAGAAAATAAAAACACCTATTACCAGTCACAGCAAAATAATCCAAACAAAACCCAAAAGTGAGTTGTGAAGTGCTAAATAGATGTAGGCCTGTAAATAAAAAGGATGGATTATGTGATTGTTCTCAAGGAATGATGAAAATGCAATCTGTGAAAAATCTAACTCTAAAAAATGTGAATGTGATGTGTGTATGCGACTATATGTGTGTACTATTTGTATAATATGTGTAATATAATATAATGTAAGTGTAAAAATATATACAAGTGTGATAAACACACAAAAAAAAAAACATAGGTTTGCATCGAGGGAGCAGGGCCGTGACGTCATAATGCTCCGGCCCCTGTATCGCCCGTCGTCAGCCATGGAGCGTTCTTCGCTCCGTACTGCTGGTGAATGGGGGTGCTGCAGGAGAGATCGCGGGGGTCCCCAGCGGCAGAACCCCCGCGATCACACATCTTATCCCCTATCCTTTGTATAGGGGATAAGATGACTAGGGGTGGAGTATCCCTTTTAAGGGGTTAATGTTAAAAATGTAATACAATTTACTATTTTCCCACATCAGGGAGAAGCTCATGCTCTCCAGCACACCCAATAACTAACTTTTTAATTTTATTCCAAATTGATGCCATCTTATTAAACAATGTTAATTTCTTACACTCTCCACGTGCCATTTCCATATTCTCAGTTTTATACCCCATTCTATTGCTAAGATAATCACCCAGAATTATTCCATTGTTTCCCATAAAACTGAGAAACTAGGGTGGCCCAGTAGTATAATCTTAAGTTAGATATCCCCAAACCACCCATTGCTTGGGGCACTGCAAGAGATGACCATTTCATCCTTACCCTTTTACATCCCAGATCAATTTGTTAATTATACTATCTATTTTCTAAAACCATATGTCATATGTTATTTATCCCACATCAGGGAGAACCTCGTGCTCCCCAGCACACCTAATAACTTTTTTTAAATTTTCTTACATATTAACGCTATCTGAGTAAACAATATACATTTCTTACTCTCCACTTTTGCGACATCAAGAGACAGAATGGACCGAGCAGGACCTTACCCTAATTGCATACTAGAAAATACCCTCCTAATGTTACCAAGCTATTCCTACCCTTCATAAATCCAGACTGGTTTGGACTTATATCACCCAAAAAGGGTTTAATACACAATGTTAGGAGCTTACAGACAAAGGAGGCTCTGTTTCAGAAGTATAGGAGCTGAGGCAGCACCACCATCTTGTAGATAAGTTATAAAAATCTAAAAAGATTAGTGTATACCTGATAATGAGATGTATCTTATAAAGCTGGAAGTGCTGGAGTGTCCTTAGTTTAATATTGTGCGATCTCTATCCTTTGTAGTAACGGCTCCTGGAAAATCAGTCTTTTAATCCTGGAGGTTTGCTCCTATAGTTCAAACGATGTCTATTTGGGGGATAGCAGGAGTCAGTCCCGGCCGGTGGCGTCTCTACTGCCGTACACTCCGCTGCAAGGTTAGCTAGATGGAATTAGCGTAGTGACGTCACTACGGGTCGTATATACAGTACAAAATATCCTTCCAACGCGTTTCGGAGGTCTCCTTCGTCTGGGAATACGGGAACCTTGCAGAGGGATGTCCGGCAGTAGATCTTTTGCTTGAGGATGCTCCAAAAGTTCTCAATAGGAAGGTCGGGAGGATTGAGGCCACACCATGGCTTTCTCTCCTTTTATCCCCATAGCAGCCATTGATGCAGAGTTATTCTTTGTAGCATGAAATGGTGCATTGTCATGCATGAAGATGATTTAATTACGGAAAGAATAGTTCTTCCTTCTGTACCAGGGAAGAAAGTGGTCAGTCAGAAACTCCACATACTTTGCAGAGGTCATCTTTACACCTTCGGGGGACCATAAAGGGGACAACCAGCTCTTTTCCCATGATTTCGGCCCAAAACATGACTCCACCACTGCCTTGCTGACGTTGCAGCCTTGTTGGAACAGGGTGGTCATCCACCAACCATCTACTACTCCATCCATCTGGACCATCCAGGGTTGCACGGCACTCATCAGAGAACAGGACTGTTTGAAAATTAGTCTTCATATATTTTTCTGCCCAATGCTGCCGTTTCTGCTTGTGAGCATTTGTTAGAGGTGGCCAAATAGAAGGTTTATGCACAGTTGCAAGACTCTGCAGAACTCAACACCTTGATGTCTGTGGGACTCCAGCGGCACCAGCAGATTCAAATATCTGTTTGCTGCTATGTAATGGTATTTTACCAGCTACTCTCTTGATGCGATGCATGGATCTGGCAGAAATCTTCCTCAATGTGCCTTTATCTGAACGAATCCTTCTGTGCTCTGAATCAGCCACAAATCTCTTAACAGTGCGATGATTACGCTTAGGTTTTCGTGAAATATCTAATGTTTTCATACCTCGTCCAAGGCATTGAACTATTTAACTCTTTTCGGCAGCAGAGAGATCCTTTTTCTTCCCCATATTGCTTGAAAATGGTGCTCTGCTTAATAATGTGGAACACCCATTTCCTTAAATTGGGCTCACCTGGCAATCTAATTATTGCAGGTGTCAGAGATTGTTTTCAGTGATCAAAAGACTCCTCATGCCATCCATGAGTTAAACTGAAAAACAAAATATTTAATCTATGTGACCCTTAAATAGAATTTGCATAATAATTTGGAACAGAGTGTAGGCATGAGACTCTCACCCTGCACTTACACCCCCCCATCCATCCCCCTCAGAAGGAAATAAGACTCAAATTACATAACCTCATTAACCCTCCTTCTCATTGGAGACATCCGCAGGGAAGGGAGAAAACCATACAGAATATTTAATCTTTCCAGCTAAATTGTGTGCTTATTTTAAAGGGGTATTCCGGGTAAAAACATCTTATCCCCTATCGAAAGGATATGGGATAACATGTCTGATCCCGGGGGGCCCACCGCTGGGACCCCCCCGCAATCTCCCTGCAGCAGCCTGCATTCAATGCGTAGCTGTGTCTGCAGTTTTGGAAACCGCCGGGCTACCGAGACGGGGACGTCACGCCACGCCCCTCCAATAATTTCTATTGGAGGGGGCGTAACGGCCGTAACGCCCCATCCCATAGACATGAATGTAAGGGGCGTGGGGTGGCCCTGCGGTTTCCAAAACTGCAGACACAGCTACGCATAGAATGTGGGCTGCTGCAGGGAGATTGCGAGGGGTCCCAGCGGCGGCCCCCCCGCGATCAGACATCTTATCCCCTATCCTTTCGATAGGGGATAGGATGGTTTTTGCCCAGAATACCCCTTTAAAGAGAACTTAATCCTGGCAACAATCAATCTCCTAAATGCTCCAATCAACCATGGCAGGATGGAGCAGTCGAGCACCAATAACACTGATCAATGCTATCTAAGGAGTGCATGTAATAGTCCCCTATAAGGGATTAAAAAAATAGGGAACAGGTTAAATCACAAATTTTTTTTTTACACTAATAAAAGTTTGAATAAAAAAAAATCCCATAAAAAAAAAAATGTAAGCAAAAAATTTAGAGGTCGGAAGAGGACATTTTTAAACACCTTGGGGACCAAGGGCGTACTTGTACACCCAGTCCCGCTCCCCTTCTATGAAGCGGGGTCATGGGCTGACCCCACATCATAGCAGGGTGGTCCTGGCAGCCATCAACGGCCGGGACCCGTGTCTAATGCGTTCGGTGATGTCTGGCATTAACCCCTTAGACACAGCGATCAAAGTTGATCACCGTGTCTAAAGTGAAAGTAAATTGTTCCTGGCAGCTCAGTCGGGCTGTTCATTACTGCCACGGTGAAATTGCGCCATCGCGAACAGCTGAGAGGACGGGGGAGGGTCCCTACCTGCCTCCGCGCTGTCCGATCGGTGATCTACTGCTCCATGCCTGCTCAGGCTGGAGCAGCAGAGTGCCGATAACACTGACCAATGCTATGCTATGGCATAGCATTGAACAGTGTATGCAATGTAATAGTCCTCTATGGAGACAAAAAAATATGGTGGTAATAAATGTGAATTAACTCCTTCCATACTAAAAGTTTAACCTGTTCAGGACGCCGGGCATATGCATACGCCCTGCATCCCGAGTCCTTAAGGACGTGGGGCGTATGCATACGCCCATGGGAATTCCGGTCCCCGTCGGTTGGGGACCGGACCGGAATGCCTGCTGAAATCATTCAGCAGGCACCCCGGCACATCTCCCAGGGGGGTCCTGAGACCCCCCCCCCCCCCCCCCATGTCGTCGATCGCAGAAAATCGCATGTCAATTCAGATATGCGATTTTTCTGCTATTCCGGGCTGATCGGGGCTCTGGTGACCCGATCACCCGGAAAATAGCGATGATCGGAGCTGTCAGGGACAGCCCCGATCATCTTGAGGGCTAGGAGTGAGGTCGCAGAGCTGCAATCTCCTCCTATCCCCTGCCATTGGTCAGAACTGATTCTGACCAATGGCAGAGCAGGACAGTGGGTTGCCATGGCAACCCCCCGTTCTGCCCAACCCTGGATGTCGAGGGGATCGTGGGAAGAAGATGGAGGCCGGTACCTGCAGGAGAAGATGCCTGGAGATCCCCGATCGTCGCTGGAGACTGCTGGATCCTGGGTCAGGTAGGGAAACTACAGTGGGGGTGGGAATTGAAAGTGAAAGTAGAGTGATCTTTACTGTGGCAACCACTAGGAAGGCCAATCTGCAATGCTGGGAGTTGTAGTTTTGCAACATCTGGAGGGCCACAGTTTGGAGACCACTGTTACAGCGGTGCCCAAACGGTAGCCCTCCAGATTTTGCCAAACTACAACTCTCAGCATGCCTGGACTGCCCAGGCATGCTGGGAGTTGTAGTTCTGTAACATCTGTCCCTTCAGATTTAGCAATTTTCATGAATTTTTTTTTAAAATTGCTGCTCTAATTTGAAGCCCTCTAATTTTTTGAAAAAGCAAAAATATGTCAATTTTATGATGCCAACATAAAGTGGACATATTGTATTTGTGAATAAAAATAAAATTTATTGTGAATATCCATTTTCCTTACAAGTAGAGCTTCAAAGTTAGAAAAATAAAAAAATTCTAAAATTTTCATGAAACTTTGGGATTTTTCACCAAAAAAGGATGCAAGTAACGCTGAAAATTTACCACCAAAATAAAGTAGAATATGTCAATATAACATTAATTTAAACCGCACGGTCAATGGTGTATACATAAAAAAAAATTCAAAAACTGCGTATTTTTGTTCATTTTCTATACCCTTACACCCTTGTTAAAGGAGTAGTCCAGTGGTGACTCAGTGGTGAGCAACTTATCCCCTATCCTAAGGATAGGTGATAAGTTGCAGATCGCGGGGGGTCCGACTGCTGGGGCCCCTGCGATCTCCTGTACGGAGCCCCGACAGCCCGTGGGAAGGGGGCGTGTGGACCGCCGCACGAGGCGGCGGCCGACACGCCCCCTCAATACAACTCTATGGCAGAGCCGAAGCGCTGCCTTCGGCAATCTCCGGCTCTGCCATTGAGATGTATTGAGGGGGTGTGTTAGCCGCCGCCTCGTGCGGGGGTCGACACCCGCTATCTGGGCGGAGAGCCGGGGCCCCGTACAGAGAGATCGCAGGGGGCCCCAGCGGTCGGACCCCTCGCGATCTCAAACTTATCCCCTATCCTTAGGATAGGGGATAAGTTTTTCACCACTGGACTACCCCTTTAAAAAAAACAATAAAAAGTGATCAAAAAGTCCCATTAAAACAAAATGGTACCAATAAAAACTTCAGATTACGGCGCAAAAAATGAATCCTCATACATTCCTGTATGCGGAAAAATTGAAAAGTTATAGGTGTCAGAAGATGACCATTTTAAACATTTGGTAAATGTAGTTAAAACATTTTTTAAGTAGTAAAATAAAATAAAATCTATATAAATTTAGGTATCCTTGCGCCCGTATGGACCTATAGTATAAAGATAAGGTGTCATTTTTACTGAAAAGTGTACTGCATAGAATCGAAAGCCCCCAAAAGTGACAAAATGGCGTGGTTTTTTTTTTTTCAACCCAACAATTTTTATTTTTTTTCTGGTTTCGACGTAGATTTTGTGATTAAAATTATTTTCTCCTCACCTTCTAAAAATCAAAGTGCAAAAATTAGAAAACCTGTGGTCCTTAAGGGGTTAAACATGCTAATTGTCGTACAAAAAAATGATACATTTTTAAAATAAGTAAAACAAACTAAAACCTTTATAAGTTGCGTATCATAAAGATAAAGTGCACTGTGTAGAATGAGAAGCCCTCAAAGTTACAAAATGGTGTTTTTTTGTCTTAAATTTTTTCCCCCAAATTTTTTTTTTGTTTCACCCTAGTTTTTTGTGAAATGATGGATGTCATTACAAATTACAATTGGTGGTGAAAAAAAGCCCTCATATGGGTCTGAAAGTGGAAAATTGAAAGAGTTTCGTTTTTTCCACCTAAACTTCTAAAAATCAAGTGCAAAAGTGAAAAAAAAAACTGTGGTCCTTAAGGGGTAAAAGGAAATTATCAAAACCTGTGTAGAGGAAGAGTGTTGCAATAGCCTATAGCAACCAATCAGATTGCTTCTTTTCTTTTTCAGGAGGCTTTTTTTTTAAATGAAAAAAGCAAGCAATCTGGTTGCTGTGGGCAACTACACCACTCTTCCTTCCTCTGTTTTGATAATCTCCCCCAATGAGTTTTCCCAATTCCAAATAAATTGGACAGATGCTCAAGTCCAATTTTTTCCTTTATCCAATCTTCCAAAAACACACACAGATTTGTATTCTCCACACAAAAGAAAACAGATGTTACACCATCTTGCTCTGTCCTCCATATCTTGAATTTTATGATAAACAAAAATGTTTTTCCTGTGCGTTTATTTTCAGCTACAGAGATCACTGTATTAATCTTGTTTTCTTACTGAGGTATTTTAGATTCAATCCCTTTTAACCCTAACCTTAATTTTGGCCAGGTATGCTCTAATCAGGAAGATATTATTTGAAACCGTAACAACTTGTGGGAAAGTTTACTCAAACCCTTCTTCTTATTTTTCTGTACTTGCATCAAAATCTCCTTAAGGACAACAGGGGGTTCTTTACTGTAAGAGCAGTGAGACTGTG
This sequence comes from Hyla sarda, assembly GCF_029499605.1. Lineage (NCBI taxonomy): Eukaryota > Metazoa > Chordata > Amphibia > Anura > Hylidae > Hyla > Hyla sarda. The sequence goes on along the minus strand of NC_079199.1, from coordinate 73,635,860 downwards.
GAATTCTCTGCCTGAGGAGGTGGTCATGTTGGATTCTGTAAAAGAGTTCAAAAGGGGCTGGATGCATTTTTGGAGAGTAATAACATCGCTGGTTATGTATACTAGATTTATAGGGACAGAACGTTGATCCAGGGATTTATTCTGACTGCCATATTGGAGTCAGGAAGGAATTTTTACCTCCTAATATGAGGGTTTTTTGCCTTCCTCTGGATGAACTCAGTTGACTCATTAGGGTTATAGGTTGAACTTGATGGACTCTGGCCTTTGGATAATCATTTTGATTGCCTTTTGAGAGCCTGAGGCAGCATCAGTGACAGCCCTAGGAGACTTTCCTTTCAGATTCTTATTCCTTGTGGCAGTAACCGGGGATTTCACAAATGTATCTAATTTTCTCTTATTTCTGTTTTGCTTCATGGGGCTCCCCCTCCTGGCCTTGTTTTTTTGGCAGCATTTAAACTGTGAAGCTCCCCCAGACACTGTATTAGAAAATAACTTATGTACAAGTGAGAGCCAGCTCTTACCCTCTGTGAACTTGAAATGAGTGTAGGTTGGAAAATACCTAAGACCACAAATAGGCAGGCACACAGATCTAGAAATGCTGCACATCTACTAAATACAAACTAAGGTTGCATTCACACGTGCATATTTTTTGCGGCAGATTTTGCAGCCCATTGCAAAATCCTGCAACAGCATATCTACTGCAGTGCAGCATAAATATGCATGTGTGAACGCACCCTTAGAAAGCAAGCTCCTGCAGGTGATACAAGTAAAAGAGTTTTCCTCAGCAAGGGGACAGCATACAATTACACACAATGAGAACGTTTTACTCATTGTTACATTCCTCAAACTTCTCCACTAAATCAGCCATAGCTACCCAGAGAAACTGTAGGAAGTTCTGGGAGCCGCAAATGTCGCACCACACCAAGGACCACCTCCTAATTTACAATGTTACTTTAACTTAATGCCTATACTTTTGCACTATCCTTTTTGAATCACCCCCTATACATGGAACTTCTCATTTCTGGACTTGGTGGACTGAGCAGCTTATTTAGTATATTCACAAAGCTTGAGGGGGTACTCCGCCCCTAGGCATCTTATCTCCTACTCAAAGGTAGCGGGTAAGATGTCTGAGATTAGTATTATTATTCAAGCCTTTTTTAATTGTTTCACTCTGGATTCTTCAGGCCCTGCAGTTAGTAACTTGCTTTTTTTGCCTTCACAGCTACGTGATGAAGAACTTTCTAAAGAAAGTCAAGAATCTAACTGGTTTTCAGCCCCCTCTGCACTGAGGGTTTATGGTAAGTTCGCCCAGCTTTAAAGGTGATTTATAAATTATTATTTTTTTTTTTTTAAACAACCTTTTATAATGCCCCTTAAAAACTTCCATAATTTTTGAAAAGCCTGTTTAGTTAATCAGTGGTGAAACATTAGGTATGCATCATCTTTCAGGTGTCCTGTAAATCTAGGGTGGCAGATATAAGTAAGAAATGCTAGAGTTTTTAAGAACCTGGGAGAAGTGAATTGTCCAATCTATTAACATTTTTGTATGCTATACTGTGAATATCTAGGTCAGTATCTTAATCTTGATAAGGATCACAATGGGATGCTGAGTAAAGAAGAGCTGTCCCGATACGGAACTGGTACCTTGACTAGTGTCTTTTTAGATCGAGTGTTCCAGGAATGCTTGACCTACGATGGCGAAATGGTACGTGCATTATGACATGCTTTGGAGAAGTATAAAAATAGATTTCTAAATATAGTTTAGCATTAAAATGTTTAAAGTGTAAGAAGACCGATTCTATTGTAATACTGTAGAGTCAGTCTTTAGCAGCAAGTAAATCATGGGGAGACAAACGCTCAGATGAGCACCTTTTCTTTCTTGTTCTTGCAGTCACTGGAAGCCTCAGCACCTAGACCTCAAACAATCAAAAGTTTTGACATGTTTCAATGACAAGTCAAAATATTTTTTTATTTTAAATGACAATAACACGTTAAGGGGAATTTAAATATGGCAGAGCAAGTATGTATGTGAGCATATTCTGCCATTGACCCCCAGGACTGCAGAGAAGTTGTTTGCACTGCTGCTCATTAACTGAAGATAAAACATTACTGTTCACATTGAGAAGGACTAGTGTCAGGATTTCATATGCCCTACCAGCACTCATAGGGGGTTTCCAATGAATAAAATAAATATATATATATATATATATATATATATATATATATATATATATATATATATATATATATATATATAATATATATATATATAATAATATATATATATAATATAATATAATATAATAATATATATAATATAATATATATAATATATATATATATAATATAATATAATATAATATAAATATATATATATAATATAATATAAATATATATATATAATATAATATAATATAAATATATATATATAATATAATATAATATAATATAAATATATATATATAATATAATATAAATATATATATATAATATAATATAAATATATATATATATATTATATAATATAAATATATATATATATTATATAATATAAATATATATATATATATATATATATTATATAATATAAATATATATATATTATATAATATAAATATATATATATTATATAATATAAATATATAAATATATATATATTATATAATATAAATATATATATATATATATATTATATAATATAAATATATATATATATATATATATATTATATAATATAAATATATATATATATATATATATATTATATAATATAAATATATATATATATATATATATTATATAATATAAATATATATATATATATATATATATATTATATAATATAAATATATATATATATATATATATATTATATTATATAATATATATATATATATATATATATTATATTATATATATATATATATATATATATATATATATTATATAATATATATTTTTTTAAAGGTGTGCAAATGGCATAACATTGTGAGTTACGCTGTTTACATAACAAAGTTACAATATTCATGGGGGGAACCCCTTTAAGGATTCATCTTCAAAGAGCAGAAGGATGGTGGGGTAAGGACAGACATTGTGTCTCCCCACAGGTGTGGCTAGAACACTGGACTTTTCATTTTAATTAAACCAATGGACTACACGTGATGAAAATAGGCTTGGACTAAAGAATAACAATAGTATAGGGCCTTGCATAGTTAAAGTTATCATTAAGAATTGGAATTACTTACTGCTATTTCTGTTTTTAACTTCCTTTCAGGACTATAAGACATATTTAGACTTTGTCTTAGCTCTGGAGAACAGGAAAGAACCAGCTGCCCTGCAGTATATATTCAAGCTTCTGGATATTGAAAACAAAGGCACCCTGAATGTATTTTCTCTGAATTACTTCTTCAGGGTATGTTATCAGTTGTATTTGGCCATTGACTAAAGGCCCTGGCATATACTAGAGAGGAGCCAGCCAAACTGAATGACTGTGTAAGGTGTCAGCTGTCTCCTTGATAAAGCCACATTTTAGTGGCGAAACATGTCGGGGTGTGACAGTACTGTATTTTAACTAGCAACTCCACTGCACTCCATGCTTAGTAACAGCCAATAAATAAGGTCCAGACTGAGCCGCTCACACCTGCGGTGCCCAGCAGGTGCGGGGTGCCAAGTGGGTCATAACATCTTTTGATACACATTACATGTTTCAACACTACTATATTGCCACTTATATGTGTGACAATTAGTCAGAGAGTCACTATCTCAATTTGGGTAACAATCCGCTTTCCCGGAATTTTCAAGTTAACCCTTCACTTATAAATCTAAGACAGGTTATTTGAGCTCAAGTGAATTGACTCATCAGTATGGAATGACCAACAGAGGACCTAGGCATAATCCCATATATCTATGACAGCAGTGGAATTGTAATTTTAATAACTTTTATTCAAACCAAAATGTATAATAGGTGAGGAAACAAAAAAGTAAGTTTTAGTATTAGTGTGACACATGCTACAATGAGGCCCTTTCTTTAACCCTTTGGGTTAATTTGTTGTAGCTAATGTGTAAGGTGGTCTCCTAAATCTCCCAACAGATTGTCGCGAAAGAGAATGATCAGGTATGTTAACTTTCAATGCCCGATCATTTTGTTTTCCCAGAGATAAGCTTCCTGCATTCAAAACACATAACTCTCTGCCAACTGCTATTGAAGGTATATGGCAAACTTGACTATGACCTATCAAATAAAATAAATAACTAAATGTACAATATATTGTATTGTAAAAAGGAAAAGCCATAAATTGTATTTTAATATTTTCTTATTCTCTATACTTTATAGGCCATTCAGGAACAAATGAAAATTCATGGACAAGACCCTGTCTCTTTTCAAGATGTAAAGGTAAATCGAAAAAGGTTTATGTTCTCTTTGAAAACTCTATTTATGGAATTATGGCTGCTGTCAACCTAATACACCTGTTTGGTGCTGATGTTACATGCAGATGAACATGGCAGTTAGAATTTGAGAGGGATATGGAAATGTTCTCAACTGGAGTTAGGTTGGGCTTTGACTGGGCCATTTTAGCACATTAACATGTTTTGAACTAAACCATTCCATTGTCCCAGTCTCAAGTCTTTTGGAGGCTGCATTACATTTTCTACAAGTGAACAACAAAAATAGAGAAACAGAAACCTAGCCGCACATCCACCATTTGTATTTTGATCTACTTGCTTCTCAGCATAAATTCAAAAAGTAACAGACTGTTAGTATACATTTTGATCAAAAAGTACAAGCCCACTCGCCATGTCAAGGCCACCTAGTAAGAGTGGGTCCCTAACCTAACACCAGGGCCAGATTAAGGCTGCCTGGAAGACGGAGCACTTCATTATGATGGGGGCCCCTCCCCGCCAGACAGTTCCCCACATTAGGTTGGCAGTATGGTTCCCCCTCATTAGGTTGTAGTTCCCCCACATTAGATGCAGTATAGTTCCCCACATTAGGTTGGCAGTACAGTTCCCCCCACATTAGGGGTGCAGTACAGTTCCCTCCACATTAGGGGTGCAGTATAGTTCCCCCACAGATATACAGCCTTCAGCCGTATACAGTGTATGGCTGGAGGCTGTATGCCTGTTTACTGCCCCTCTTCAGTGTTCCGACCACCACTCCTCCTGTCCGCGGTCATGATCTACTGCTATGGCCTATGGGCCATAGTAGTAGGTGCCGAGACCGGAAAGGAGCGGTGGTCGGAACGCTGAAGATGACTTGCCGCTGGTGACTTGCCATGCGCGATTCCTCCTCACCACTCCGCTCTGCTCTTCTATGGGCGCACGCACGGGACGTCAGTGACGTCCCTGCATGCGCTACCTCCCGGCGGCCCCTCCATTTTTAAAGTTAACGTGGGTCCGCAGAGAGGTAACAGGGACATCCTTGTGTCCTGAAAAGATTTTTCGGGACACAGGGATGTCCTGAATGTGACTGGGGGGCCCGGAGCAGGCGCTCCAGGAGCGCGCCAATAATGATCCAGCCCTGCCTAACACTGGCGTAGTGCCGGGCAGCGACCACTGCCTCTGCAACACCAGGCCCACAGGGAGAATGACCCAGTGGCCAGGCAGCCCCACTGCTGCCCGACCAAGCCCCCGGGCCACACCACCCCACAGACAAAGCATCACAGCAACAATGGCCACCACAGAGAACCACATCAGTGTGAACACCTACCATGTGCTCCCTGCCAGAGGACTGGGAGAATACTAGGAGGAAACCCATATGCAGTCTCCTGCTAATTAAACTGTCTAGGTGGTGAGTGGGTGAGTACTTTTTGATCAAACTGTATACTAACAACCTGTTAGTTTTTGAATTTATGCTGAGAAGCAAGTAGATCAAAATACAAATGGTGGCTGTGCGATCTTGTTTCTGTTTCTCTATTTTTGTTTTACAATTTCTACAAGGATTTCCCCGCATTTGGCTCTATCCATCATTCCATCAATTCTCTTCAGCAGGTACAGGGAACTTGTCAGAAGTGTGCTCAGAGTGATATGCAGTGTTGGGTTTCCACCACACATAGTGGTTTACACAAAGCCCAAAATGTTTAATTTTGGTCTCATCTGACCAGAGCACCTTTTTCAACATAGCCTTGTGGAAGAAAAATAATGCAACACCTATGACACACTTTGCAATCACTTGCTGCTTTATTGCTTGGGGCAGGGTATAAATGAGGATGCACTGAACCAACAAGCGCTTGTTTCACGTCACTATGACGCTTTATGAAGGTGAGTTGGGAAGGAGGGCGGTACAACCCCTTAACCCTTACTGCACACATACAATGTAATCAGTTTACCAATAACATTAAAAAAAATTCAAAAATAATACATAATGAATACAGAATGCAAAACACAGACTACAAAATACAAAAACATCATAAGTCATAAAAACATATACAGTATCACAGGAAGGCTGACGGGTCATTCCTGTCATTTAAGCCTAAACAGCCAGTGACTCCCGTCAGGATAATCCACCTGGCTTCAGCCTGCAACAATCTTGTATGCCTGTCCAAACTGCTATCTAAATTATCTATTTGCTGCAAGCCTAAAAAACCAAACTCCAGTTATGTCCCCACCATGTTTATCCTTCATATGAGAAATGAAGCTGGGGAATCCTTTCCCTGTATGTATGGAGTAAAAGTGCTCCCGTACCCTATGAAAAAGAGGACGTATGGTTTTTCCAATATGACATAACATACAGGGACAGATAATGGCGTAAACAATGAAATCTAATCTACAAGTCATTAATCATGTGACTGACAGGACCTAACTGTATGCAACGGGACGTCTCAAGGTGTTTACAAAAAGAACAATGTTTGCAGTGGAAATTACCTTTTGGCAATTCCCGCTGCAACCAGTTCACATTCGATGTAGAGATGCGATTTATTTATTTATTTTTAAACAATTCGTCCCACAGGTTCCTGGTCCTGCGGAACGAAATCAAGGGACTTGACTTGTGAGATCCAGCAGATCCTTGTCTGCTTGTAGCAGATGTCAATTCTTATTAATAGAATGTTAAATTCGCGACTGGGCTAAATTCGAATGAAAACATTGCTTGTTCTTATTGTTTTTTTCTTACTGCGTTTCCGAGCACCAAATATTAGCTCTCGGCATTCATGTGTTCTTGCTCTATCGAAAGCCTGCTGTATTATAGAATCCAGATACCCCCTCACTCTCATCTTATCCATCAAAGCACAAGATTGTTCAATGAATGTCAGAAGAAAATTAGAAAAAAAACAGCGCCGCTCAAAGAAAGCACAGTGCAATCTTATTGGAAAAAAAAATTAGGATCAATATCCAGCATAAAAACTTACTTCACTGGGGACTTTTGGAAAAAGGATATAAATCCCCAATCCAAATAGCCTATCCAGTATAATTTCAAAATATGGTCCTGGGTAAAAGCAGGTCACAGTGAAGTCCCATGGGTATAATCATATTCTTTTAATGCGACGCGTTTCAAAGGTACAATCCACACCTTTTTCATCAGGCTTATACATACATACATACATAAATAAAACAATCCTATTTATACTTACAGAGGGATCCACATCCTCCCAGTTTGCACGCTCAATTGTACGCCAGGTATCTGGCGTCAACTTCTGGCACACATCCTTAGTGACACGGGCTTCCGGGGTCACTTGGTCACATGACCAGGTTCACCTGTACCAGTGTACCTGGTGTGACCGGGTGACACCACAGTGCACTGGCACGGCCATGGGCACACCCATGGCACCTACGCTGTCAATCATTTTTCTTGCCATGTGGGAGGAAAGTACCATCTACCGGGTAACCAGTTTGCCAAGTACATCCAGCACTGGACCCGGTTCATAGATGATGTGCTGGTAGTTTGGACAGGTACCCAGTCCCAATTCACCACCTTCGTGGATTATATCAATGAGAATGGTATTAACATGCAGTGTACGGCAAACTTTGGTGGGAATAGGGTCCAATTTTTGGACATAGAATTATTTCCAGCAGTTTGGACAGTCATACTAGATTGTTGCTGGCTGAAGCCAGGTGGATTATCCGGATGGGGGTCACTGGCTGTTTAGGCTTAAACGACAGGAATGGCCTGTAAGCCTTCCTGTGATACTGTATATGTTTTATGACTTATGGTGTTTTTGTATTTTTTGTGTTTTTGTATTCTGTATTCATTCTGAATCTTTTTGATGTATAGGTAAACAGATTACATTGTATGTGTGCACTAAGGGTTAAGGGGTTGTACAGCCCTCCTTCCCAACTCACCTTGATAAAGAGTCATAGTGACGTGAAACAAGAACATTGGGGGAGATTTATCAAAACCTGTCCAGAGGAAAAGATGACCAGTTGCCCATAGCAACCAATCAGATTGCTTCTTTCATTTTGCAGAGGCCTTGTTAAAAATGAAAGAAGTTATCTGATTGGTTGCTATGGGCAACTGGGCAAGTTTTCCTCTGCACAGGTATTTATAAATCTCCCCCATTGTTGGTTCAGTGCATCCTTGTGTATACCCTGCTCCAAGCAATAAAGCAGCAAGTGATTGCAAGAAGTGTCCTGGGTGCCGCGTTATTTCTCTTCCACAAGGCTTTGTTCATACATTTTACTGTCAGACGCTGGCTCCGGACAGTCTGCTGAGCGTTTCTCCATCTGCGGCCACCATCCAAAAAGGAGCCAGTTCAGCCAGTTCCTAACATACAGGTGGAGTGGTGCTGACCTTAAAGGGGTATTCCAGGAAAAAAAAATTTTATATATATCAACTGGTTCCAGAAAGTTAAACAGATTTGTAAATTACTTCTATTAAAAAATCTTAACTTCAGAAGCTCAGAAGTACTGAAAGGATTAAGGTTGTTCTTTTCTGTCTAAGTGCTCTCTGATGACACTTGTCTCGGGAAACCCCCAGTTTAGAAGAGGTTTGCTATGGGGATTTGCTTCTAAACTGGGCGTTTCCCGAGACAGGTGTCATCAGAGAGGACTTAGACAGAAAAGAACAACCTTAATTCTTTCAGTACTTATGACCTTCTGAAGTTAAGATTTTTTAATAGAAGTAATTTACAAATCTGTTTAACTTTCTGGAGCCAGTTGATATATATAAAAAAAAAAAGTTGTTTTTTTTTTCCCTGGATAATCCCTTTAACTCTCATTCATTGACCTTTTTCAACATGTTTGCTTTGTTTCCCATATGGCTTGTGGCAAACAGGATTGCTTGTGGCTCACTTTCAACAACAGCTTTCTTTTTGACACTCTTTCACAAAGGCCAGATTTATGGAGTACACAACTAACAGTTGTCCTGTGGGCGGATTCTCCCACCTCAGCTGTTGATCTTTGCAGTTCTTCCAGAGTTACCATAGGCCTCTTGTTTGCTTCTTATTAACTTGTAATGCTCTCTAACAAACTCTGAGGCCTTCACAGTACAGGTGTATTTGTACTGAGATGAAATTGCAGACAGGAGGCCTAATTCACCAATTATGTGACAGGTGAAGGCAATTGGTCACACCAGGTCTTTTGTTAATGGTTTGACAGTAAAAGGGGTGATTGCATATGCACTCAACACTTCATTATTATAATTTTTTTTTTTATATAAATCATTTGGAAATAGTAGGAAATACATGGATTTCAAAATTAACTACTCTGTTGGTTGATTACATAAAATGAAAATAAATTTTAAATCTTCGTTTATACCATGACAAAGTCTAAGGGTGGGTGGGCCGGGTGGGTGTTATACAAGGCAGAATACTTATGCAAGGCACTGTACATTAAGCAAAGATGTTTGTAATTTATAGTACATAAAAAGCTATACAAGTACATCTTAGTATGCTAAGGGCAACCAGTTGAAACTTATTTAATCTGTAACATTTTATTTAAATTTCTAGGATGAAATCTTTGACATGGTAAAACCAAAAGATCCGCTTCGCATTACACTTCAAGATCTTATCCATAGCAGCCAAGGAGACACTGTGTGCAGTATTCTTATAGATCTTAATGGGTTCTGGACATATGAAAACCGAGAAGTCCTTGTAGCTACAGATGGAGAAAGCCCTGCTGACACTGAAGATACATAGGCATTAACTGAAAAAGACTACTTCAGTCTATTAGACCTAACCCTGTTGTTTGTTTCATATTTATGGAATATTGTGTGAATACTAAAATAGAAATAATGTGGATGAACTTTTTTTATTTTAAGACACTTTTGTGCTTAGCTTAATAAGAGTAGTGGCTTCTCAAAAAGGAGATATCAAACTTTTCCCAAGCAAGAAATATCTGGGAAAAATGGGCAGAGCTCCTCATGGGATGGTTACGTTTTACCAATATGGAGAGAAATAGGTGAAAATAGAACCCACAGTGTTTCCGTGGTCCTCCCACCTGATACAGTTGTGTAAAAGACACAACTACACATGTGCATGCAAGAAGTGGTGCTGCCTCCCGGTGTCAGCTCCAGTGACAAACCGACCGATGATATATAGTGCGTGCAATAGAGGAAAAACCTGGGTAAATGGCTCAGCCCACGGATGAAACCACGATGGAGATGTTAGTAAATGTAGAAAATACTTTATTAGCCAGACAACGCGTTGCGGGGCTTTGGATCCCCTTCAGGTATAATGGCATCATAGCAAACATATCCTCCAAGTCACAATAAATTTCCAGTGCCAACTTCTAGTCACATCAGTGTTGTGGACATAGAGAAGTGCAGTGCTTGTACTCACTGAGAATTTTTATGCCAGCCATTAACCTCCCAGTCACGTTATTCAGCATTTTATCAGAGAGGGGCAGATAGCTTTTCGTTGCCTCATACATATCAACAAGCTGCCTTAACTGCATGAACCTTATCACAGGAGGAAAGTGTGATTTTTCAGCGCAATTCTGAGTATTTTTCCCACAAGAAATCATCTGCTGCTTATACTAGTCTGTAGACTGTCACAGAGTATTAAAGAATGGTGTCAACTGCTGGTTATTATACAGAGTGCAATTTTGGGTTTAATACCCTTTTTTTTTTTTTTTTTTTGTGGTGCTGCACTGTTGTGTCCTGCTGCTGTGCAAAAATACGTATTTTTATTCAGCGAACTGTAGTGCATTTTTCTGCCCTCATACCTACATCAAAGCAGTCTTCTATTTTGAGCCTGTTAATCTGTCAATGGCCTACATACTGTGAAAGTCCAAGCAATAATAATCCCCGGTTTTACAAAAATACCGTTTTTTGGCATATTGTAGCACATTTTTCTGCCCTCATCAGTGCATACCGCATACCTACATCTAAGTAGTGTACTATTTTGTACTTGTTAATCTGTCAAGGGCCTAGATACTGTGAAAGGACAGCCAATAGTACACACCTGCTGCTGTTCTAGACAAATACTGTTTTAAGTGTAGTGAAGCGTATTGTACTTCCCTCATATACGCAATAAGTATGTCAGGAATAGTATTGCCAGGACGTGCACAGAGGTGTGGCAGAGGTCACAGCAGAGTAGGGGTGTGTGCTAGCCGGAGTCGCAGCGAGAGGTCTGAGCTCCCGGTGTCAGCTAGCAGTCGTGTCACTCCAGACACTGCACTGAACTACATCAGGATGACAAAGACCCTTTCACTATCTGTCCCATCGACCACATTCCCAACCATATCCCCAACAGATTTGAAACCTTAATAAGAAGAGAGATGTTCTGGATCTTCCACCTGGACACACTACAACCGCAAGGTCTCAACGAAGCCACCAAACTAATACGTTAAACCCCCTTACCTCATCCTCTCCCCCCAACCCCACACATCACCCGCCTATACCCACCCCCAAAATGATAACCCCCTACATATTCCATCCATATTCCCACATCCCCCAAATAGGTCCATACTACAACCTATATGCACATTGAAAAAACTGCTGTACAGTAACAAGACAGCGGATATGACATACTAACAATACAGCTGACAGCTACATGTTAATATTAATATACATAAACTTAGACCAATGATATCTATCTCAATAGGTTCCTACAACAGCCTATATAAACATTGGACACACCAGCAATACAGCTGACAGCTGTACAGTTGCATATGAACATACCACTCAGACCGGTGTTTATATTTATACCCTCCTCTTTGCCCCTTGCACATTATGTGACCAATGTATACACCCTCCTGGTTGTCTCCATGCACAATAGAGGTGTTTATTTGACCAATGTATATACCCTCCTGTTTGCCTCCTTGCACAGCAAATGACTATTGTTTTTTTTCCCTCCTCGTGACAAATGTATATACCATATACACCGCCACATCATTGCACAATGTAAGCGCATCTAACCCACTGCCACATCATTACAAAATGTAAGTGTATCCATTTCACACTGCAGCATATGTGGATTTCATGTAATACACTGCTGCCACCTACTGGCAAACCACAATATCTACAAACCACCCATTCATAACATTACACACACTACAAACCATCCATTCGTTTCCTCTCACTTCAACAACCTACATTCAACACATCCCTATTCAATTAATGTGTTCTCCTTATAAGGCATCCTATTGACCCAGTTCCCACGCCAATTGACCTAGATCTGTCACACATAAATTAAAGAATAACTATACACTCACCTGCCCGGGATTTGAACCCACAGCAGAGTCTCCCATACACTCCGCAAACCCCCTTCCTCCTGTACAGCATTTATCTCCTCTTCCGAGAGTTCTCCATAGACCACAACGTGCCCATGTATTCCAACAGGCAGACAATCAGTGTTATAGAGCTACCCCACTCTGTCCTATACACCACCACCACAATAAGGGGAGGCTGACGTCACAGACCCAGCCTCCAATGGAAATCTAACTCGCCAAATTCAAATGTTAATGTATGAATGCATATGTATATATTCTGTACACTGTTTGAACACACTGTAATGCGGACCTGACGAAGGAGGGAGCCCCTCAGAAACGTTGTCCATCCTGAATAGATCCTTTTTATGACTATTAATAAAAAGTGATCACCACCATCTGGGCTATCTCTGACTGCTAATTTCACTCCGCCGGTGTAGAGCTGCAGCGCCGCAATTGTCAACCACGGGAAGAATGAGACCCTTGCCGGGATTCCTACCTCCCATACATGCTACAGGATAGCAGTCGTGTCACGACCAGCAACCCAGCAGCCGTGATTAATCGGTTCACTCGGTCATCCACTTCATCTCAAGTGACATCCGACACCCCCAGTCAACAGTCGGTGGGCTCCTCACACTCAACCCTCAGTTGGCATGGCCCTCATGCTGCTGCTGCCACCTCCAGGCTCTGTCATTGTGCTGCTCTATGGTTTCCTCATGCTAATGCTACCACCTCCAAGATCTGTCATTGTGCCGCCATATGGACTCCTCATGCTGATGCTACCACCTCTAGGCTCTCTAATTGTGCTGCTCTATGGTCTCCTCATGCTGATGCTGCCACCTCCAGGCTCTATAATTGTGCTGCCATGGATACTGCAAAACATAATTAAGGTGCTGGTCCCCAGTTTCAGAAATTCCTTGCATTAGGGTCACTTTCAGGACTCCTGATGCCACTTACAGGCTGTGCCATTCAGCCACTATATGGTATCCTCATGCTTCAGCCATCTCCAGGCTGTGCCATTCAGACACTATATGCGCTCCTTATGCTTTCCCCACCTCCAGGCTGTGTCAGTCCCAGCAGCATCAGAAAACAATATATTGGCTGAATGTCTTGGATATTACCAACAATTTTTTATGGTAGCATTAGCAAACATACGTGTTCAATAAAGATTTCAACATTGATCTTTTAATGTTAGGGGATGTGAAGCCCTCTTATGTACACATCATGCTGCCTGATCCAGGCTGTGTGTTTCAGGAACTACTTGGCTTACTGATGCTGCTAGGCCTGTGCCTAAACTTTTTGGATGCACTAGCTTACATACATGTTCTATACAGATTTCAATATTCACCTTTTAATGTTAAGTTGGGATTGACCAATATCGATCCCTACTTACCGATAATCTGTGGAGGTTAGGGCCGATAACTTATACCGATATTCCGGTATAAGTTATCGGCTATTTATCCCCCCGCGACACCGCTGCAGATCATTGATTTAAAGCGGGCGCTTTAAATCAATGAACTGCAGCGGCTTTTGCGGTGCCATAGACCACCGCCGCCACCCGCTTCTCTCCCCCTGCCTGCCCGGGGGTTCTCCTGAGTCCTATCACCGCACCCCCCACCGTACCGCCCCGGCCCCATTGCCTCCCCCATCCCCGGTTTTAAAATTACCTGTTCCCGAGGTCCACTCTACATCTGGCTCCGGTGGCGTCCTCCTGAGCTGTCACTCACGGTGACGTCGCGGCACGTGTCATTGCGCACGCAGGAGGAGACAGAAGTAGCATGCACCCCGGGAACAGGTAATTATAAAACCGGGGATGGGGGAGGCAATGGGGCCGCGGCGGTGCGGTGGGGGGTGCGGCGCGGTGGGTAGGTGTGGGGGGCGGGGCATTATCGGATTATTGGCAAGGTAATTGCCGATACAGTTAACGCCCCAAAATCGTGAATATCGGCCGATAATATCGACCAAACCGATAATCGGTCGATCCCTTATGTTAAGTGTTGTGAAGCCCTCTTGTAAACTCAGGCTGTTTGTTTCAGGAACTACTTGGCTTAGTGATGCTGCTGGACTTGGGCCTTACATTTTTGGATGCTAGCACTAGCTTACATACATGCTTAATTGAGATTTCAACATTCATCTTTCAATCTTAGGGGTTATGAAACCCTCTTGTGCACTCCTGCTGCTGACTGCTCCGGTCTGTGTCATTCAGCAACTACATGGTTTAGTGATGCTCCTGGGCCTAGGACATTACCTATATATGTTTATGGTAGCACTAAATACCATACATCTTCAATGGAAATTTCAAAATTCATCTTTTATTCTGAGAGATTGTCAGGCCCTATTGTCTCCTCATCTGATGCCAACTCCAGGCTGTGCCATTTAGACACTATATGGTCTTCCCATGCTTCAGCCACCTCCAGGCTGTGTCATTAAGCCACTATATGGTCTCCATATATTGACTGTGTATTGTAGGAAACATGTGGCTATCCTTGAGTCACTCTCCCAGCATTATTGCCATGTTGATACCAGACCAGTAATAAAAGGAATATTGCCAAGGACTAGCAGAAACAAGGAACTGTGAATACTGACCACCGGCTGTTGGAATTGACTGACTATCCCAGGTGGTAGATTTACCATTTTGAAGGTCCTTAGTTCCAGTAGGCTTTAAGTCGTTCATTGTTTGTTGTGGTTCTTCAGTTGCAGAATTAAGTTATATCATATTTTCCTGTTCCTCTGATGAGCTAATGTCACTGGAACACACAATTCTCATTGTCATCTAATGAAGGATCCTTTTCTTCAGAGAACGTATCTATCATTTTATTCTTTTGAATGTCAGGTGGTATTCTGACAATTTTTGGGAAGCCTGGGGTCTTGTCATGCTTCAGCCAATTCCAGGCTGTGCCATTCAGACACTATATATGCCACCTCCAGGCTCTGTCATTGTGCTTATATGTGACATGTGACTCCTTGTTAGATTAGGTCCTTTGTACCCACACGCCGGGGCCGGGCCACTAAAACTTGGGAGTTAAAAGTTCCATTTCAAAATCTTAGATTTCTATTTAAAATCCTTGTATTTCAATGGTCTCCTCATGCTTCAGCCACCTTTAGGCTGTACCCTTCAGACAATACATGGGCTCCTTATGCTTTCCCCACCTCCAGGCTGTGTAATTTAGCCAATATATTGTTTTCTGGTGCTACTGGGACTGGGATATTAACTCCAAATATGATCTGGTAGCACTAGCTAATATAAATGCTTAATTGAGATTTCTAGCTTGATCTTTCAATGTAAGGGGTTATGAAACCCTATGGTGTACTGCTGATGCCTGCTCCTGACTGTGTGTGTCAGGAACTACCGGGCTTCTGGGCTTGGGCCTTAAATTTTTGGATGTTTAGCACAAGCTAAATACATGCTTAATAGAAATTTCAACATTAATCTTTCAATTGGATTAGAGGGTGTGGCTTGGAACAAGCAGGGAATGGCTGGGTGAGCAGCGTGCTCCTGACTTCCATGGAAAACTGAACGACTGCCTGAACGACTGTGCCGGAGTACATGTTCAAATTCGGGCTACTGACAGCTTGAGAAACTGCCAGTTCATATCTCCTACCTCCACTAAATATCTGAAATGGCAACAAGAGCGCAAAAGAGAAATAAACAGAACAAGAAACTAAAGAAATTAACAGATTTCTACCTGCAAGCTCCCCTTGACGCGAGCAGCGAGTTGACCAGCTTATCCCCCCATCATGTGACTCCCAGAGAAGGAGACGCCAGGCATCTGAGCGCAGCAGCGTCTGGTGGTGTGGGGCCGTGGCGCCTGGCAGAGGACGCAGGAGTAGACATGACCCCAGGTCGCATGGTCCTGAGAGATGGAGGAGCTTGGTCCCGGGACGGGGCAGCGGGGTCGAGAGCTCGGCGTCAGCGTGCGGGGATGGAGATGAACAAGAGGATGGAACGGAGTGACGCCACTACAGACCGAAGAGATTCGTCAGGGAAGGTAGGAGAAGGGGAGCGCAGTTTCTATGTGGTTCCCCCACCCGAGAGACATAATGAGCTGGGTGCAAGACCCAAACAGATAATGGGGAAGGATATGGGGAATGCTTCCTCCCCACTGAAAGCCTCTGAGGAGATAGTGAATGAACTGCACACTAATGATATAGCTAAACAAAAAGGAATTATGGACAGAGAATATGGCATACATTTAATATCCCCTCCTGCTACGATTCCTGATGCTCCAATGAATCAGTTGCCAGCCACTAACTGCCCTGTAACAGAACACACACTGAAAACAATGCTTATGGCGCTACAGCAGGCAGTGCACACTGATATGGCATCAATGTTAAAACCATTGAGCATTGAAATTCGGGACATAGGAGCTAGAATTAATCATATGGAAGTTAAAAAGGATGCTCTGACAAACTCACAAAATGCGCTTATTGATGCACATACTGACCTAGAGGCAGAAGTAGAGACTATAAAATTGAAAATGGCGGACCTCGAAGATCGCTCGAGGCGAAATAATGTTAAAATCAGAGGAATCCCAGAGGGAATCGGGACATTGGAATTAAAGCCCTTTATTACAGAATATATGGGGGCATTACTACCTGACATAAAAGCTACTGAACTTATTATTGATCGGGTGCACAGACTCCCAAGGCCCAAACATTTACCTAAAGACACTCCTAGGGATGTATTGGCGCGCATACATTTTTTCATGTTAAAGATGCTCTCATGATAGCTACTAGAAAGAGTCCTCCTCTATGTGATAGATACGAAAAAAGTAAGATGTTTGCAAATTTGTCTGCCACCACCATGCAAATGCACAGACAATTAGCTAATTTTACTGCAACATTAAGAAACAACAAAATTATGTATCGCTGGAGCTACCCTGCTAAAGTGGTGGTAACCTATGATAACAAAATGCATATAATCAAATCACTGGAAGAGAGCAATCGCCTATTAAAGGAGATGAATATTGAGCAAATATTATCACCTAAGAGAACACGTTCTTCCCCCAGAAAATCCTCTGTAGAATGGCAAGTTGTAGGCTCCAGAGCTGATAATAAGTAGCGGCCATGGAAGAAAGCATTCCCTGACCAAGTCTAAGTGAAATATCACACTCCAAACGGGGCTTATCTGCTATTTTTTTGCAGGTTTTTTTTCTCTTTTTCTTTTTTAATTCTTCCTGGACTTTTGTTTTTCTTTCACTCTCTTTCTATCCCTATTTCTCTTTATTAACTGTTAAAATCTGTATTTATTCAGGTGAAATGGCTAACAATATTATTCGCGCTAAATATATAAGGCAAAGGGGATAATTGCTGATATACTTTTGTTGAAAGATGAACAAAACTGTTATATTAAAATATGGTACTAAAGTTTGCATCTATGAATGTGAAGGGTTTAAATAGCCCAAATAAGAGAGCTCATATGTGGGCGGAAGTGAAACAACTGGGCTGTGAAATATTTTGTGCTCAAGAAACTCATATAATACAGGCCGACGCATACCGTATGTCATAAGATACCCCTACATTATTCAGTCACATTACCAGAAAAAATCGAGAGGAGTAATGATTGCAATAAGCAACTCTGTAGCATTCCAACAAAAAAGTCAAATTATAGACCCTGCAGGACGATATATCATTTTGGTGTAACATACACAATAGGCACCAAATAAAAAACAAAAAGCCTTCATTAGTAACTTTATTTAAAAAAACGATAACTGTAAAGAAGGAAGGTTAATAATTTGTGGAGATTTTAATGCCGTTATAGATCCAGAATGGGATGTAACCTCCAGATCTAGGTGTACCTCTTCGATAATGGTGGATATAATATATAAAAAATGACCTATACGATGTGTGGCGTGCGCAACACAGCTCAGAATGAGACTTTTCTTTTTTTTCTCCTGCTCACTATATGTACTCACGAATAGACCTTTTTTTAGTAGATCGTGCAACTCTGTTAGAAAAAATTCCTCCATACAACAAATTACTTGGTCAGATCATGCTTCTATGCTTCAGATCAAGTATATCTTTATAGGAGGGAGGAGTTATCCCTTCAACGTACCTATGGTGTGTTAATACACATATAGTTCATCATCCAGTACACTCTCAGAATATTAAAAAGGAAATGGAGGAATTTTTTTGGCAACAAATGACAGTGGAGGAGTGAGGGAAGATATATTGTGGAATACACAAAGCGTTTATAAGAGGCTCTTACTTAAAATTGGGTCATTATTTAAAAAAGACTAAAATGGTGAAAATGGATGACCTCCTTCAAAAATTTAAAGAATTAGAAAAGGTAAATATGGCAATGAGAGATAGAAATAGGGATGGAATTGGGATGGAAATAAAAAGAATACAAAATAAAATATGTGAATGTCTATTTGAGACACACGAACGGCATATTAGGTGGACTGAAGCAACTTATTATACATATGATAATAGATCAGGCAAATTACTGGCAGCAAAACTTAAAAATAAACATTTAAAATCTAAAATAGCACTCCTTTGGTCAGCGGACAAAAAAGGTAAATTGATAACACCCACAGATATAGCAAATAGATTTAAGGAACTCTATTATAAACTGTATAATTTACATCAAGATGGGGGGAAATCCATCACCCACCTGAAGAAGAAATAACTGCCTTTCTAGACACCCTTTCACTACCCTCACTTTCCCAGACACAAAGAGATACTCTGAGTGCCCCAATTACAAATGAGGAAGTAGCATGGAGTATTAAAAAACTGCTGGCTGCAAAATCTCCTGGACCCGATGGGTTAACCAACGACTACTATAAGCAATTCTCATCGGTTTTAATTCCATATATGACAAGGTTCTTTAATAATGCTATGAGACTGGGAATTTTCCCAGAGGAAAATCAAATGGCGTACATAGTGACAATACCTAAAAGTGGGAAAGAGCCAGACAATCCAGCTAATTTTAGACCCATATTGCTTTTAAACAGCGACCTAAAAATATATGCCAACATTTTTGCAACCCGTCTGGTCTCTATTATACCAAAATTATTAACAGGAGACCAAACGGGATTTGTAAAAGGCAGAAATTGCTCTGACAACACTAGAAGAATATTGAACATTTTGTCTCATGTAGAAAAAAACCACACTCCCGCCCTGTTCTTGGCACTCGAAGCTGAGAAGGCGTTCGACCGATTACATTGGTCGTACGCCTTCTCGGCGTTGCGGAAGATGGGATTTGAAGACCAGTCTCTGTGATCTTTAGGGACCCTTTATTCAGCCCCTTCCGCTAAAGTCTTTGTCAATGGGACCCTCTCAAAAAAGTTGGAACTTACCAACGGTACCCGACAGGGGTGCACTCTTTCCCCTCTTATTTTTATTCTAGCACTTGAACCACTGGCCCAAGCCATCCGAACACATCCACAGATTACAGGTATCAACATTGGAGATAAAAATCATACTATATCAATGTATGCAGACGATATAATACTTACTTTAGCTGAACCTACAAAATATTTGGATATAGTTATTTCAATATTAAATAAATTTGGAGAACTTTATTATTCCCTTAATAGAACTAAATCACAAGCCTTACCATTAAATTTAGAACCCAATATCTTAACTTCCCTACAATCTAAGCACCAACTAGACTGGCGAACCAAGGGCATAGAGTATTTGGGAATCACTATCACTAGTACATTTAAAAATCTCTATGCATCCAACTACCTCATGTTTTTGGGGAAGATGCAAGCAGATCTTGATACATTTGAATAAGTAGAAGTATCTTGGTTGGGTAGAGTAGTAACATTCAAGATGATGGTGCTCCCCAAACTCCTATACTTATTTCGGGTACTTCCCATACAGATTCCCCTGTTCTTTTTTCGCCAAGTAAGGACTATTGTAGCCCGATATATTTGGCATAATTTTAAACCTAGAATTTCATACTCATTGATGACAAAAATTTATCAAGCTGGTGGTCTTGGACTACCTGACCTATTCCACTATTATATTGCATCTGGGGTGGCCACACTAAAAACTTGGTGGCAAGAAGAATTAAATATACATTGGTTTCAAATTGAGAGCTACTATTCTAAACAACTCGATATGCGTCCGCTACTTCTGATGCAGTTCTGGAATATTAAAAAAAACAAAAGATCTTCTACCCTTAACATTAGCTAGCTTGCACTGTTGGGAACTGTGTCACAAAATTAGCAATACGGCTAGGATAGACAGTAAACACCAATACAAATTATTTATTCTGCTGTTTCTGATATGAACTTGCAGAAATGGGTTGGGTGCGGGATCACAGGGATTAAACAGCTATATAAAAATATAGCGAATTGATACAATTCCCTGAATTACAGGAGCAATATGCTCCTTCCCCCTAGAGAAATATTTAACTATATAAGAATTCAGCATTTTTTGGAAGTGAAAGAGGGGTGTATAGCAGTATTTGAGTATCTGAGAAACCGGAATCTGAAGGGGCTTGCACCATTATATAAAAATATGGATAACAGAGCAGTAGTTTGTAATACGGGTCCATACAATAAATGGGAAAGGGAATTAGGGGAAAAAATATGTAGGGAAGAGTGGGAATATGCGTTGAAAATAACGCATTCCTCGCTCAACGCAATCTCACATATGGACAATAGTATGAAGGTATTACTACACCCCAGATAGACTCCACAAAATTAGTAACATAAACACAGACCTCTGTTGGCGAGGATGTGGAGAAAAGGGAACATGAACACATATACTATGGTCATGTCAAAACATACAACCATACTGGATGAATGTTGAGTTCTTAATACAAAAGCTGACTTTAGTTGACAGGAAACGGACACCCCAAATGGCATTACTATATGTGGGAATAAAACAATACCCTATACATTTCAGACCTTTAGTCTGTAAGGTATTGACAGGAGCCAAATTGGTACTGACGAGATATTGGAAACAGACGAAAGTCCCTCTGATACAAGAAACTGTTGATACACTTCAACACTGCTACAGAATGGAAGAAATAATTGCCCTTGGACAGGGTACAATGGGAACCCTCTATCGTAAATGGATAAATTGGAGACAATACATGATGGGAATTGGGGAACAAAACATTTAGGGCGAAACAAATGTTAGCTATTAAACTCTAATAGCTGAAGAAGCGAAGGAATCACCTGTAAATATAGGTTATTAGCTACGGACTAAGGCAATTGCCATACAATTAATTTAACTTTTTCTTTCTGATATCCCCTTCTTTTTTTCTGATATCTCCTTTTTTTTTTTTCCTTATTTCCTTCTTTTTGTTCCTTCATTGAAGATGGATGTCAATATATAGTATGTGTGTTAAACCTATTGAAATGATGACTAATTATTGATACCCAGAATACATGAATTGTAATTTGTGAAAAATTTAATAAAAAGATATAAGCAAAAAAAAAAAAAAAACATTGATCTTTCAACCAGCATGCCTGGACAGTCTGGGCATGCTTGGAGTTGTAGTTTTGCAACATCTGGAGGGCTACAGTTTGGAGACCACTACTTAGCGGTCTCCAAACTGTTCTTCCCCAGTTGTTGCAGAACTACAACTCCTAGCATGCCTTTCTGCTGTCAGTGCATGCTGAGAGTTGTAGTTTGTAACAGCTGGAGGCACACTGGTTGGGAAACACTGAGCTAGAGTCTGTTTCCTAACTCAGTGGTTCCCCACCATTGTGCCTACAGCTGTTGCAAAACTACAAGTCCCAGCATTCAAGGACAGACCGTACATGCTGGGAGTTGTAGATTTGCAACAGCTGAAGGCACACATGGCGGGTTTACAGTGGGTTTCCTTCTACAAGTTTGAGCTGCAACAAGTTTTCCGCCCCAGCTCAAGCTCCCAGCGGAAAACTCCCTGTGAACCCCCTTCTGTGTGAATGTACCCTAAAAACACTACACTACCATATAATAAAAAGTAAAACACTACATATGCACCCCCTTAAATGTGTCTCCCCCTCCCCCCCCCCCCAATAAAAATGAAAAACATCTCATACGGCAGTGTTTCCTAAGCAGAGCCTCCAGCTGTTGCAAAACAACAACTCCCAGTATTGCTGGACAGCCATTGACTGCCCTGGCATGCTGGGAATCTTGTAACAGCTGTTTGAGAAACACTGCTGTAGGGTTTTGGTGGAGACAAGCCCCATCCTTGTATCCGGGTCCGCCCCTATTGCAAATTCCTAATTTAGGCCTCAAATGCGCATGGTGCTCTCTCACTTCAGAGCCCTGTTGTATTTCAAGGCAACAGTTTATGGCGACACATATGGGGTATTTCTGTACTCAAGAGAAATTGTGTTACAAATTTTGGGGGTCTTTCTCCTTTTACCCCTTATGAAAAGGTAAAGTTGGGCTACACCAGCATGTTAGTGTAAAAAAATTTTACACTAACATGCTGGTGTTGCACCATACTTTCCATTTTCACAAGAGATTAAAGGAGAAAAAGACCCCCAAAATTTCTCCGGAAATACCCCATATGTGGATGTAAAATGCTCTGCGGGCGCACAACATTGCTCAGGAGTGAGAGAGCGCCATGTACATTTGAGGCCTAAATTGGTGATTTGCACAGAGGTGGCTGATTCTTACAGCGGTTCTGACATAAACGCAAAAAAAAAAAAAAAAAAACACATGTGACCCCATTTTGGAAACTACACCCCTCATGGAATGTAACAAGGAGTATAGTGAGCCTTAACACGCCACAGGTCTTTGACAAATTTTCGTTTAAGTTGGACATGAAAATTTAAAATGTTTTTTTTTTCCCCCTGAAATGCTGGTGTTACTAGGGTAATAGAAGAAATGGGGTTACAAATTTTGGGAAGCTTTTTTCTTGAGTAAGAATATACCCCATATGCAGATGTAAAGTGCTCTGTGGGCGAACTACAATGCTCAGAAGAGAAGGAGCGCCCTTGGGCTTTTTAAGAAAGAATTAGGCTGGAATGGAATTACATTTTTCATTTGCACAGCCTACTGTTCCAAAGATCTGTCAAATGCCAGTGGGGCGTAAATGCTCACTGCATTCCTTGAGGGGTGTAGTTTCCAAAATGGGGTCACATGTGGGGGGTCCACTGTTCTGGCACCATGGGGGGCTTTGTAAACGCACATGGCCCCCGACCTCCATTCCAACCGAATTCTCTCTCCAAAAGCCCAATGGCGCTTTCTCTTCCGAGCATTGTAGTTCGCCCGCAGAGCACTTTACATCCACATATGGGGTATTTCCATACTCCAGAGAAAAAGCCCCCAAAAATGTGTAACCCCATTTCTTCTATTACCCCTTGTGAAAATTAGAAATTTGGGGGTAACAATTTTTTTTTTTTTTATGTCCCAATTTAACTAAAGTTCGTCAATCACCTGTGGGGTGTTAAGGCTCACTGTACCCCTTGTTATGTTCCTTAACACCCCACAGGTGATTGACGAGCTTTTGTTAAAGTGGGACGTGAAAATGAAAAATTAGATTTTTAACACTAAAATGCTGGTGTTACCCCAAACTTTTCATTTTCACAAGGAGTAATAGGAGAAAATGCCCCCCAAAATTTGTCACCCCATTTCTCTCAAGTAAGGAAATACCTCATGTGGATGTAAAGTGCTCTGTGGGTGCACTAGAGGGCTCAGAAGGGAAGGAGCGACATTGGGCTTTTGGAGAGCGAATTTTGCTTTAATGTTTTTTTTTTTTTTTGGGGGGGGGGGCATGTCGCATTTAGGAAGCCCCCATTATGCCAGAACAGTAAAAAAAAAAAAAAAAAAACACACATGGCATACTATTTTGTAAACTACAACCCTCAAGGCTCACTGTGCCCCTTATTATGTTCCTTGAGGGGTGTAGTTTACAAAATAGTATGCCATGTGTTTATTTTTTTAATGTTTTACTGTTCTGGCATCATGGGGGCTTCCTAAATGTGACATGCCCCCTAAAAACCATTTCAGCAAAATTCGCTCTCCAAAAACCCAATGTCACTCTTTCCTTCTGAGCCCTCTGGTGCATCCACAGAGAACTTTACATCCATATATGAGGTATTTCTTTACTCAAGAGAAAAATTAATTACAAATTTTGGGGGGGCCTTTTTACCCCTTGTAAAAATGGGGCTACAATAACATTTTAGTGTAAAAAAAAAAATGGACATTGATTTTTCTCCTCCATTTTGCTGCTATTCGACTGAAACATCTAAAGGGTTAACAAACTTTGAATGTCATTTTGAATACTTTTAGGGGTGCAGTTTTCATAATGGGGTCCATTATAGGGGATTCTAACATAAAGACCCTCAAATTCACTTCTAAACTTAACTGGTCCCTGAAAAATTCTGATTTTGAAATTTTCGGGAAAAAATTAAAATAAAGTTGACATGTAAGACATCAGAGGGCTTCAAACATAAAGTAGACATATTGTATATGTGAATCAATATGTAATTTATTTGACATGTCCCTTTTCCTTACAAGCAGAGAGCTTCAAAGTTAGAAAAATGCAAAGTTTTTAAATTTTTCCCGAATTTTTGGAATTTTTCACCAAGAAATTATTAGTATCGACGGAAATTTACCACTAACAAAGTAGAATATGTCACAAAAAACAAAAACAATCTCAGAATCAAATTTATAAGTAAAAGCAGTAATAAGTTAATACATAAAGTGACAGTGGTCAGTTGTGCAAAAAATGCTCCCATCCTTAGGGTTATAATGGGCTCTGTCCCCAAGGGGTTAATAACCACTGTTAAAAAAAGGTGTATGGGTAGTCATTAGGAGGTTAATAATTTTATACGCATCCTCTGCACAGGCAGAGAGCTGACAGATTCCCTTCAAACCTATTTGCTGCTATAAGCAGCGGACTGTTGGATCACTGCCAGGGTATAAAAGCAACCCATACCTTTCCTGGAGCCGATTGTAATTGCTGAACTAATAAAATCTCTTTTTAATTGTGTCAAGGAGGCGGAGCTGAGCTACTAAATTCACACAGTCTCCCGCAATAGTGTCTCTCCCTGCTCTGTGTCCACGTGAGCACATAGACTTATCTAATAGGACCATGTAGGACACATGACAAATAGTTAAGGAAGAATGGGCTGAGCATGCATTTCTCCTGGCTCGTCCTGCTTATCAGTTGGGGCCTAAACACTCAGACCCCAACCGATCAAAACTTTTGATATGTCTCTCTGACACTGCCCATATAAATGTCTTTACGGAGAATTTGGAGCTCTGTATTAGAAAAATGGAACTCCATTTTTGTAAATGAAATAATCTGCACAGAATATTCAACCTAAAAACAAACTAACACCAAAATTGTCTTGGATAGCAGACATTTATGTTAGGACATGAGGAAGTAACATGAAGACATACATGCATGTTTGGTTCAATATATTAATATATTTGTGTACACTAGATTTATAAAAATGGCTGACTAGCCCTGACCACTTGTGAGTGTCCTTTTCAAAAACAGTATGCAAATAACGTCAACCCTGCGTGAATGGAGATAGTTTCCTCGATGTCAAGTATTAAGAATTTTATGTTATTACCACACACTTGAGGGTCAAGTAACATAGAAAGGCACAGTTTTCATTTTGGCAGGTGTTGCTTTTTCTTGTCTCCTCTTTCTTCTAAGTCGGGACAGCAGACAGTTCCTGCCTCTGTGCCAAATTTACAGAGTCATCTCCTTCCATTACAAAACTAATATTGACAAAGGAACTAGCGGCATCAGGCTGCTCTGACTCAGGGCAAGTCTCATGCTGCTGTGGAGTGTGCTGCTCTTGGTACTTTTTCTCTGCCTGCTCAGACATTTCATTCTCTTCTTCCTCCTCTTCAACCTACAAAACAAGAGAGATGCATTACTTTGTTTAACAAATAGAGGCAAGGCATGACCTACCTCAAGTCTAATTTCCACTTTCTCATTTTATATATTTTGCATAAAACGTAATTCAATATTTAATGCATATCCAGAAATCAATCTGATGATTTTAAAGGTAGACTCTGCTTTTTGGGTAGGTTCGCAGAGAGTTTCCTGCTGAAAATTTGAGCCACGGTGGGTTTACCACAGATGATTTTCTGCAGCGGAATTTCCAGACCCGATAGAAATCAATGCAATCTGCTGCAAATTTTTTACTCACTGCCAAGGCTGAAGCTCGCAGTTTGAAACGTGCTGTAAACCCGCTTGTGTGACCCTACCCTAATGGTCTGTTCACACCGGCGATTTACCTGCAGATTTTCCACAGCATATTTGCTGCGGAAGATCCGCAGTGGACTTTGCTACTATTGATTTTGATGGGTCAGCAGAAAACCCACAATAGAGACAGGTTTGCAGATTTTCCTTCGGACCCATTTTCCGCAGGTAATCCGCCCGTGTGAAAGTGCCCTTAGGGTGTATTCTCACGTACAGGATCTGCTGCATATTTGATGCTGCAGGATTCAATGTGAGTTAAATGATTGATCACAGCATTAAATCTGCAGCAGATCCTGTATGTGTGAATACTATCTAAATGGACTAAATATCTACTGTGTGAACAGTCACCAGTAATATGCCTGTATTCTTAGACCAGGTACTAAGAACATGCACCACTAGAGGCAAGTCCTTAATTCGTGACACTGATTATTTTTTACGCAAGACTGACAACATTACCGCACCTGAGGCGGTCATTGTTGCGTCACTTGACGTGGTCAGCTTGTACACGTCCATCAATCATGATGAGGGTGTGCAGGCGATCAGGTCGGCGATTCAACAGGACCTCCCTGGTAAGTATGCATTTATTATTTACTTACTGGAATTAGTGTTAACCAAGAATTATTTTACCTTCAATGACAATTTCTTCTTACAAATTAATGGGACCGCAATGGGGACAAATGTGGTGCCTACTTTCACAAACATGTTCGTTGCCCATCTAGAATATTTTGTCTATGCATCTCCCAACTTCAGCCATGTGCTGGGGTGATGGAGATAAATCGAAACATTCCCCAGAAATATTACAACATATCTTTAATGTAAACCGTTTAAGGATTTAATTATTCTCCTCTCTGTGCGTGCATGATCAGACAATCATTCCCTATCCTGCAGATAGGGAATAAGTAGTATAAGGCTGCAGTACTCCTTTAAAGCCAGTACACATTGTGATTACACTTTAAATATCTTTGAGTGATTTAAATACAATTTTCTAATATTGGAAAAACTCTTTAACCCTGCACTTCTACTGGTTTGTTCTTAAAATCAGTATGGGTCTGAACTCTCAGACACCGAAAATTTTTGACAAGTCTCTGCAACATGTCAAAAGTTTTTTCTAATGATAATAAAAAGGTACACTTTGAAGCTACCTGCTTAGTATTGTGTAGGTCCCCTCTGTGCTACCAACTAGAGATGAGCGAAGTTACAGTGATTAGATTCGTCACAAACTTCTCGGCTCGGCAGTTGCTGACTTTAGCCTACATAAATTAGTTCAGCTTTCAGGTGCTCCGGTGGGCTGGAAAAGGTGGATACAGTCCCAGGAGACTCTCTCCTAGGACTGTATCCCTCTTTTCCAGCCCAACGGAGCACCTGATAGCTGAACTAATTTATGCAGGCTAAAATCAGCAACTGCCGAGCCAAGAAGTTTGTGACAAATCCAATCACTGTAACTTTGCTCATCTCTACTACCAACACAGTTGCAAATTGTCAAGGCAGACTTAACAAGATCTAGAAACGAGTCCTTTCAATCTGGCACCAAGACACTAGCAGTAGATCCTTTAAGTTGTAAAATTGGGCCTTCATGGACCAAACTTGTTTTTCCACCACATCCCACACACATCAGATTAACATCTCAGGAATTAGGAGGTCTAGTTAACTATGTCATGTTCCCCAAACTTTTCCTAATTTTTGAAGTGTGGTGGGGCACATTATTCTGAAGAAAGAGGCCACTGACATAAGGAAATACTGTTACCATAAAGGAGTGTACTTTGGGCCAGCCATTCATGTAAATGTTACTTTGATACTGGCTGACCAAGGTTTTCTTGCATAATACAACCTTAAAAGGGGTACTCCCGTGGAAAACATTTTTTTTTAAATCAACTGGTGCCAGAAAGTTAAACAGATTTGTAAATTACTTCTATAAAAAAAAAATCTTAATCCTTCCAGTACTTTTTAGGGGCTATATACTACAGAAGAAATGCTTTTCTTTTTGGATTTCTCTAATGTCACGACCACAGTGCTTTCTGCTGACCTCTGCTGTCCATTTTTGGAACTGTCCAGAGCAGGAGAAAATCCATCCCCATAGCAAACATATGCTGCTCTGGACAGTTCCTAAAATGGACAGCAGAGGTCAACAGAGAGCACTGTGGTCATGACATCAGAGAAATCCAAGAAGAAAAGCATTTTCTCTGTAGTATACAGCCCATAAAATGTATTGGAAGGATTAAGATTTTTTTAATAGAAGTAATTTACAAATCTGTTTAACTTTCAGGCACCAGTTGATTTTTTTTTTTTTTTTTTTTTAAGTTTTCCATGGGAGTACCCCTTTAATTAGCTTGCCTTCTTCCGATGTAAGCACCCATTGTAGGCACTTACAGTGCGCCACAGTGGTCAGCATGGCTACTCTGAGTGGTCTATTTAAACACTTGCCCATTTTTCCTACTTCCAACGTAACTGCTTCAAGAACTGACTGTTCACTTGCTGCCTAATGCACTATGCTGGATAAGGGGACATACAATCGTAAGATGCTCACAACTAAGAGAACCATTCAGACAGAATTTAGACAACCACTGCTAAAGGTATCATTTGAACTCTATGTACTATACAAGTTATGGTTTAAAAATGTGTAAATCACCAGCTCTCACTTAAAGGGTTACCTCAGGGAAATTATTATTTACACACACACATACATACACACAATGTTATGGCTGTCGGAAAAGGATTGCAGTAACATGTTTTGGTATACACATGTATATTCCCTTTGTTTATATAGGAACTAAATCAAAAAAGGGAGGGAAAAAAAGCAAATTGGACATAATATCACACCAAACTCCAAAAATTGGCTGGTCAAAATTATTGGCACCCTTAATATATGGTTGCACGCCCTTTGGAAAAAAATAACTGAAATCAATCGCTTACTATAACCATCAATAAGCTTCTTACACCTCTCAGCCGAAATGTTGGACCACTGTTCCTTTGCAAACTGCTCCAGGTGTCTCTTATTGGAAGGCGCCTTTTCCCAACAGCAATTTCAAAATCTCTCTACAGGTGTTCAATGGGATTTAGATCTGGACTCATTGCTGCCACTTCAACTCTCCAGCGCTTTGTTGCCATCCATTTCTGGGTGCTTTTTGATGTATGTTTGGGGTCATTGTCCTGCTGGAAGACCCAAGATCTCGGACGCAAACCCAGCTTTCTGACATTCGGCTGTACAGTGTGACCCAAAATCCGTTGGTAATCCTCAGATTTCATGATGCCTTGCCCACATTCAAGGCACCCAGTGGGAGAGGCAGCAAAACAACCCCAAAACATCATTGAACTTAGTGCTGGGCGATATCACGGTATTTCACGATATTTTTTTTTTTTACATTGAGACTTGCATTGAGGTGGCGTAGCGGAACTAAACGGGCTTTTGGAACTAAATGATCTGAACACTGGGGCAGTGGAGTACCCTTTTAACTAGATGTAACAAACAACCCTACAGCCTCCAGCTGTTGCAAAACTACAACTACCAGCATGTTGGACTATATAGTAGTGTATGGTATAGGTCAGTGTTTCCCAACTAGGGGTGCCTCCAGCTGGAGGGCCTACTGTAGGTATAGTATATTATACAGACCCCTGTCCATCCCAGAACCCTGACTCACCTTCCCAGTTGCTGCAGGGACCGTCCGGGGAGGGTGGTCCGGGCCGTCCATCCTTCCTGTAGTGTCCGGCGGCATTCCGGGTGGAGGGTGAACCGGTCCGGGCTGTCCTTCTCCGGGGGTCCTCTTCTCCACTTCGGGCAGGTTCCGGCCTAGTAACGCTGCATAGACGCCGCTGCGCAGTGACGGCTGTGCGCAGCAACGCACCTGACGTCACGGCGTAGCGGCATCTATGCAGCGTACTAGGCCGGAGCCTGCCCAGAGTGGAGAAGAGGACCCCCGGAGAAGAAGGACAGCCCGGACTGGTTCACCCTCCACCCAGAATGCAGCCGGACACTACAGGAAGGATGGATGGCCCGGACCACCCCCATTACGGGCAAGTTAAAAAAAATTTATTGACTCGGAAGGGTGGGGGAGGGGCCTGACCGGTATAGCGGTATGGGCAAAAATCCATACCGTGGGAGAAAAAAAAACGGTATCCTGTTCATACCGGTATACCGCCCAGCACTAATTGAACTTCCACCATATTTCACTGTAGGTACTGTGATCTTTTCTTTGTAGGCCTCATTCTGATTTTGGTAAACAGGAGAATGATGTGCTTTACCAAAAAGCTCTATCTTGGTCTCATCTGTCCACAAGACGTTTTCCCAGAAGGATTTTGGCTTACTCCTCAAGTTCATTTTGGCAAAATGTAGTCTTGCTTTTTTTATGTCTCTGTGTCAGCAGTGGGGTCCTCCTGGGTCTCCTGCCATATGGTTTCATTTCATTTAAATGTCGACGGATAGTTTGCACTGACACTGATGCTCCCTGAGCCTGCAGGACAACTTTAATATCTTTGGAACTTGTTTGGGGCTGCTTATCCACCATCCGGAATATCCTGCGTTGACACCTTTCATAAATTTTTCTCTTCTGTCCACACCCAGGGAGCTACAGTGCCATGGGTTGCAAACTTCTTGATAATGTTGCGCACCGTGGACAAAGGCAAATATAGATCTCTAGAGATGGACTTGTAACCTTGAGATTGTTGATATTTTTCCACAATTTTGGTTCTCAAGTCCTCAGACAGTTCTCTTCTCCTCTTTCTGTTGTCCATGCTTAGTGTGGCACACACAGACAAACTATGCAAAGACTACCTGAACTTCTCTCCTTTTTATCTGTTTTCAGGTGTGATTTTTATATTGCCTACACCTGTTACTTGCCCCAGATGAGTTTAAAGGAGCATCACATGCTTGAAACAATTTGTCCAATTTGCTTTTTTTCCTCCCCTTTTTGGTTTAGTTCCAATACACACAAAGGGAATAAACATGTGTATAGCAAAACGTGTTACTGCAATGCTTTTCTGTGAGAAATACTTCATTTTTTAGAAAAAAATTTGGGGTGCCAACATTTACGGCCATGACTGTATATGAAAGAAAAGCTCCAAAAGCCACCAAACTTCCTGGATATGTTCCCTGTAAACCAATCCTGCCTGATATGCATGGATCCTGTCGTCTCGGTTGTCTTCTCTGGCTGCTTGATATCCTTTGTCATCCTTCTCTCCCCTTGCCTACATCTCCCAGCAATCATTGCAGTTCTGCTCTGCCAGCCTCCACCCTCCTGTTCTGAGCAGCAGAGAGAGATTCAGTGCCTTATTGGCTAAGGCTGCACACACCTCCCAGTTCTCAGCACTAAAGGGAGCATGACTCATCAGTGCAGTGTAGAAAGCACATGGCCTAGGTCTCGGGGAGGTTGGGGGCTGCTTCAACAGAGAGCTTTGGACATAGACAGAGAGGATGACTGGATGATGTCATTCCCTCACTACATGCATGTAAGTAACAACCAAAAAAACTGCTCTGTATAGCTAATGAATGATATTTAGACAAATAGTAGATTGATTAAAGAGAAAGGGTGGGCTATGGGTTAGTTCCCAAGAGTGCCCCTTTTTCCTATGTTATTAAAAAAAAAAAAAAAAAATTGGAAATGTTTTAACTGTTAACTGTCATGCAACTCATTCCCCCAGGCAGTGTGGGCTGCTCTGAGCAGAATTTTTAGATCAGGTCATGGCAGTCTATATTCAGATAATAGTGGCTTAGTGCCTGAAGGCCCGCATCCTCTGATCAGTGGAGAGAGCTCTAATACTCCAAAGAGTACAGTGCAGGTTGGGTCAGAACTAATTCTAGGACCAAATACCCTTTTTATGCAACTGTGTGTGCAAGTCTTCAAAGACCTGAATGACTTAGCATGCTGGGACTGTTTGTAGCTCAACTATAGGAAAACCAATATCATGCATGACTTAGTGGATCTGTAATCTGTGGATATGACATCAGACTGTTGTCTTTGACATGGGCCAAAAACAGTATGGTTTTGACGTGGAACCTGTGTTTATTTCCCCCACAAAAACTGAGTGATTTCTCCTGCAAATAACTACATACATCTCACATTAATTTAAATAGGATCACGTGGAAAAAGAAATGATGTCACTTTTTTTCTGAGCAGCCCTGTTCTAAAGCTTCCATTGAAATCAAAGGGAGCTTCATGACATAACCCCGGCACGCAGACTGTGACTTAGGAAGAATTACAGCTGAGGGCTGTACACAGGCAAGATTTTTGTCCTTGAGCAAATACCTTAACCCCCTCAGCATCATATATTTTGGAAATTATTCCTAATATTTCACTTTGCTGCTATGTAAACAGCATGATCAGATTATACCTCATGGTGCTGCCATATAGGAGTCACGGCAAGGCACGGGGGTGCTTCTTTCTGTGCTGCTGCATTACTTTTACTTAGTAGCGTTGTTATTAGCGTAGTAATATCACTTAGTGATTACATAGTATTTGCTATGTATTCACAGTAATTTCAGTAGGATAAGATGCCTTCAGGAATAGCATGCAACAAGT
Source organism: Hyla sarda (assembly GCF_029499605.1). NCBI lineage: Eukaryota > Metazoa > Chordata > Amphibia > Anura > Hylidae > Hyla > Hyla sarda. Next base: position 73,602,647 of record NC_079199.1, on the reverse strand, counting down.
CATTTTTATTGATAGAATTGTGATATTTTTATTTTGCACCTAAAATTTTTTTTTTTGGCTCCTCACTTTTTCAACCTAGTAGCCAAATATGTCCAGGTATAATCAATTTATGAATTTGTTTAAAGAAAAAAACTAAACAAAAACACAAGAAAGACATTTAATTGAATTGTGTGTCTTGGCATATTTTTTTTTAGTTTAGCAAAAATAAGAAAATTAAAGGGGTTCTACAGTGCTTAAACATCTTATCCCCTATCCAAAGGATAGGGGATAAGATGCCTAATCGCGGGAGTCCCGCCGCTGGGGACCCCCGGGATCATGCACGCGGCACCCCGTTTGTAATCAGTCCCCGGAGCGTGTTCGCTCCGGGACTGATTACGGGCGACTACAGGGCGGGCGGCGTGTGACGTCACTCTCCGCCCCGCAATGCAAGCCTACGGGAGGGGGCATGATAGCTATCACGCCCCCTCCCGTAGGCTTGCATTGAGGGGCGGAGCGGGACGTCACACGCCGCCCGCCCTGTAGTCGCCGGTAATCAGTCCCGGAACAAACACGCTCCGGGGACTGATTACAAACGGGGTGCCGCGTGCATGATCCCGGGGGTCCCCAGCGGCGGGACTCCCGCGATCAGGCATCTTATTCCCTATCCTTTGGATAGGGGATAAGATGTTTAAGCACCGGAGAACCCCTTTAAGAATTATCCATGCAGTTAAAGGGGTACTCCGGGGAACTAAACCTATAGCATAGCCTTTCCCTCTGACCAACCTATTTAATTGTCTAAATATCATTCATAAGCTATACAGAGCAGTTTCCCTCTTTCAGCTGTCACTTAGATGCAGGGAGTGAGAGAAATACGTGTAAACCTCTCACTGAGATTAGCCCCCACCCTCCTGCAAGACAAACACCACATTATTTCTGGATTCACAGCCACAGCTCCCCTCCCTGTGTGAGGAGCTTGCCGCCAAGAGAAGCCAAATGAAGATTCTCAGTCACAACTCAACACATAATTGAGAAGAGCCATTCAGAGCACAGCATGATTTATGGCTGGATGAAGGATAGTTTGAAAGAAAAGACTTGTAAACAGTAGGCATGCACACAGATAGTAAAAGCAATTAGCTGGCAGCCATTACACAGAGCTGCACTGACTTCTGGGAGTTGTAGTCTGGGCTTCAAGCAAAGAAAAACAATATTTAGGAGACAAGAGGGGGCCATAGAAGCTGGCAAAATTACATGGATAACTACAGGGAACCCAGAACAGGTATTGTGGTGGCTTGGGGGCATTTTTATTTTTATTAACTTCCCCAGAGCACCCCTTTAAAATAATCTATAATTTATAGGCCATTTCATCCAGCTCTACTGTTCATATATTATAGACATTTTGAGCAGTAGAGGTCCACATACAGTCATAAAAATTATTTGACATGGAAGATGCCTGTAGGAGTGTATAAAAGGTAAACTGACCTGAACTACCGTAAACCCAATATACTGTATTACAGTATAGTGTGGGTGAACAGCCTTAAAATAAGTGGTTACTTACCGGTACTTTGGCAATTTTGTCAAATTTCCAGAGTTATGTCCCTTTAATTTTCTATTGCTATTGTGCAGTTGAGCGCAACGGAGGCGGGAAGCTGGCTCGCCATACTCTCCCACCTCCTCAATATTCCCCACTCAGCCTACCCCTGTAATTAATATGCTAATGTTTTTACATTGTTAGGACATGAGAGCCTGCTGGCTCACCATAGATTTGGTAGTAAAATTAATTATGTAATACAATGTACAATTGGTGGGGCACAAAACAAGCCCTTATATGGGTGGAAAAGTGGAAAATGTTAAGAAATATGGCTATTAGCAGGCAAGGGGGAAAAATAAGGGTGCAAAAATGAAAAATCCCTGCATCCTTAAGAGGTTAAATGGGTATTTAACCCTTGTAGTAACATGAAAGACCTCAGCTTAAAAGGATGAAAATAGTGCACATAGTGTGAGTACATACCTCTTTCTGCATCCTGTAATATTCATCAATTGCATATTGGTACTTAGGTGTACTAACCCCCAGAACTGATGCTATTTTTTCTCCTAGGAAGTCGCACACTAAGAAACAGAAGAGAATACATGAAAACATTAGAGCAAAAACACACCCCAACTCTAACTCCCTCCTCAAGATTAAATAGTTTGTATTACAGGCAAAAAAAAAAAAAAAAAAAAAAAAAAAAACACACTATATGGTTCCATTTAATGCTGCACCAAAATGAAAATTTGGGGGGTGAAACTAAAAATTTAGGATGTGCTTGGCTGAAAACCAATACCGACTTGCTCTGCCCACAATTTTTTTTATTTAATTTAAATGTAGTACTAGAGTTGAGTCATCTGCCAAGCCATAGGCTGTGTCAGAGCATGCTGGGAGTCACAGTTAGTTACCAACTACAACTATTAGCATGCCCTGACACAGCCTATGGCTCTGCAGCTGACCCAAAACAACAATTTCCAGCATGTTGCACTATAACTATACTAAACTTTATAGAGTAACATGCTGGGAGTTGTAGTTTTGGTTTGATACTGCTCTTATAAATTCTATTATAAGACCTGTTCTGTTATTGCTGAACACCATACAAGACTGTTCAACAGAAACCTCTGTGGACCCCTACTGCTCAGACTTTTCGCAGTTCAAGGGGTATTCCAGGAATTTATTTTTATTTGATTATGCTACAGGGGCTGTAAAGTTAGTATAGTTCATAATATAGAGTATGTCACGAATCTTGGAATCAGAATGAAAAGTAAAAGCATTCCAGAGTTTTTAATGCTTTAAGTGACAGTGGTCAGATTTGCAAAAAAACTTAAGGTCCTTAAATGAGCACTGTCAGATACAAAATCTTTTGATATGTTGTAAAGCATTCAAAACCAATAGGTTTTGCAATTGCTTTCATTAGAAAATTCTCAGTATTTATACTGAAAAAGACAAACAAACAACTGCCCCCCTGCCTGCTTGGACACATACTAGTCCTGCTGTGTCCATGCTTAACCCATACAGGACCCAGGGCGTATGGATACGCATTCTGTACCTGGGTCTTAAGGACCCAGGGCATACCTGTACACCCGTGGGAAATTTCAGTCCCCGCCGCGTGCCGGGCGGGGACCGGACCGGGGTGCCTGCTGATATCGATCAGCAGGCACCCCGCGCAAATGCCCAGGGGGGTCATCAGACCCCCCATGTCGGCGATCGGCGCAAATCGCAAGTGAATTCACACTTGCTATTTGCGCCGATTCCGGGTCATACGGGTCTATGGTGATCCGGTGACCCGGAATATAAGGGGGATCGCGGTTGTCCTGAAGGGATAGGAGTGAGGTGGCAGGGGTGCCACCCCTCCTATCCCTGCTATTGGTCGTCAAAAGCGACGACCAATAGCAGATCGGGGGCGGCGGGGTTAACTTTCATTTTCCCCGTTCTCCCCACCCACAATAGGCCGGGCAGAACGAGGAACCGAAGGGGACTGGGCGCCGAAGATCCACTTACCCGTCAGTGGAGGCTGCGGGACACGATCGGCTGCGGTGATCGTCGCGGGCGGCATGTCGTGCGGCAGAAGAGGACGGCTCCCTGGATCCGACGGAAGCCGGTAAGTTGCCTAGCCACACCTGGAGGGCTACAGTCTGAAACCACTATACAGTGGTCTCTACACTGTAGCCCTCCAGATGTTGCAAAACTACAACTCCCAGCATGCCCAGACAGCTGTTTGGGCATGCTGGGATTTGCAGCTTTGCAACAGATGGAGGTCTACAGTTTAGAGACCACTGCACACTGATCTCTATACTGCCCTCTAGATCTTGCAAAACTACAACTCCTAGCATGCCCACACAGCAGTTTGCTGTCTGTGCATGCTGGGATTTGTAGTTTTGCAACATCTGGAGTAGGGATCAACCGATTATCGGTATGGCCGATATTATCGGGCGATAATCACGGTTTTGCCGCACCGCCCTGCCGCACCACACCCCACCGCGAACGGTCCGGCGGGTCGGTCGCAGTGCGGTGGGTCGGGGGGGGGGGGGTTTGGGGGGGGCGTTCGCGGTGCAGCGGTAGCGGTGATAGGTCTCAGGACCCCCGGACAGGCAGGGCGAGAGAAGCAGGTGGCGGCGGCGGCCTATGGCAACGCAAAAGCCACTGCAGTGCATTGATTTAAAGCTCCCGCTTTAAATCAATGATCTGCAGCGGTGTCGCGGGCGGATAAATAGCCGATAACTTATACCTATATTCCGGTAAAAGTTATCGGCTATCGGCCCGAACCTCCACCGATTATCGGTATCGGCCCTAAAAAAACGATATCGGTCGATCCCTAATCTGGAGGTCCACAGTTTGGAGATCACTGTGCACTGGTCTCTAACTGTAGATGTTGCAAAACTGCAAATCCCAGCATGCCCACACAGCTGTCTCGGCATGCTGGGAGTTGTAGATGCATACCTCCAGCAGTTGCATAATTACATTTCTCAGCATCAGTACATGCTGGGAGTTGTAGTTTTGCCACAGCTGGAGGCACACTGGTTGGAAAATACGGAGTTATGTAACAGATCCGAACTGAAGGTTTTCCAACCAGTGTGCCCCGTGTTGTTGCAAAACTACAACTCCCAGCATGCACGGTCTGTCAGTACATGCTTGGAGTTGTAGTTTTGAAACAGCTGGAGGTTTGCCCCCCCCCCCCCCCCCCATGTCAACGTACATGGTACATTCACACGGGCAGGTTTACAGTAAGTTTCCTGCTTCAAGTATGAGCTGCGGCAAATTTTTCGCCGCGGCGCGGGAAGCTCACTGTAAGCCTCTGTCAGTGCGAACAAACCCTAAAAAACACTACACTACACTACACTACACTACACTACCACATAATAAAGGGTAAAACACTACATATACACCCCCTTACACTGCCCCCCCTCCCCCCAATAAAAATTTAAAAAACTTCTTGTACGGCAGAGTTTCCAAAACGGAGCCTCCAGCTGTTGCAAAACAACAACTCCCAGCACTTCCGGACAGCCACTGACTGTCCAGGCATGCTAGTAGTTTAGCAACAGCTGGAGGCACCCTGTTTGGGGATCACTGGCGTAGAATACCCCTATGTCCACCCCTGTGCAATCCCCAATTCAGTCCTCAAATCACTTCAGAGCCCTGTCGTATTTCAAGGATTTAGGGCAGTTTAGGGCCACATATGGGGTATTTCTGTACTCGGGGGAAATTGCACTACAAATTTTGGGGGGCTTTTTCTCCTTATGAAAAGGAAAAGTTGGGGCTACACCAGCCTGTTAGTGTAAAAAAATAAAAAAATTTACACTGACATGCCTGTGTTGCCCCATACTTTTTATTTTCACAAGTGTTAAAAGGGAAAAAAAGACCCCCAAAATTTGTAACACAATTTCTCCTGAGTACGGAAATACCCCATATGTGGGAGTAAAATGCTCTGCGGGCGCACAAGGCGGCTCGGGAGTGAGAGGGCACTATGTACATTTGAAGACTAAATTGGTGATTTGCACAGGGGTGGCTGATTTTACAGCGGTTCTGCCATAAACGCAAAAAAAGAAATACCCACATTTTGGAAACTACACCCCTCACGGAATGTAACAAAGGGTATAGTGAGCCTTAACACCCCACAGGTGTTTAATGAAAGTTCTTCAAAGTTGGATGGAAAAATTAAAAAAATAAAATAAATTTCTTCAGTAAAATGCTGGTGTTACCCTAAATTTTTAATTTTCACAAGGAAAAATAGGGAAAAAAAGCCCCCCAAAATTTGTAACCCCATTTCTTCTGAATAAGAACATACCCCATATGTGGATGTAAAGTGCTCTGCTGGCGCACTACAATGCTCAGAAGAGAAGGAGCACCATTGGGATTTTGAAGAGAAAATGTGTCCGGAATTGAAGGCCACGTGTGTTTACAAAGCCCCCATAGAGTCAGAACAATGGACACCCCCACACGTGACCCCATTTTGGAAACTAAACCCCTCATGTAATGTAACAAGGGGTACACTGAGCATTTACGCCCCACAGGTGTCTGAAAAATTTTATTTTTTATTTGCACAGCTCACTGTTCCAAAGATCTGTCAAACGCCAGTGGGGTGTAAATACTCACTGCACCTATTATTAAAATTCTGTTAGGGGTGTAGTTTCCAAAATGGCGTCACATGTGGGGGGGTTCCACTGTTCTGGCACCACGGGGGGCTTTGTAAACGCACATGGCCCCCGACTTCTATTCCAACCAAATTCAGTCTCCAAAAGCTCAATGGCGCTCCTCCTCTTCTGAGCATTGTAGTGCGCCAGCAGAGTACTTGACGTCCACACATATAGTATTTCAATACTGTGAAGAAATGGGGTCACAAATTTTGGGGGTCATTTTCTCCTATTACCCCTTGTAAAAATGTAAAATTTGGGGGAAAAACAGAATTTTAGTGCAAAAATTTTTTTTTTCTCATTTAAACATCCGACTTTAACAAAAAGTTGTCAAACACCTGTGAGGTGTTAAGGCTCACTGTCCCCCTTGTTACGTTCCTTGTGGAGTGTAGTTTGCAAAATAGTATGCCATGTGGGATTTTTTTTTGCTGTTCTGGCAGCATAGGGGCTTCCTAAATGCAACATGCCCTCCAAAAACCATTTCAGCAAAATTTGCTTTTCAAAAGCCAAATGTGACTCCTCCTCTTCTGAGCATTGTAGTGCGCCAGCAGAGCACTTGACGTCCACACATGGGGTATTTCCATGCTCAGAAGAGATGGGGTTACAAATTTTTGTCCTATTATCCCTTGTAAAAATTTAAAATTTGGGGGAAAACTAGCATTTTAGTGGGAAAAAAATAATCATTTGCACATCCAACTTTAACAAAAAGTCGTGAAATACCTGTGGGGTGTTAAGGCTCACTGGACCCCTTGTTACGTGCCTTGAGGGGTGTAGTTTCCAAAATAGTATGCCATGTGTTTTTTTTGCTCTTCTGGCACCATTGGGGCTTCCTAAATGAGACATGCCCCACAAAAACCATTTCAGAAAAACTCCCCCTCCAAAATCCCACTGTCACTCCTTCCCTTCTGAGCCCTCTAGTGCACCCGCCGAACACTTGACATACACATATGAGGTATTTCCTTACTCGAGAGAAATTGGGTTACACATTTTAGGAAGATTTCTCTCCTTTTACCCCTTGTAAAAATTCAAAAACTGGGTCTACAAGAACATGCCAGTGTAAAAAAATTAAGATTTTGAATTTTCTCCTTCAATTTGCTGCTATTCCCGTGAAACACCTAAAGGGTTAACAAACCTTTTGAATGTCATTTTGAATACTTTGGGGGGTGCAGTTTTTATAATGGGGTATTTCTAATAAGAAGGCCCTTCAAATCCACTTCAAAACAGAACTGGTCCCTGAAAAATTTCAATTTAGAAAATGTTGTGAAAAATTGGAAAATTGCTGCTATATTTTAAAGCCCTCTGATGTCTTCCAAAAGTAAAAAAAATTTCAACTTTATGATGCAATCATAAAGTAGACATGTTGTAAATGTGAATATAATTTATTTGGAATATTCATTTTCTTTATAAGCAGAGAGATTCAAATTTTGGAATTTTTCACCAAGAAACGATGCAAGTATCGACAAAATTTTACCACTAACATAAAGTAGAATATGTCACGAAAAAACTATCTCGGAATCAAAATGAAAGGTAAAAGTATCCCAGAGTTTTTAATGCTTAAAGTGACAGTGGTCAAATGTGCAAAAAATGGCCGGGTCCTACACTGAAAATTGGCTGGGTCCTTAAGGGGTTAATCACATAGGTCATGGACCCATTTCCTTGATTGACAGCTGTGAGTGCAGGGCTCATAGCTGGAGGAAAAATCCTTACACTGTCAGCTTGTGTCCAGCTACTGTCTATGAGGACAAGCTGGGAATTGTAGTTTTGCTAATGCTAGGGGAGATGTGAGCAGACAGCATACTGAGGGAGGGGGCGGAGACCTGCACAGTGAGGCCACACCCCCTAACTTTGAGAGGAATTAAGACTAGGGAGCTAAATTAAAAGTGCACTATTCTAACTTTAAAACTTTCTGCTTGTACGGAAATTGGACATGCCGAACAAAGTATATATTGATTGACATATACAATGTCTACTTTATGTTGGCATCATAAAGTTGACATGTTTTTACTTTTTTGAAGACATTAAAAGGGCTTCATAGTATAGCAGCAATTTTCCAATTTTTCAAAACCTGAATTTTTCAGGGACCAGTTCAGTTTTGAAGTGAATTTGAGGGTCTTTATGTTAGAAATCCCCCATAATTGATGGCATTATAAAAACTGCACCCCTTAACCCCTTAAGGACTCAGGGTTTTTCCGTTTTTGCACTTTCTTTTTTTCCTCCTTACATTTTAAAAATCATAACCCTTTCAATTTTCCACCTAAAAATCCATATTATGGCTTATTTTTTGCGTCGCCAATTCTACTTTGCAGTGACATTAGTCATTTTACCCACAAATGCACGGTGAAACGGAAAAAAAAATCATTGTGCGACAAAATTTAAGAAAAAAAACGCCATTTTGTAACTTTTGGGGGCTTCCGTTTCTACGCAGTGCATATTTCGGTAAAAACTACACCTTATTATTCTGTAGGTCCATATGGTTAAAATGATACCCTACTTATATAGGTTTGATTTTGTCGTACTTCTGGAAAAAATCATAACTACATGCAGGAAAATTTATACATTTAAAAATGTCATCTTCTGACCCCTATAACTTTTTTATTTTTCCACGTACAGGGCGGTATGAGGACTCATTTTTTGCGCCGTGATCTGAAGTTTTTATCGGTATGATTTTTGTTTTGATCAGACTTTTTGATCACTTTTTATTCATTTTTTAATGGTATAAAAAGTGACCAAAAATGCGCTTTTTTTGACTTTGGAATTTTTTTGCGCGTACGCCATTGACCGTGCGGTTTAATTAATGATATATTTTTATAGTTTGGACATTTACGCACGCGGCGATACCACATATGTTTTTTTTTTTTTTGTTTTTTTTTTTACACTTATTTTTTTATGGGAAAAGGGGGGTGATTCAAACTTTTATTAGGGAAGGGGTTAAATGACCTTTATTAACACTTTTAACTTTTTTTTTTTTGCAGTGTTATAGGTCCATAGGGACCTATAACACTGCACACACTGATCTCTTGCACAGATCACTGGCGTGTATTAACACACCTGTGACCAGTGTTATCGGCGCTTGACTGCTCCTGCCTGGATCTCAGGCACGGAGCAGTCATTCGTCGATCGGACACCGAGGAGGCAGGTAAGGGCCCTCCCGGTGTCCTGTAAGCTGTTCGGGACGCCGCGATCTCACCGCGGCGGTCCCGAACAGCCCGACTGAGCCGGGTCACTTTCACTTTAGAAGCGGCGGTCAGCTTTCACCGCTGCTTCTAAAGGGTTAATACCGCACATCGCCGCGATCGGCGATGTGTGGTATTAGCCGCGGGTCCCTGACGTTGATGAGCGCCGGGACCGACGCGATATGATGCGGGATTGCGGCGCGATCCCGCTTCATATCGCGGGAGCCGGCGCAGGAAGTAAATTTACGTCCTGCGTCGTTAAGGGGTTAACCCCTTAAGGACGCAGGACGCAAATGTACGTCCTGGTGAGGTGGTACTTAACGCACCAGGACGTACATTTACGTCCTGTGCATATCCGCGGGCATCGGAGCGATGCCCGTGTCATGCGCGGCTGATCCCGGCTGCTGATCGCAGCCAGGGACCCGCCGGCAATGGCCGACGCCCGCGATCTCGCGGGCGTCCGCCATTAACCCCTCAGGTGCCGGGATCAATACAGATCCCGGTATCTGCGGCAGTTCGCGATTTAAATGAACGATCGGATCGCCCGCAGCGCTGCTGCGGGGATCCGATCATTCAGAACGCCGGTCGGAGGTCCCCTCTCCTTCCTCCGTCCGGCTCCCGGCGTCTCCTGCTCTGGTCTGTGATCGAGCAGACCAGAGCAGGAGATGACCGATGACACTGATCTGTTCTATGTCCTATACATAGAACAGATCAGTATTAGCAATCATGGTATTGCTATGAATAGTCCCCTATGGGGACTATTCAAGTGTAAAAAAAAAATGTAAAAAAATGTAAAAGTAAAAGTAAAAAAAAAGTGAAAAATCCCCTCCCGACATTGTTATTTCTGACCATGCCCCGGTGCTATTGAATATGTCACCTGTAATCCCCAAGGGACAGGATATCTTGTGGCGCTTCCCGCTGGCCATGGCTGCTGACTCTGATTTTAGGGCGCAGCTACTTGGATGGTGGATGGACTATAAGACCACGAACTCTGCTCATGAAGGTGATCCGAGACTATTCTGGGACACAGCGAAGGCTGTACTAAGGGGAAGGGTCATGGCGTATGTCTCACACAAAAAGCGTCAAGCAGCGGCGGCCTTTAAGGCAGCAACACAAACATTGAGGGATTCGTACACCATATTTCTGGAGGTTCCTAGTTCGGAGAACAAGGCCAAATGGGTAGACGCCAGGTCTGAGTTTTTGGATAAGCAGGAAAGGTTAGATGCTTTATTTAGGGACCAAAGGAATGCCACATTTTATAAATACGGGAATAAAGCAGGTAAACTACTGGCAAACTTGGCGAAGGGGTGGAGACCTATGACTGACATTAGATGCCTGCGTGATGCCGGGGGTATATCAACAACGCTGCCTAAAGAAATAAATACCATTTTGGGTGACTATTATCAAACTCTATATCAGGGAGATGATTTAAACAAGGAAAAGGGCCGTGCCTTTTTGCAGTCACTCGATTTACCTCGCTTATCTGAGGAAGATCTAGCTTACTTGAATGCTCCGGTTACTTTAGAAGACGTCACAGCGTCTATCGGTGGACTGCAGAGAGGTAAGGCACCAGGGCCGGATGGCTTTGGACCAGATTTTTATAAATTGTTGGGAGAGGAAGTGGCCCCTACCTTAACATTATTGTTTAACTCTATACTAAGTGACAAGTGTATGCTATCGTCTGGGGACATGACGTACATCAAGGTTATACCCAAGCCGGGTAAGCCCGCTGACTTAGCATCATCCTATCGGCCGATATCACTCATTAATCAGGATTGCAAACTGCTCTCTAAAATATTGGCTGATAGGCTGGCGAGATTCCTACCAAAACTGATTGGAGAGCACCAGGTGGGGTTCGTAAAGGGGAGGTCAGCTGTTACTAATATTAGGGCGGTTATTGCTGCCCAGGACATGGCAGCCAGGCGAGATCCTACCGGGACTCCCCCGGCCTTGCTGGCTATAGACGCTGAAAAAGCATTTGATAATATCAGCTGGCATTGGCTGGGGGATGTCTTGGACGGATTCGGAGTTAGAGGGACGTTTAGGGAGTACATTCAGACCATGTACAGTTCCCCGGTAGCGAAAGTATATACCCCGGGTTTTTTGTCAAAGCCTATTTGTCTGCAGAAGGGGACGCGACAGGGGTGCCCATTATCACCTCTTCTTTTCGACTTGGCCTTGGAACCTCTGGCGCGTCACCTGATCTCCTCCGCGGAGTTCGAGGGTATTAGGATGGGGCCTAAAGAACTTAAATTGACATGTTTTGCAGACGATATGCTGATCTTTCTTGAATCACCAGATCTCCACGTCCCGTCAGTTTTATCCATACTGCAAGATTTTGGCACTTTTTCCGGTTTTAGGATAAATCCCACCAAATGCCAGCTGCTATTCTTGGGGACGGGTAGAATACCACAGATGCCCATGCCGGTGGTGGAGGTCCCGACTTCGCACATGACGTACCTAGGTATACAGATAGGACGTACCACGACGGACCTGTACAATCTAAACTACAAACCCATTTTTGATAAGATTAAAAAAGACTTAGACAGATGGGCCTCTCTTCCATTGTCTGTTGTGGGTAGAGCGCACCTGGTCAAGATGATGTGCTTCGGTAAGCTCCTATACCCCCTACAGACAATACCATTGTTGCTCCGGCATGGGGATATCCGATCTCTTCAGTCACTCATAATCAAATTTTTGTGGAGGGGACGCAGGTCGCGTATTGCCTATAGTAAATTGCAGCTCAGTAAATCCCTGGGAGGCTTGAACATGCCATGTATCCGTACCTATAACTTAGCGGCCCTATATAGACATGCCAGAGACTGGATACTACATAGCTCCCATTTCTCTGACTTGTCGGTAGATGGACAATTAGCGGCCCCTTGGAACCTTAATGCTTTACTACATTCCAAATACTCTGAATTACCATTGTCAGTTAGACATAGTGCGCTGCTAAGGGACACAATCGCTGCCTGGAAAGCCATAAGGAAAATGTATAACTTACCCTTTGGGATTTCTCCGGTCATGTCTCTGTGGAATTCCCCAGCCTTCCTCCCTGGACATTCTAATAAACTGTTCGATAAATGGAAGGCTGAGGGAATCACCTCTATAAAAGACCTCTTACTGCCCCCAAGAGGGACTTTCATGTCATGGCCGGAGGTACGGGACAGATATCACTTGCCCACCTCACAGATACTACAGTATTACCAGGTCAGAACCTTCTGTAGATCTAGGGCTTTGAACTTTGATGAACTGCCGGGGGAGGTACAGTTTGCGGACTTGATAGGCCAGCGCTCTGAGTCGTTACCCTTATCCCATATATATAAAACAATGAGAGACCATGGTTCCAGAGGACTGGCAGACAGAGTGTTTGATCAGTGGGCCCCGACTATCTCCACAGATGACCTGACGTCTAAACTACTGCAGGGATTACGACATGTAAGGGATGCGATAGTGGGGGAGGACTGGAGGGAGATGCACTTTAAGTTACTACATAAAGCTATATACGCCTTTAACTTTTCCCGCTGGGAAGTCCCATCTCATTATCTAAAAGCGTGTCCAAAATGTCTACTGGAGGGAGCTGACCTCTGGCACTGCCTGTGGGTCTGCGATAGTCTTGATGGTTACTGGAAGGACATTCAGACCTTTGTATCTCAAATCTTTGACACCCATATACCACTAGACCCATTACACTTTATATTTCACTATATACCTCGGCCGACATCAGGTGGTACATCGACCACCCTGGCCTCCAAGGATGTGCATATTTTCTTATTAATTGGAGTGAAATGTTTATTGCGCCATTGGCTTGTAGACACAGTGCCTACACTTACTGAGGTGAGAGACACTCTGCTGCATCTTTTGGGAATGGAATCACGGGAGACGCTTAAAGACCCAGACAAACTTGCTAAGTCGTTTTTCCTTAAATGGAGAAGGGTCATTGAAAAGATTATGCCTGATGGGGACAGGAGACGTCTGATGCTCAAATATCGGATGACTGAATGGTATGCTCTGGAGTCCCTGAAGGGAACTCTTGGAGCTCTTGCTGTAGTAGAGGAATGATTACCTGCTTCTATGAAAATAAGAATTTATAGCTTCACAATGCTATGTTGTGTTCTTTGTTTTTGGATTGGGTATCTCTATATTTGGATTGAAAATTTACAGACCATGATGTGGCACGAGATACATTGTTTTATCCTGGTTGTGGTCCTTGTTTGCTTTATATGTACATCATAATCACATTTTAGGAATATGTAAGTCTCTTTTATTATGTTGCAGGAATCTGTACCGCACAGATGCCTTCTATGATCTTACTATGTGACTGCATGACATAAATGTATGTACATTTACTTTATAAAACAGTTCAATAAATTGTTATTAAAAAAAAAAAAAAATCCCCTCCCCCAATAAAAAAGTAAAACGTCCGTTTTTTCCTATTTTACCCCCAAAAAGCGTAAAAAAAAATTTTTATAGACATATTTGGTATCGCCGCGTGCGTAAATGTCCGAACTATTAAAATAAAATGTTAATGATCCCATACGGTGAACGGCGTGAACGAAAAAAAAAAAAAAAAAAAAGGCCAAAATTCCAACTTTTTTAATACATTTCATTAAAAAAAAAAAATTATAAAAAATGTATTAAAAGTTTTTTATATGCAAATGTGGTATCAAAAAAAAGTACAGATCATGGCGCAAAAAATGAGCCCCCATATCGCCACTTATACTGAAAAATAAAAAAGTTAGAGGTCATCAAAATAAAGGGATTATAAACGTACTAATTTGGTTAAAAAGTTTGCGATTTTTTTTAAGCGCAACAATAATATAAAAGTATATAATAATGGGTATCATTTTAATCGTATTGACGCTCAGAATAAAGAACACATGTCATTTTTACCATAAATTGTACGGCGTGAAAACAAAACCTTCCAAAATTAGCAAAATTGCGTTTTTCGTTTTAATTTCCCCACAAAAATAGTGTTTTTTGGTTGTGCCATACATTTTATGATATAATGAGTGATGTCATTACAAAGGTCAACTGGTCGCGTAAAAGACAAGCCCTCATACTAGTCTGTGGATGAAAATATAAAAGAGTTATGATTTTTAGAAGGTGAGGAGGAAAAAATGAAAATGTAAAAATTAAATTGTCTGAGTCCTTAAGGCCAAAATGGGCTGAGTCCTTAAGGGGTTAAAGTATTCAAAATAACATTGAGAAAGTTTGTTAACCCTGTTTCACAGGAATAGCAGCAAAGTGGAGGGAAAAACTGAAAATCTCAATTTTTTACACTAACACGTTATTGTAGTCCCATTTTTTTCATTTTTACAAGGGGTATTAGGATAAACTGCCCCCCAAAATTTGTAACCCAATTTCTCTCGAGTAAGGAGATACCTCATATGTGGATGTAAAGTGTTCTGCGGGCGCAGTAGAGGGCTCAGAAGGGAAGGAGCAACAATGTGTTTTTGGAGAGCGAATTTTGCTGAAATGGTTTTTGGGGGGCATGTCTCATTTAATAAATAAATAAAAATAAAAAAAACACTTGCCACACTATTTTGAAAACTACACCCCTCATGGAATGTAACAAGGGGTACAGTGAGCCTCAACACCCTACAGGTGATTGACAAACTTTCGTTAAAGTGGGACGTGAAAATGAAAAATGTGATTTTTTATTTCACTAAAATGCAGGTGTTAGCTCACATTTTTCATTTTCACAAGGGGTAATAGGAGAAAAAGCCCACCACAATTTGCAACACCATTTCTTTTGAGTATGGGAATATCCCATATGTGGATGTAATAAGCTCTGCGGGCGTACTACAGGGCTCAGAGGAGAAGAGACGCCACTGGGCTTTTGGAGACAGAATTTGGTTGGAATGGAAGTCAGGGGCCATGTGCGTTTACAAAGCCTCCATGCAGCCAGAACAGTGGAAACCCCCCATTTCAGAACCTACACCCCTAAAGGAATGTAATAAGGGGTGCAGTGAGCATTTACAGCCCACTGCCGTTTGACAGATATTTGAAACAGTGGGCTGTGCAAATGAAAAATAAAATTTTTCATTTTCACGGACCACTGTTAAAAAAAATCTGTCAGACACCTGTGGGGTGTAAATGCTTACTGCACCCATTATTACATTCCTTTAGGGTACTCAAACTTGAAGCGCAAAACTACAACTCTCAGCATGCACTAACAGTTTTGGTACCCTGATGGGGAAACGCCATTCGGTAACAGAACCGTCCAAGATGCTCCGACCCCTGTATCGCCCGTCATTACACACAGTGCGAGTCTGCTCTGTGCAATAATGACAGAGGGGTGCCGCAGCAGAGATCGCGGGGGTTCCCAGCGGTGGGACCCCCGCGATCAGACATCTTATCCCCTATCCTTTAAAGGGGCACTCAGCTGAAAAAATAATTTTTTTACTTTTTAAATCAACTGTTGCCAGAAAGTTACGCAGATTTGTAAATTACTTCTATTTAAAATCTTAATTCTGCCAGTACAGTACTTATGAGGCTTCTGTATAAGACAGTAAGTTCTTTTCTTTTTGAATTTCCTTTCTGTCTGACCACAATGCTCTCTGCTGACACCTCTGTCAAATCCCCATAGCAAACATAACCTGTGGACAGTTCCTGACATGGACAGAGGTGTCAGAAGAGAGCATTGTGGTCAGACAGAAAATAAATTCAAAAAGAAAAGAACTTCCTATGGAGCAAACAGCAGCTGATAAGTATGAAGTAAATAAATTGGTTAACTTTCTGGCACCAGTTAATTTAAAAAAAAAAAAAATTTCCACCAGAGTACCCCTTTAACCCCTTAAGGACTGAGCCCTTTTTTGCAATTCTGACCACTGTCACTTTATGCATTAAGAACTCTGGGATGTTTTTACCAATTATTCTGATTCAGAGTGTTTTTTTCGTGACCTATTCTACTTTAACACAGTGGTAAGTTTTCGTCGTTACTTGCATCGTTTCTTGGTGGAAAATCCCAAATTTCATGAAAATGTTGAACATTTTGCATTTTTTCTAACTTTGAAACTCTCTGCTTGTAAGGAAAATGGACATTCCAAATAAATTATATATTGATTCACATATACAATATGTCTACTTTATATTTGCATCATAAAAGTTGACATGTTTTCACTTTTGGAAGACACCAGAGGGCTTCAAAGTTCAGCAGCAATTTTCCAATTTTTCACAAAATTTTAAAAATCTGAATTTTCCAGGGACCAGTTCAGTTTTGAAGTGGATTTGAGGGGTCTTCATATTAGAAATACCCCATAAATTAACCCATTATAATAACTGCACCATCCCCCCCCCCCGTCCAAGTATTCAAAATGACATTCAGAAAGTGTGTTAACCCTTTAGCTGTTTCACAGGAATAACAGCAAGGTAAAGGAGAAAATTCAAAATCTTCATTTTTTAAACTTGCATGTTGTTGTAGACCCAGTTCAAATTTTACAAGGGGTAAAAGGAAAAAAAAAGCCCCCCAAAATTTGTAACCCAATTTCTCTCGAGTAAGGAAATTCCTCATATGTGGATGTCAAGTGCTCTGTGGGTGCACTAGAGGCCTCAGAATGGAAGGAGCGACAATGGGATTTTGGAGAGTGAGTTTTTCTGAAATGGCTTTTTGGGGGCATGTCCCATTTAAGAAGCCCCTATGGTGCCAGAACAGCAAAAAAAAAAAAAAAAAACACACACATGGCATACTATTTTGGAAACTACACCCCTCAAGGAACGTAACAAGGGGTACAGTGAGCCTTAACACCCCACAGGTGCCGCTAAAGTTGGACGTGAAAGTGAATAATTAGATTTTCTTTCACTAAAATGCTGGTTTTACCCCAAATTTTTCATTTTCACAAGAGGTAATTGGAGAAAAAGCCTCCCAAAATTTGTAGCCCCATTTCTTCTGAGTATGGAAATAGCCCATATATGGATGTAAAGTGCTCTGCGGGCAAACTACAATGCTCAGAAGAGAAGGAGAGCCATTGAGCTTTTGGTTAGAGAATTAGGTTGGAATAGAAGTCGGGGGCCATGTGCGTTTACAAAGCCCCCCGTGGTGCCAGAACAGTGTACCCCCCCACATGTGACCCTATTTTGGAAACTACACCCCTCACAGAATTTAATAAGGGGTGCAGTGAACATTTACACCCAACTGGCATTTGACAGACCTTTGGAACAGTGGGCTGTGCAAATAAAATAAAAAAAATTTCATTTTCACAGACCACTGTTCCATAAATCTGTCAGACACCTGTGGGGTGTAAATGCTCATTGTATCCCTTATTACAATACGTGAGGGGTGTAGTTTCCAAAATGGGGTCACATGTGTGGGGCGGGGGTCCACTGTTCTGGCACTATGGGGGCTTTGTAAACACACATGGCGTTCAATTTCGGACACATTCTCTCTCCAGAAGCACAATGGCGCTCCTTCTCTTCTGAGCATTGTAGTTTGCCCGCAAGCATTTTACATCCACATATGGGGTATGTTCTTACTCAGAGGAAATGGGGATACACATTTTGGGGGGCTTTTTTTCCTATTCTCCTTTGTGAAAATGAAAAATGTAGGGTATCACCAGCATTTTAGTGAAAACATTTTTTTTTCTTCATTTTCACATGCATCTTTAACCGAAATGTGTCAAACACCTGTGGGGTGTTAAGGCTCACTATACCCCTTGTTACATTCCGTGAGGGGTGTAGTTTCCAAAATGGGGTCACATCTGGGTATTTATTGTTTTGCATTTATGTCAGAACCGCTGTAAAATCAGCCACCCCTGTGCAAATCACCAATTGAGACCTCAAATGTACACAGCACTTCGGAGCCTTGTTGTGCGCCCGCAGAGCACTTTACGCCCACATATGGGGTAGTTCTGTACTCAGGAGAAATTGCGTTACAAATTTTCGGGGTCTTTTTTTTCCTTTTACCGCTTGTGAAAATTAAAAAGTATGGGGCAACACCAGCATGTTATAAAGTGTAAAAATTATTTTTATTTTCACACTAACATGCTGGTGTAAACCCCACTAAAGGAAAAAGAAAGGAAAAGACGCTCCCCAAAATTTGTAGTGCAATTTCTCCCGAGTACGGAGATACCCCATATGTGGCCCTAAACTGTTTCCTTGAAATACGTCAGGGCTCCGAAGGGAGAGAGCACCATGCGCATTTGAGGACTAAATTGGGGATTTGAATCCGCCACAAAAATACCCTATGGCAGTGTTTCCCAAACAGGGTGTCTCCAGCTGTTGCAAAACTCCCGGCATGCCTTGACAGTCAGTGGCTGTCCGGCAATACTTTGAGTTGTTGTTTCTCAAAAGCTGGTGGCTCCGTTTTGGAAACACTGCCGTACAATACGCTTATTTTTTAATTTTTATTGGGGGGGGGGGGACTGTGTAGGTGTATGTGTATATGTAGTGTTTTACCCTTTATTATGTGTAAGTGTAGTGTAGTGCAGTGTTTTTAGGATACATTCACACGGGCGGAGGTTTACAACGAGTTTCTCACTGGGAGTTTGAGCTGCGGCGGAAAATTTGCCGCATCTCAAACTTGCAGCATGCACTGACAGACCATACATGCTGGGAGTTTTAGTTGTGCAACAGCTGGAGGCACATTGGTTGCGAAACACAGAGTTTGTTACCTAACTCTGGTTGTGAAACACTGAGTTAAGTAACAAACTCTGTGTTTCGCAACCAATGTGCCTCCAGCTGTTGCAAAACTAGAACTCCCAGCATGTACAGTCTCTCAGTGCATGCTGGGATTTGTATTTTTGCAACAGCTGGAGGCACGCTGGTAGCAAAACACTGAGTAAGGTAACAAACTCTGTTTCACAACCAATGTGTCTCCAGCTGTTGCAAAACTGCAACAATCAGCATGCATTGACAGTCAAAGGGATATATATGTCCAGAAAGAAACAGTGGCACTCCGTTGATTTAGTGTAAAGTGATGTCTTTTATTTCTCTCCACCGTGTGCTACGTTTCAACAGCCTCTCGCTGTCTTTGTCAAGCAAATATATATCTTTTTTCTGTAGGTTCATACAGTTACAAGGATACCCAATTTAGTATAACTACATGCACCAAAATTAGTATGTTTAAAATTGTCATCTTCTGACTCCCATAACTTTTTTATTTTTCCGCATACAGGCTACATGAGGGCTCATTTTTTGCGCCTGTAGTTTTCATCGGTACGTTTTTAGTGACTTTTTGATCTCTCTTTTTTTTTTTGGTATATGAAGTGATCAGAAATGCAGTTTTGGACTTTGGTGTTTTTTTTTACGAGTTCGCCATTGACTGTGCGGTTTAACCTCCTGAGCGATATTCCCGAGCGTGACTCGGGGTTAATTTTCCCAGCCAGGATCGGTAACCCCGAGTCACGCTCGGGGTAGAATTGCAGAGTTCCCGGCCGGGCTGCACGATATATCGCAAAAGCAATGCGATATAGCGATGTGGCCCCCCGGGAAAACTTGCGATTATCTGCTCTGGTCGGCTCCCGTTGCGGGGGCCGGCCAGAGCAGGTAAAGAAAAATACTAAAAGTCAGTGTTTCCCTACCAGGGGGCCTCCAGCTGTTCCAAAACTACAACTCTCAGCATGCCCGAACAGCCAAAGGCTGTTGTCCGGGCATGCTGGGAGTAGTAGTTTCACAACAGCTGGAGGCCCCCTGTTAGAAAAACACTGAGCTAAGTGTAAAGGGAAGAAGTAGTAAAATAAAAAAAACTTTTGCTCACCTAGTCCCGGTCCCTGCAGATGTCGTTCCCCTCCGTGCAGCCCGGGGTGTCCTCTCTTCACTATTCATCTTCTAGGACCTTTCACTTTTCAGCCAATCACAGGCCGCAGTGGTGTAAAGCCTGTGATTGGCTGAAGGGGAAAGGGCTTGTTCTGCAGCAAATACACTAGGTTTGAAATCTGCCCGGCATACCTAGTGTATTTGCTGCAGGACAAGAAGGTGACAAGGGGGGGGGGGATGAATGTGACTGGGGGGAATGTGACAGGGGGGGAATGTGACAAGGGGGGAATGTGAGTGAGGTGGAATGTGACTGGGGGGGGAATGTGACTGGGGGGGGAATGTGACTGGGGGGGGAATGTGACTGGGGGGGGGAATGTGACTGGGGGGGGGAATGTGACTGGGGGGGGGAATGTGACTGGGGGGGAATGTGACTGGGGGGGAATGTGACTGGGGGGGGAATGTGACTGGGGGGGGAATGTGACTGGGGGGGAATGTGACAAGGGGGGAATGTGAGTGAGGTGGAATGTGAGTGGGGGGGAATGTGACTGGGGGGGAATGTGACTGGGGGGGAATGTGACTGGGGGGGAATGTGACTGGGGGGGAATGTGACTGGGGGGGAATGTGACTGGGGGGGAATGTGACTGGGGGGGAATGTGACTGGGGGGGAATGTGACTGGGGCGGGAATGTGACTGGGGCGGAATGTGACTGGGGGGGGAATGTGACTGGGGGGAGGGGAATGTGACATGAAGGGGGGGAGGGGAATCTGACATGAAGGGGGGATGTGACAGGGGGGGGGAATGTGACATGAAGGGGGGATGTGACAGGGGGGGAGGGGAATGTGACATGAAGGGGGGATGTGACAAGGGGGGGGATGTGACAGGGGGAGGGGAATGTAACATGAAGGGGGAGAATGTGACAAGGGGGGGAATGTGACAAGGGGGGGGAAGAATGTGACAAGGAGGGGGGAGAATGTGACAAGGAGGGGGGGAGAATGTGACGGGGGATGTGACAAGGGAGAGGGGAATGTGACGGGGGAGATGTGAAATGGGTGGAGGGATATGTGAAATTGAGTTAAAAAAAATTGTACCGCTTTTGGTACACATTTCCAGACAGAATCATACCGCCAGGGAGGTTAACTAACCTTAAAATTGTAATAGTTCTGACAATTACGCACGCAGTGTATTTAAATTTATTTTATTTAAAAATGGGAGAAGTGGGGTGATTCAAACCTTTATTAGGTACGGGGTTAATTCATTTTTATTAATATATTTTCTTTTTTCCTTAAATCCACTCTTTTTTTCCCAGTCCCCATAGGGGGCTATAACATGCAATCTGTAGACTGTATACACAGTTAGTATAGTTAGCCTATAATAGCATAGTATAGCATTGATCAGTGTTATTGGTGCTCTTCTGCAATTTTGCCCGATTAGCTACCCTGAACTAAACGTTACCATTAACCCCGCACTTTAGAAGCCACAATCAACTTTGCAGCGTCTAAAGGGTTAATGCTGGGCATCGGCATAGCTCCGCTTGTGAGCACACTTTAAACCCCAGGAACGGGACCAGGGCGTACAGGCACGCCCTCGGTCCTTAACCCCTTAAGGACCAGGGGTTTTTCCATTTTTGCACTTTCATTTTTACCCCCTTACCTTTAAACAATCATAACTGTTTAAATTTTGCACCTAAAAATCCATATAAGGGCTTATTTTTTGCGCCACCAATTCTGCTTTGCTGTGCATTAGTCATTTTACCCAAAAATCTACAATGAAACGGAAAAAAAAATAATTTTGTGACAAAATTGAAGAAAAAACACAATTTTAACTTTTTGGGGCTTCCGTTTCTACGCAGTGCATTTTTCGGTAAAAATTACACCTTATCTTTATTCTGTAGGTACATATGATTAAAATGATACCCTACTTATATAGGTTTGATTTTGTCGTACTTCTGGAAAAAATCATAACTACATGCAGGAAAATTTATACATTTAAAAGTGGTCATCTTCTGACCCCTATAACTTTTTAATTTTTCCACGTATGGGGCGGTATGAGGGCTCTTTTTTTGCGCCGTGATCTGAAGTTTTTAGCAGTACCATTGTTGTATTGATCTGACTTTTTAATCACATTTTATTCATTTTTTCATGATATAAAAAGTTACGAAAAATACACTATTTTGGACTTTGGAATTTTTGTGTGCGTACACCATTGACCGTGCGGTTTAATTGACAATATATTTTTAGAATTTGGACATTTCCGCACGCGGCGATACCACATAAGTTTATTTAAATTTTTACTTACACTTTTTTTTTTGTTATGGGAAAAGGGTGGTGATTCAAACTTTTATTAGGGAAGGGGTTAAATGATCTTTATTCACTTTTTTTTTCCATTTTATAACTCCCATAGGGGGCTATAACACTGCACACACACTGATCTTTTACATCGATCAATGGTTTCTCATAGGAAACCATTGATCAATGATTCTGCCGCTTGACTTTCGGCATCAGTCATTCGGCAATCGGACAACAGGAGGCAAGGTAAGGGACCCTCCTGCTGTCCTACAGCGGTTCGGGATGCTGCGATTTCACTGCGGCGATACCGAACAGCCCGCTGAGCTTGCTGAAGATAGTTTAGTTTCACTTTAGACGCGCGATCAACTTTGAACGCCGCGTCGAAAGGGTTAATAGTTGCTAGGTGCCGGGCCCGACCCGCTATGACACGGGGCCACGCTGTGGCATTATAGAACGGGAGCGGACTCAGGACGTACCGGTATGTCCTTGGTCCTTAAGGGGTTAAGCACCAGGTTGCAAGGGCATGCCCTTTGTCCTGAAGGGGTTAATTCAGCTTGGATCTGCCTCAAACAAATTGTGTACCATGGTTTTTGCATGGTGAAGTAAAGGAAATTCAGTGAGGAAATTCTGTAGTGTGAACCCAGCCTACTTCGCCATGCAAAAACCAAGGTACACAAGTAATTCATAGCAGATTCAAGATTTTCTCCTGCTCTTGACAGTTCCAAAAATGGACAGCAGAGTTCAGCAGAGAGCACTGTGGTCGTGACATCAGAGAAATCCAAAAAGAAAAGCATTTCTTCTGTAGTATATAGCCCCTAAAAAGTACTGGAAGGATTAAGATTTTTTACTAGAAGCAATTTACAAATCTAAAATACTAAAGTTAGGTGCAGCTCACAACAGAAGGACCGAGGTAATTAAAGCTATAGCCGGACCCCACCGGCAACAAATTAAAAATGTATTCAAAATAATAGCTTATACCTCTAGCACCTCACCAACCTTGGTGAATAATGATAAAGGTGGAAATAAATTTACATATATCAGCGTTCCTCATAAAATTATTTTTAATTAAATGGAAATAGAATAAGGATAAAAAATTGAATTAACACATTTGACTGGCACTACCATATGATAATCCCACTGGGCCCTGTGGAATATCCAACTAATACAAATGGATGTAAGAAAAATGTCCAATTTACTAGTGCTCCGGTATAAATGAAAAAAAAAGTCTGTTTTGATCCGCAAACAAAAATTGAAGTCCTGTTTTGTGGCAGAGTAAGTATGCTTATAACATAAAGTCAATCTCCAGAAAAAAAGATACAAATGATATTAAAAGTATCTCTCACCACTGCTTCTGGCGGCTTGATAGTCCTTTACTGTGGGTTACAGTCCTGAACTTCTCTCGTGCCCCGATGGTAGGGGGGCACTGCAGTCTCCCGTCTCCCTTGCAGCCCCGATGGCAGGGGGGGGGCGCAGTATGATGTTAAGTGCCGCAGGCTTCGATGGCAGGGGAGCGTGATGTGATGTTCTATACTGCAGATTGCACTCACTCACCGGCTGTCTGTTGATGGTATTATTCTGACACTCCGGCAAGAGTGTCAGTCAGCACGAGAGCGGCAGTAAGTCCGGCGGCAATGGTGCGCTCGGGAGCGGCGGGTGATCCAGGGATGGCGTCCCACGTGGAGACCTGAACTGTAGGCAGTGTAGGCTGTGGGAGATGGTTAAAGGTAGGATTGCCGCCAGGCAGGGCGGAATACGGCTGGGTTAACACCTCTGTTACCGGAACCTGTGAGTTTGCAGGCAGACACTAGTAAAGACTGTGTGAATAGTGCCAGACACCTAAACGCGTTTCGGGGTGCTGGGAATCGTAGTCCTCCGACCCCTTCCTCAGTAGAAATGTGTAAACAATTTTTGTTTGCGGATCAAAATGGACTTTTTTTCATTTATACCAGAGCACTAGTAAATTGGACATTTTTCTTACATCCATTTGCATTAGTTGGATATCCCACGGGGCCCAGTGGGATTATCATATAGTAGTGCCAGTCAAACGTGTTAATTCAATATTTTATCCTTATTCTATTTCTATTTAATTAAAAAGAATTTTATGAGTAACGCAGATCTCAATTTATTTCCACCTTTATCATTATGCACCAAGGTTGGTGAGGTCCTAGAGGTATAAGCTATTATTTGGAATATAATTTACAAATCTGTTTAACTTTCTGGTACCAGTTGTTTAAAAAAAATTTTTTTAAAGTTTTACACGGGAGTACCCCTTTAAACCCTTGCCTATTAAAAGTTTGAATTACCCCCCCTTTTCCCATTTTTTAAAAATAAAATAATGCAATAAAAAATTGAAATAATCATATGTGGTACCGCCGTGTGTGTAAATGTCCGAACTATTAAAATATAAGGTTAGCTAAACCACACGGTCGATGGCGTACACATAAAAAAGTCAAAAATTCTGCATTTTTGGTCACATCATATACCATAAAAAGCGATCAAAAAGTCCCATGAAAACAAAAATAAAAACTACAGACACGGCGTAAAAAAT
The DNA here is from genome assembly GCF_029499605.1 of Hyla sarda. Lineage (NCBI taxonomy): Eukaryota > Metazoa > Chordata > Amphibia > Anura > Hylidae > Hyla > Hyla sarda. The sequence goes on along the minus strand of NC_079199.1, from coordinate 73,577,811 downwards.
AAGCCATCATATAGCCCTGTATGCGGGAAAAATAAAGAAGAGGAAAATTTTGAAACATACTAATTTTGGTGCATGTAGTTATAATAAGAATATTTTTAAAGCAGTAAAATAAAACCTACATACATTGGGTATCCTTGTGACCGTATGGACCTACAGAATAAAGATAAGGGGTTATTTTTACTGAAAACTGCACTGTGTAGAAACCGAAGCCCCCAAAAGTTACAAAATGGTTTGGGTTTCAATTTCACCCTACAAATATATTTTTTTCAGTTTTGCGGTAGATTTTATTATTAAATGGGCACTCATTAAAACAAATTTTAGCTTTTGCACTACTTATGGTAAATACAAATGTTTCTAATATACTTTGCTTTAAAAAAAAAAAATGAAGTTTTCTATGTTTTATTTGTGCTTAAAAAAGGACATTTTCCCCCCATCTCATACACAGACTTTGGACCTAAGCCCAAAAACAGGAAGTACAGTCTGGAGTGCTGAGGGGGGTGTGTCCAACCAACAGCATAGGGCAGTTAAGTGTGAGAGGAGCCATGATTGGATGAGGCTGGACACTCCCCCACTCTCAGCACTCCAGGCTGCAATTCCTGTGTTTGGGCTTCGGTCCAAAGTCTGTGTATAAGATGGGGGAAAATGTGCTCTTGAGCTTTTTTTAAAGCGCAAATAAAACATAGAAAACTTTTTTTTTTTAAACAAAATATATTAGAAATATTTTCATTTACCATAAGGAGACCAATAGCAAAAATTTGTTTTAATGAGAGTTACCCTTTAAATGATTGATGTCAATTAGAGATGAGCGAACTTACAGTAAATTCGATTCGTCACGAACTTCTCAGCTCGGCAGTTGCTGACTTTTCCTGCATAAATTAGTTCAGCTTTCCGGTGCTCCGGTGGGCTGGAAAAGGTGGATACAGTCCTAGGAAAGAGTCTCCTAGGACTGTATCCACCTTTTCCAGCCCACGGGAGCACATGAAAGCTGAACTAATTTATGCAGGAAAAGTCAGCAACCGCCGAGCCGAGAAGTTTGTGACGAATCGAATTTACTGTAAGTTCGCTCATCTCTAATGTCAATACAATGTACGATTGCTGGTGCAAAAAACAAGCCCTCATATTGGTCTGTAGGTGCAAAATTGAAAGTGTTATGATTTTTAGAAAGGGAGGAGGAAAAAACTAAAGTGCAAAAATGAAAATTGGCCTTGTCCTTAAGGTCAAAATGGGCTTTGTCCTTAAAAGGAAAACGGTCAGATATTTTCTCCCGCACTATCCACAGGTACTGATGAATAGTGCGGGAGACGCAGATTCCAACGAGCCCTACCTGGCCCGGATCCGCCCCCGGCTGTTCGCCCCGCAATTGTAGTTTTATTCTATGTGTATATCTTGCTGTAACTGGCACGGGCGGGGCTTCTGCAGGTTAACTGGCACTGATGTCAGCGTCGCTTATGAATATTCATTCCCCCTACAGTAAGGAGCGGCGAAGAGAGGGAGAACTGGAGGGAAGGGGGAGGAATATTCCTAAGGGGCACTGACATCAGTGGCAGTTAACCTGCAGAAGCCCCGCCCGTGCCAGTTAAAGCAAGATATACACATAGAATAAAACTACAATTGCGGGCGAACGGCCGGGCGGATCCAGGTAAGGTAGGGCTTGTTTTAAACAGAGTCTCCTGCACTATTCACCAGTACCTGTGGATAGTGCATGAGAAAATATCTGACAGTTTTCCTTTAACCCCTTCATGACCCAGCCCATTTTCACCTTCATGACCTGGGCATTTTTTGAAAATCTGACCACTGTCACTTTAAACATTAATAACTTTGGAATGCTTTTACTTATCATTCTGATTCCGAGATTGTTTTTTCGTGACATATTCTACTTTATGTTATCGGTAAAATTTCACTGATATTTGTATCCTTTCTTGGTAAAAAATCTAAAAATTTCATGAAAATTTTGAACATTTAGCATTTTTCTAACTTTGAAAGTCTCTGCTTGAAAGGAAAATGGATATTCCAAATAAATTACATATTGATTCACATATACAATATGTCTACTTTGTGTTTGCATTAAAAAATTGACAAGTTTTTACTTTTGGAAGACACCAGAGGGCTTCAAAGTTCCGCAGCAATTTTCCAATTTTTCTCAAGATTTTCAAAATCGTAATTTTTCAGGGCCCAGTTCAGGTTGGAAGTGGATTTTAAGGATCTTCATATTAGAAATACCCCATAAATGACCCCATTATAAAAACTGCACCCCTCAAAGTATTCAAAATGACATTCAGTAAGTGTTTTAACCCTTTAGGTGTTTCACAGGAAAAGCAGCAAAGTGAAGGAGAAAATTCTAAATCTTCATTTTTTACACTCGCATTTTCTTGTAGACCCAATTTTTGAATTTTACAAGGGGTAAAAGGAGAGAAATCACCCTAAAATTGGTAACCCAATTTCTCTTGAGTAAGGAAATACCTCATATGCGTATGTCAAGTATTCGGCGGGCGCAGTAGAGGGCTCAGAAGGGAAGGAGCGACAATGGGATTTTGGAGAGTGAGTTTTTCTGAAAGGGTTTTTGGGGGGCATGTCCCATTTAGGAAGCCCCTATGGTGCCAGAACAGTGGACCCCCCCCACATGTGACCCCATTTTGGAAACTATACCCCTCATGGAATTTAATAAGGGGTGCAGTGAGCATTTACACCCCACTGGCGTTTGACAGATATTTGAAACAGTGGACTGTGCAAATCAAAAATTTTATTTTTCATTTTCACAGACCACTGTTCCAAAAATCTGTCATACACCAGTGGGGTGTAAATGCTCACTGCACTCCTTATTACATTCCGTGAGGGGTGTAGTTTCCAAAATGGGGTCACATGTGGATATTTATTGTTTTGCGTTTGTCAGAACTGCTGTAACAATCAGCCACCCCTGTGCAAATCGCCTCAAATGTACATGGTGCACTCTCCCTTTTGGGCCTGGTTGTGTGCCCCCAGAGCACTTTGCGCCCACATATGGGGTATCTCCGTACTCAGGAGAAATTGCGTTACAAATTTAGAGGGTCTTTTTTCCCTTTTACCTCTTGTGAAAATGAAAAGTATAGGGCAACACCAGCATGTCAGTGTAAAAAAATTATTTTTTTACACTAACATGCTGGTGTAGACCCCAACTTCACCTTTTCATAAGGGGTTAAAGAAGAAAAAGCCCCCCAAAATTTGTAAGGCAATTTCTCCCGAGTACGGCGATACCCCATATGTGTCCCAAAACTGTTGCCCTGAAATACGACAGGGCTCCAAAGTGAGAGAGCGCCATGCGCATTTGAGGCCTGAATTAGGGATTTGCATAGGGGTGGACATAGGGGTATTCTACGCCAGTGATTCCCAAACAGGGTGCCTCCAGCTGTTGCAAAACTCCCAGCATGCCTGGACAGTCAATGGCTGTCCGGCAATACTGGGAGTTATTATTTTGCAACAGCTGGAGGCTCCGTTTTGGAAACAGTAGCGTACCAGACGTTTTTCATTTTTTGGGGGAGGGGGGGGCTGTGTAGGGGTATGTGTATATGTAGTGTTTTTTACTTTTTATTTTAGGTTAGTGTCAGTGTAGTGTAGTGTTTTAAGGGTACAGTCACATGGGCAGAGGTTCACAGCAAGTTTGCCGCTGGAAGTTTGAGCTGCAGCGCAAAATTTGCGCCATCTCAAACTTGCAGCACTCACTGTAAACCTCCGCCCATGTGAGTGTACCCTGTACATTCACATTGGGGGGAGGGGGCAAACATCCAGCTGTTGCAAACTCCGAGCATGCCCTTTGGCTGTCCGTGCATGCTGGGAGTTGTAGTTTTGCAACAGCTGGAGGAACACTGGTTTGGAAACACTAAGTTAAGTAATAAACTTTCAAGTGTTTTGCAACCAAACTTAGTGTTTCCAAACCAGTGTGCCTCCAGCTGTTGCAAAACTACAACTCCCAGCATGCATGGTCTGTCAGTGCATGCTGGGAGTTATAGTTTTGCAACAATTGCAACAGCTGGAGGCACTGAGGTAGGAAACGGACAATGTTTCCCAACTAGTGTGCCTCCAGTTGTTGCAAAACTACAACTCCCAGCATGCCCAGACTGCCAAGGCATGCTGGAAGTTGTAGTTCGGCAATATCTGAAGGATCAGATGTTGCCGAACTACAACTTCCAGCATGCTTGGGCAGTCTGGGCATGCTGGGAGTTGTAGTTTTGCAACATCTGGAGGTCCACAGTTTGGAGACCACTGTATAATGGTCTCCAATCTGTGCTCTTCCAGATGTTAGAGAACTACAACTCCCAGCATGCCTGGACAGACTGAGCATGCTGAGATTTGTAGTTTTGCAACATCTGGAAGAGCACAGATTGGAGACCATTATACAGTGGTCTCCAAACTGTGGACCTCCAGATGTTGCAAAACTACAACTCCCAGCATGCCCAGAAAGCCAAAGGCTGTCTGGGCATGCTGGGAGTTGCAGTTTTGAAACTCTCAGAGGCAGCAGTGAGATCGCTTTACGGCGATCTCACTGCTGCCAATGAAGATGCCGCACTGATGCCGGAAACTCACCTCCGGGACGCAGTGCAGCCGGGACCGCATGGAGGACGCCGGGACCGCCGGGACCGCTCGGGACACCGCTCGGACGGGTAAGTGACGCCGGAGGACGGGTCAGGGACACTTAGCAGAGCGGTGTGTGTCCCGATCCCCGTGATCGGAACTCACACACCGCGCTGCTAAGTGTTTTCATAGCGAAACGCTGCTATCAGCTAGTCAGATTTGACCAGCTGATAGCAGCGATCGCTGGGGGGGGGGGGGGGTGGGGGACGAAACCCCCCGAGGTCGCACGGTAAGATGGCTGGCTATCAGTGATAGCCACCATCTTTCCGGGCGCTGCGGGATGCCGCGAGTAGCGGCAGTAATGTCCATGACGTACCTGTATGTCATGGGCCGGGAACACCTTGCCACCCATGACGTACAGGTATGTCATAGGTCGGGAAGGGGTTAAGGGGTTAGAAAGCTCTGTATCATACCTTTCCCTTTTCTCACACTGGGTAAGTTCCCGGCAGGAGAAAATGGGCCTCCCCCAGCAGGCGCAATGTCACTGAGGCCTGCAAGAGCTTTGTTTCGAAATGCCCCACACGCACTTCCCGAGTTTGGCCTCCTACCAGGCCAGGAGGAGTCCAAACTAACTGACTTGCATAGGAAACAGAACAGAGCCACTTAGTGGCCGTTTTTTCAATCACATTAAAAACATATAAAGGTTGAGAATTTTAACAGCAAGTAAATAGCAAAGTGTCTTATAATTACATAAGGAACAATATAATAAAAGTATAGTTTGGTACTCTTTAACTATTAGATATGACCATCGATCAGATACACATTAGGTGATAACATAAAGCTTTTTTTGTTATCCAGTGGAAACTGGTAAATGTATGACATACCTGAAAGTGTGGAGGTTGCAACTCTCAGCATGTAGAACCAGAGATATGGCCCCCATGTCAACTTTGTCTGCAAGAACCATAATCAAAAAAAATATATGTTATTGGCTCAGTGGGGATAGGATATAATCAACTAACACCAAAACCTTGCACCGGGATAAAAAAAATCTTATTAAATCACCCTTAGGCTAAGTTTCCACTTGTTTTTTTCTTGGCATTTTTTCTCTGTGTGTGGAAACTGCATTTTTGGCACCTTTGGCGTTTTTTTAAGAATTTTGTTGGGTTAAAAAAAAAAAAAAAAAAAAAAAAAAAAATAAGCGGGAATGCAGTAGGGATGGAAAAATATTGTAGTTAACAAAATTTATATTTATTAAAACTACATTTTTATACATTTTTAAGCAGGGACCAAGTAGACCAATTTATGTATTTATGTGAGCGGGCAGGGACATAAAAATATAAAAAATTTATAAAGGGGCCATTTAAATGTAAAAATAATATTTTTTTTAATTACTTTTGTGAAACTTTTTACTAATAGTGTATTTTAATTATGTGTGTTTTTTTACTTTTTTTTTACTTTATTCTCTTTATTTTATTCATTATATAGGTACTACTACTACTCCCAGCATGGAACAGACTGTTCCATGCTGGGAGCTGTAGTACCTGTATTTATAGACAGATCGCCCCAGGTGTCACTCCTGACACCCAATGCGATCGTCCTTTATATTGCAGAGATGCGAAGCGGCTTTCTACAGCGCTCCGCATCTCAACTATGTACTCTGGGCCGGCCAGTGATGTGAATAGAAATTCACATCACTGATTAATATTTGCTGCTTAGAGAGGTGATTGGCCGGATGGTGCTAGCCAATTATCTCTCTGAGCGGCATTTATGAATCAGTTATGTAAATTTCTATTCATATCACTGGCCGGCCGTATAGAACAGAGAAAGATGTGATGTGCATAAGAGAGCTGCTCCGCATCTCAGGAATCTAAAGGACGATCGCATCGTGTGTCAGGAGTGACACACACTGCAATCTATCCCTTACTGCAGGTACTACTTCTCCCAACATGGAGCACACTCTGCTCCATGCTGGGAGCTGTAGTACCTGCATTAATAGACAGATCGCAGCTGGTGTCACTCCTGAGACCCGTTGTGAACCTCCTGTATAATCTACAGAAACAGGCGGCACGGCCACAATGCTACCCAGCCTGGCACTGTACTCTGTGATGTGAAATTCTTTTATATATGCTGCTGAGAGTTGTGATTGGCTGGAACTTCACATCACAGAATAATACAGTGCCGGGCAGGGGAGCAGAGAAGTGCGGCCATGCCGCCTGCTTCTGTAGATTATACAGAGGATCGCAACAGGTGTCAGAAGTGATACCCGAGGCGGTCTGTCTATTAGTACAGGTACTAAATCTCCCAGCATGGAACAGTCTGTTTCATGCCGAGAGTAGTAGTAGTAGTAGTATCAAAAAAAAAAATCAATATTATTTATATATATATATATATATATATATATATATATATATATATATATATATACATACACACATACATATATACATATATATATATATATATATATATATATATATACATACACACAAAAAGTAAAAAAAAAAACACTTTATTAATAAAAAGTTTCATAAAATGTATTTAAAAAATATATTACTTTTTACAATTAAATGGCCCCTCTATCCATTTTTTATATTGCAGGATACATTTTTATGTCCCTGCCCGCTCACATAAATTGGTCCCTGTTTGAAAATGAAATAAAAATTTTGTTATAAAAAAATATTAAATTTGTCAGCTACAATTTTTTCCATCCCTACTGTATCTTTTATATTATTTTAACCGACAAATTTTAATGAAAAAAAACCCAAAAAAAACCTAACCATCCCTTTATTGGATCGCTAAAGTCTAAAAAAAAAAAAAGAATAAAAACCGCTGGCAAAAGCGCCAAAGTTAAAACCCACATGGCGTTTTTCTTTGCGTGGAAACTTAGCCTTTCCCCATTTTCAAATAAAAAAAATAAATAATATATATATATACATATACATACACACATATACATACATACATACATACAAAATAAAATAAAATAATCAAAAATTTAGATAATTGGTATCACTGCATACAGAAATGTCCAAACAATTAAAATATGTTGCTAAGGCTGCTTTCACACTATAAAAATACCTCCATTATAAACATCTGTCATAAAAATCTTGAAAATTGGCCGTTAAACAGCCGTTAGAAAATCCCATTATAGTCTATGGGATTTTTCTAAAACCCGTTTTAACCAGTTATCGCCCGTTATTAATAATGGACATTATTTTGTGATGGGCGATAGTAACGGGAGAAATAGTGCATGCGTTATTTCTTCCGTTCACTCGCACGTCACAAAATAATGGCCGTTAATAATTAACGCCCGATTTTCAAGATTTTTAAGACAGACGTTAATAACGGTGGTATTTTTATAGTGTGAAAGCAGCCTAATTCTGCACAGGGAATGCCATGAACGAAGAAAAAAAAAAATTTGGGAATTATGACTTACCGATAATTCTGTTTTCTTGAATCATCACATCAGCACCCTTTAACCACTCCCTAAGGTGTGTATGTATGAGAACTTTAACAACGCAGGGGCCCCGGGAGGTAGCGCATGCAGGGACGTCACTGACGTCCTGTACGTGCGCCCATTAGAACAGAGGAGCAGAGCATCGAGGAGGAGGAGGCACCCTTACCTTAAGTCACCAGCGGCACGTCATCTTCAGTGTTCAGACCACCGCTCCTTTCCGCTCCCGGGACCTACTGCTATGGCCTATAGGCCATAGCAGCAGATTGTGACCCCTGACCGGAGGAGCGGTGGACGGAGAACTGAAGTGGGGCAGAATACAGACATACAGTCTACAGCCATACACTGTATATGGCTGAAGGCTGTATGTCTGTGGGGGAACTATACTGCCAACCTAATGTGGGGGAAACTATGCTGACAACCTAATGTGGGGGGGGGGAACTATGCTGACAACCTAATGGGGGGGGGGGGGGGAACTACAACGCCAGCCTAATGTGGGGGGGGGGGGAACTATAATGCCAACCTAATGTGTGGGGGAACTATGCTGATAACCTAATATGGGGGAACTACAACCTAATGTGGGGGGGGGGGGGACTATGCTGCCTACCTAGTGTGGGGGGGGGGGGGGGAACTATGCTGACAACCTAGAGTGGGGGAACAATGGTAAGGTACCGCGGTAGAGGGGTAGTCTTATAGGACGAGTATATCCCAAACTCTATATTTTAACTGTAAAAGTTGGGGGTCATTGTATACGCCCAGTCAGGTTCTGTACTGGGCCCGCTGTTTAATTTATTTATCAATGATATAGAGGATGGTATTAACAGCTCTGTTTCTATCTTTGCAGATGACACCAAGCTTTGTAGCACAGTACAGTCTATAGAGGATGTGCATAATTTACAAGATGACTTGGATAGACTAAGTGTCTGGGCATCCACTTGGCAAATGAGGTTCAATGTGGATAAATGTAAAGTTATGCATCTGGGTACTAATAACCTGCATGCATCGTATGTCTTAGGGGGGATTAAACTGGCAGAGTCACTGGTAGAGAAGGATCTGGGTGTACTTGTAGATCACAGACTACAGAATAGCATGCAATGTCAGGCTGCTGCTTCCAAAGCCGGCAGGATATTGTCATGTATCAAAAGAGGCATGGACTCAAGGGACAGGGACATAATACTCCCCCTTTATAAATCATTGGTACGGCCTCACCTGGAATATGCTGTTCAGTTTTGGGCACCTGTCCATAAAAGGGACACTGCGGAGTTGGAAAGGGTGCAGAGACGCGCGACTAAACTAATATGGGGCATGGAACATCTTAGCTATGAGGAGCGATTAAAGGAGTTACAATTGTTTAGTCTTGAGAAGAGACGTTTAAGGGGGGATATGATAAACGTATATAAGTATATTACTGGCCCATACAAAAAATATGGAGAAAAACTGTTCCAGGTTAAACCCCCCTAAAGGACGAGGGGGCACTCCCTCCGTCTGGAGAAGAAAAAGTTTAGTCTCAAGGGGCGACACGCCTTCTTTACCGTGAGGACTGTGAATTTATGGAACGGTCTACCTCAGGAACTGGTCACAGCTGGAACAATTTACAGCTTTAAAACAGGATTAGATACATTCCTGGAACAAAATAACATTAATGCTTATGAAGAAATATAAAATCTCATCCCTTCCCAATATCGCGCCACACCCCTACCCCTTAATTCCCTGGTTGAACTTGATGGACATATGTCTTTTTTCGACCGTACTAACTATCTTATACGCCAGGAAACACGGTATGTATGCTTCTTAGTAATTTGTAAACACTGAGGGGTTGTCTGGGGAGGGGCCTTTTAACCTCTTTGTGCTTCCTGTTCCTTTAGGATCATTGGGGGCAAAGAGGTTAAAAGGCCCCTCCCCAGACAACCACTCAATGTTTACAAATTACTAAGAAATACACACACTATATATACACATATACATACAGGGTGGGCCATTTATATGGATACACTTTAATAAAATGGGAATGGTTGGTGATATTAACTTCCTGTTTGTGGTACATTAGTATATGTGAGGGGGGGAACTTTTCAAGATGGGTGGTGACAATGGCGGCCATTTTGTTGGTCATTGCAGCAGATTTCAATGAAAGACACCCTACGAGACCACCCATCTCCCATGCTACAGTTAGCAAACTGCTTGCTAAGTTTCGCGAAACTGGTTCAGTGTTGGATTTGCCAAAATGTGGACGCATGAAATCTGTCACTAATGAAGAAGCATCAGTGGCTGTCCTAGCTTCATTCAGCAAGAGCCCACAGCGTAGCACTCGTCGCATGTCACTGGAGAGTGGCATTAGTGGAACATCCCTTCGGTGGATATTAGCTACTCACAATTGGCACCCTTACAAACTCCAGCTACTGCAGCATCTCAACGAGGATGACCCAGATCGACGCACTGAATTTGCAGAATGGGCAAAACAAAAATTGAAGCAGGACCCTCAGTTTACGCAGAAGATTTTGTTCAGTGATGAGGCAAACTTTTATGTGAATGGTGAAGTTAACAAACAAAACCACCGCTATTGGTCTGACACTAGCCCACATTGGATAGATCCCTCCAAGACTGTTGGAACACAAAAATTGATGGTATGATGTGGTATATGGGGTATAAAGATAGTGGGGCCATTCTTCATCAATGGAAACCTCAAGGCCACTGGATATGCGAAATTGCTACATGATGATGTGTTTCTCTCTTTATGCACTGAAGCTGGCACGTTCCCTGAGTTTTTCCAGCAAGATGGTGCACCACCACGTTATGGGTGTCAGGTCCGAGAATTCCTAGATGAACAGTTTCCTGGAAAGTGGATTGGTCGTCATGGGCCAGTTGAATGGCCCCCAAGGTCTCCCGATCTGACCCCCTTAGACTTTTATCTTGGGGGTCATCTGAAGTGTGTGAAGAGTGGGAGAAGAGGGTTGCATTGACAATCCAACACAATGGGCAGCACATTGAACACATTTTACAAGTGGTCAGAAACTTGTCTATAACTCATGAAAGAATAAAGTTACGTTAAAACCAAGCACATCATTGTTTTTCTTATCTATCTATATTAACACATATGTACAAAACTTAGAGAGGAATTAAAGGATGCTGATGTGATGATTAAAGAAAACAGAATTATCGGTAAGTCATAATTCACACATTTTAACCTCATCATCACGACATGAGACATACCAGATAAATGATGTCTAGGGAGGGAGTACAGCTTGGTGCCCTTTCGGTCCAAAAGGCCAAATCTTGAGACGAGGCTACATTCAATTTGTCGTGTTTAACCCCTTAAGGACACATGACGTACTGGAACGTCATGTGTCCACTCCCGATCTATAACGCGGGGCCACGGCGTGGCCCCGCGTCATAGCGGTTCGGGCCCGGCCTCTAACAACGGCCGGGACCCGTGGCTAATAGCGCGCGGCATTGATCGCTGTGCCGCGCGCTATTAACCCTTTAGACGCGGCGTTCAAAGTTGAACGCCGCGTCTAAAGTGAAACCGAAAGCATGCCGGCTAGCTCAGTGGGCTGTTCGGGATAGCCGCGGTGAAATCGCGGCATCCCGAACAGCTGACAGGACAGCGGGAGGGCCCCTACCTGCCTCCTCGCTGTCCGATCGCCGAATGACTGCTCAGTGCCTGAGATCCAGGCATGAGCAGTCATGCGGCAGAATCATCGATCACTGGTTTCTTATGAGAAACCAGTGATCAATGTAAAAGATCAGTGTGTGCAGTGTTATAGGTCCCTATGGGACCTATAACACTGCAAAAAAAAAAGTGCAAAAAAAAAGTGAATAAACATCATTTAACCCCTTCCCTATTAAAAGTTTGAATCACCCCCCTTTTCCCATAAAAGAAAAAACAGTGTAAATAAAAATAAAAATAAACATAAATGGTATCGCCGCGTGCGGAAATGTCCGAATTATAAAAATATATCGTTAATTAAACCGCACGGTCAATGGCGTGCGCGCAAAAAAATTCCAAAGTCCAAAATAGTGCATTTTTGGTCACTTTTTATATCATGAAAAAATGAATAAAAAGCGATCAATAAGTCCTATCAATGCAAAAATGGTACCGTTAAAAACTTCAGATCACGGCGCAAAAAATGAGCCCTCATACCGCCCCATACACGGAAAAATAAAAAAGTTATAGGGGTCAGAAGATGACAATTTTAAACGTATAAATTTTTCTGCATGAAGTTATGATTTTTTCCAGAAGTGCGACAAATTCAAACCTGTATAAGTAGGGTATCATTTTAATCATATGGACCTACAGAATAAAAGTAAGGTGTCATTTTTACCGAAAAATGTACTACGTAGAAACGGAAGCCCCCAAAAGTTACAAAATGGCGTTTTTTTTTCAATTTTGTCTCACAATGATTTTTTTTCCCGTTTCACCGTAGATTTTTGGGCACAATGACTGACGTCATTACAAAGTAGAATTGGTGGTGCAAAAAATAAGCCATCATATGGATTTTTAGGTGCAAAATTGAAAGAGTTATGATTTTTTAAAGGCAAGGAGCAAAAAACGAAAATGCAAAAACGGAAAAAACCCCGGTCCTTAAGGGGTTAAAGAAGGTGTGAGGGGTGGACCAAGTCGCTGCCCTGCAAATCTGCTCTAATAAAGGCAGAAGACTTTTCAGCCCAGGAGACTGCCATTGCTCTGGTTGAATGAGCTTTTAGATGTTCCGGAACTTGATTTCCTGATCTTCTATAAGCTTCAGAAATAGATGACTTCACCCATCTGGCAATAGAGGCCTTAGAAACTTTCTTCCCTTTGATAGGGCCCTGGAACTGAACAAATAGATTTTAAACTTTCCTCCAATCCTTGGTTTGTTGTAAATAAAGAAGAATAGTTCTTCTCACGTCCAAGGAATGAAACATTTCTTCTTTTCTATTTTTTGGAGAATTACAAAAAATAAGTAGGATGATGTCTTCAGACCTATGAAAGTCTGACACTACTTTCGGTAAGAAAGCTGGATTTAATTTCAGAATAATGCTGTCTTCAAGCACAGTTAGGTAAGGTTCTTCAATCGATAACGCTTGAAGTTCACTCACCCTTCTTGCTGTCATGTCGTCTGTCAAGTAGACTGCTTTCCAGGTCAGAAGTTTTATTGAAGAATCTTGGAAGTGGTTTAAAAGGTTCTTTAATAAGACTAGTGAGGACTAAATTTATATCCCAAGGTGGCAAGAGGTTAGTTATTCTGGGTGTCAATCTTGCAACAGCATTAAAGAATCATTTAATCCATTTATGACCTATAATACCTGTGTCAAAAAAGCAACCCAGGGCTGCTGTTTGTACTTTTAAAGTACTGATGGATAAACCTTTGTCAAGTCTGTCTTGAAGAAAATTGAGTATTTGAGAGATATTAGGGTTAAAAGGGATCTGGAGGACAGGAGCCGCACCAAGAGACACATTTTTTCCATTGCTTCCTATAGATAGCAGAGGTTGTAGGTTTCTTGTTTTTTTAATAGAGTATGTATAACTTTATGTGAGAGACCCTTCCGATTTAGAATTGACCGCTCAAAAGCCAGGCTGTCAATTGCAGATTTGTTAGATCCTTGAAGAATAGCAGACCCTGCAACAGAAGATCTTCTCTTATGGGAAGAGGATAAGAGTGATCTATGGACAGTTGTTGAAACAGGGTGTATACTACCCCCTCTTTGGCCACCTTGGAGCTATGAATATGACTTTGGATTTCTCCACACAAATTTTCTGCAGAGTCCTGCTGATCAGAGGGAATGGAGGGAGCGCATAGGCGGTTTCGAAGTTCCAACTTTGTTGGGAGCATCTACTCCGTCCCCACTTCAAGACCAGCTCCTGAAGAACTTGTGGATTGAGTTCCCTTTCTCCTGGATTGATCTGGTGACTGTTTAGGTAACCCAACTGAATATTCTTGCTTCCTTTGAGATGTATAGCAGAAATTGACAATATCTTGTCCTCTGCCCAAAGATAGATTTTCCCTGTCAGTGCTTGTAGGAATCTGTGTCTTGTTCCCCCTTGATGGTTTAGAAAACCTACCATGGTAGCATTGTCGGTGTTTATCTTCACATGACGTTTCTGAATGAGATGTTCTGATGCCTTCAAAGCCTTGAACACAGCTTTTAGTTCTCGAAAATTGGAAGAGCGAATGAGAAAGTTTCCTCTGACCAGGTGCCCTGGAGAAAAAGATCCTAAACATGTGCTCCCCAACCTTTTTGGCTGGCATCCGTTGTGACTGTAACTGATGGAAGGGGAATCCAGGATACCCCCTCCTTTAGATTTTGACTTTTCATCCACCATTTGAGAGGAATCATCATCTTCTTTTCCAGAGAACACTGAGAACGATCGCAGACTTTGAGGACTTGTTTCTGAAGAATTCTGGAATGACTTTGGCTCCATGGGACTGCTGGAATACATGAAGCAGGGGTGTGGAAATTTAAAAAAAAAAACTACTTGTCCAAGGGACTAAAGCGGAACACAATTTACTTGTCCCTCAAGAAAATCCACTTGTCCTGGTAGATAAAATAATTTTGACCAAAATAGTACGATATTCCCCCCCCCCCCCCACTAGACCACCAAGGATGGATATAAGATCCCTTTAGACACTGTTGTCAACTTAGACAGCGGTGATCTAATGGTTTAATAGCGACCATGGTGATCGCAGCATGCCAGACTATTAGCGGGGGAGAGCTGTAGCTCCTTTTACACCCGAGCCAAGCCCAGATAAGTATAGATATAACTTTTTGATCACCATAAAAAATTTCTCATATGAAGTGACCAAAAATGAGCAATTCTGGACTATTTTTTACATTTACACCGTTCACCGTACGTTTAACTAACATTATATTTTAATAGTCTGGACATTTCCACATGCAGCGATACCATTTATGTTTATTTTTGTACATTATTTTTATTAAAAGAAAATTGGAAACTTATTAGGAAAGGGGCTTATTCACATATATATGCACTTTTTTTAAATATTTTAAACACTATTTTTCAGTCTTCATAGGGACTTATGTGTTATTGGGGGGTGTTCTGCTTCTCCAGTTTATGTGGTGCATTTTGTGTCAGAAAATGCTGGAAGTTGCATTTAGTTACTAGATAACTACAACTCCCAGCATGCCCTGATACAGCCTATGGTTGTGTGGGTGTTTCAGCATGTTGCACTGTATAGTACAGTTAAGGTTATTGTGTAACATGCTGGGAGTTGTAGTTTTGGTTTGTGTCAGCTGCAGAGCCATAGTCTGTGTCAGGGAATACTGGGAATTACAGTTAGTAACTACAACACCCAGCATGCCCTGATGCAGCCTATAGCTCTGCAGCTGACCTGAACCAAAACTACAACTCCCAGCATGTTGCACTTTATAGTTCTACAGTTTAGGTTATGGTGCAACATGCTGGGAGTTGTAGTTTTGGTTCGGGCGTGTTTGCGTGCATCCGTGGGGCTCTTGGTTGGAGGGTGAGTATTAAGGGGCGGGATTCTGGGGGTGCAATTTAGTGCGGGTGACCAGAAGCCACTAAAAATAAATAAAATTAGATGGTACAACTGGCAGCAGTGCCCCCCCCCCCCACATCATACATTACATACACACTTGACAGATACATCATACACATACACTCACACCATACAAATGCACACATCATACATACACCCGCCACTGCCCACCCACATCATATATTACATACACACATCACACAGACATCATACACACATCACACATACACTCACACTATACATATACACACACACACACACACACACACACACCATACATACACCGCTGCCCACCCCACATCATACATCACATACATACACACATCCCACATAGACAGACATCATACATTACATACACATCACACACAGACATCATACACACATCACACACACAGACATCATACACAGACATCATACACACATCACACCCTACATATACAACCACCCTTCCTGTCGCCTGTATTCTCTGTCTACTCACCTGAGCCGCCATGAGTGGACATCAGAGCTGTAGTCCCTGACAGTGTGAGGTTAAATGGGTTTAAAAATCTCCCCTCACACCGGACGTCCTCTCCTCTCTCCCCTCCCCCCTGCTCTGTGTTTTCCCCGTGCAAACATGCAGCCTTCCCGTGATGGATTAGGTCCTGTGAAGAAAGAGCAGGGGCAGGGGGAGGGATAGAGCTGTGTGCGGGGGAGCAGAGGAGCTGTGTGCTGAGCTGTGGACATCCTTTCTCTCCTCGTCTTCTTGTGTTATGTGTAGCTGCGTCCTCCATCCTCCGGGAGGGGAGATAAGGGGGCGGGGCTCAATTATGTAATGCAAACGTGCAACCTCGGGCTCTGCGGTCAGCTGGAGGCCCCCACTGCCCCCTCCATACACTCTGAGCGCCGGTGTGAGGTGTAGACTTGCATCCGCTCCTGCGCCTCACACCGGCAGTAAAGAAAAATAAGGGAGAAGTCGGTCTGTCCCTGCTAGCCCAATACAGGGCTAAATCTATAAACAAATTCACCTGCCCGGCGCCCAAAACTACTTGTCCCGGGCGTCGGGCGATAGAATTTCCACATCCCTGATGAAGTCATGGAACCTAACAGAGACATTGCATTTATGATGGTAGTTATGTCCGATTGATAGAAGATTTTGATTTGTCCAATATCATTCCTAAAAACTTTTTTTGTCTTGCAGGAAGGAGATTTGAACTCTGGAAGTTTATGATCCAGCCTAAACTCTGTAGAGAGAGAATTGTTAGATTGACATGCTGGGACAAGAGCTCTTTGGACCGAGCAATGACCAGAAGATTGTCCAGATATGGAATCATTTTTATTCCTTTTTGTCTCAAGAATGCCAGTACTTCTATCATTACTTTGGTAAAGATCCTCGGGGCCGAGGATATTCCAAACGGTAGTGCCTTAAATTGATAGTGGAAGGTTAGATGGTTTTGGGTTACAGCAAATCTCTGGAATTTTGGATGTTTTGGAAAAATGGGTATGTGAAAATATGCGTCCCTTAAATCTATTGTTGCCATCCAGGCATTCTGAGGTATTAAAGCAACAGCTGTTTTGAGTGTTTCCATCTTGAAGCATTTGTAAGTTATAATGGTTCAGGTGTTTTAGATTTATTACTGTCCTGAAAGAACCATTTGGTTTGGGTACAAGAAAAAGGCAAGAATAGTGGCCCTGTTCTTGTTCCTCAGGAATGATTGCTCCAAGAGCGAGTAGATCCTGAACCCCCTGAAATAACAGTTTATTTAGGCAATCGGAACTGAAATTTGTTGTACGAAATGTTTGAGGTGGAGGAGAGACAAACTATTTTGAACCTGTGCTTGATAGAATTTAGAATAAAAACAGTTTTTTTTGTTATATCCTTCCACTGAAGGTAGAATAGACTCAGTCTCCTCCCCCCACCAGAGACAAGTCACTGCTTTTTGTCCGAAGTGTTGGGGTTGAGCAAGAAATCTTGCACCTTACCTACTTTAGGGTAACTTCCTTCCGGACTATCCTTTACTTTTATAGTCTCTCTGTTTATTCTTGAACGAACGGAAATTATTTTTCGTTTTTGTACCTTTCTCTTCAGGAAATTTTTTTCTTGTCTGCTGCTTGCTGCAAAATGTTATCTAATACAGAGCCAAACACCAATTTACCTTCAAAGGGAATAGAACATAGTTTCGTTTTTGAAACAGAATCACCCTTCCAATTCTTCAACCACAGGGTTCTTCTAGTAGAGTTGGATAATGCTGCAGATTTTGCTGCCATCCTTACTGATTCAGCTGATACATCAACCAAAAAGGCAGTGGTGAGTTTTAACATGGGAATATAAGAAAGTAGTTGCTCTCTAAGAGTTTTATTTTCAGTATGATTTTCCATTTGTCCCAGCCATAAAAACAGAGATCTTGCAACACTTGTGGCTTCAATATTAGGGTTTAGGGAAGAAGCATCTCAATTTTTTCTAAGTAAACCCTCCATTTTCCTATCCATAGAGTCTTAATTGAGAAGAATCCTAAAATGGGAGAGATGTCTTTTTGACTACTTTAGCCACCTGGATATCTATTTTAGGGGCATCGCGCCATAAATCCGTATCTTCACTATTGAACCTTGCTCTGAATTCTTTAGTGATCATAAGTTTTCTATCAGGATCTTTCCATTCATCCAAGATCAGACTTTTAAAGGGGTACTCCGGTGCTTAGACATCTTATCCCCTATTCAAAGGATAGGGGATAAGATGCCTGATCGCGGGAGTCCCGCCGCTGGGGACACCTGTGATCTTGCACGTGGCACCCAGTTTGTAATCAGTCCCCAGAGCGTGTTTGCTCCGGGACTGATTACCGGCGACTACAGGGCGGGCGGCGTGTGACGTCACACCCCCGTGTGATGTCACTCTCTGCCCCTCAATGCAAGCCTACGGGAGGGGGCATGACAGCTATCACGCCCCCTCCCGTAGGCTTGCATTGAGGGGCGGAGCATGACATCACACGGGGGCGGGGGCGTGACGTCACACGCCGCCCACCCTGTAGTCGCCGGTAGTCAGTCCTGGAGCGAACACGCTCCGTGGACTGATTACAAACGGGGTGCCGCGTGCAAGATCATGGGGGTCATCAGCGGTGGGACTCCCGCGATCAGGCATCTTATCCCCTATCCTTTGGATAGGGGATAAGATGTCTAAGCACCGGAGTACCCCTTTAAGGTTCTCATGAATAGTTAACATTTTGTTTTCTAGGTTTTAACCCTGCTAACATTTCGTCTTGTACTGAAAGGGTAACCTGGGGATCTTCTATACTCATAGCACTTTTTACTGCACTTAAAAGGGTATCTTCAGCCAAGAAATAATATCTTTAGTCTTCCCTAGCTCCACCGATTCAGAGTGGATTGAAGTAGCAGCCTCCATTATGACAGTATGAAAAGGAGTTCTTACCTTTAAATAGCCCAGCTTCAATTTGGCGCCTTACCAGTGGCGTCCGCGTGCAGCGCCGCCCCCAGTGTTTGTTTTCAACACTCCCACTGCGTGAGAAGACGGAACTTCGGGACCCCGGCAATCTCAGCATCCTGCGTGCGATGTGACATCACACGCAGGCGCCGGCACTGCTAGAGACTAGAAAAGACCAGGGGGACACACGCATGCGCCCGAGGTCCTGTACAGAACTCTCCCCGTCGCATAAACTTCTGGAGCTTCATGGCGGGGAACCAGAGGGTCCGGAGAGGCACGCTATGAGGATCGCACGACCCGGAGCGGCATTACCGAGGGGGAATCCCAGTTAACCGATCTCCACTGCCTGGCTTCGTCCTGCCACCAGCCCCAGGACTAGGAGGTAAAACCTCAATGCTTCCCAAAAGGAACAGGAAACACTGAGGAATTGTCTGGGGAGGGGCCTTTTAACCTCTTTGTGCTTCCTGTTCCTTTAAGATCATTGGGGGCCCATCTCATGTGTGGTGCTGATGTAATGAGGTGAAAAATACCAATTTAGCTCAGTGATCACTGAGGATGGACCACGTAAGTCCGAAACACATTTGATCTTACTGCCACAGACACACATCATCTCTCTTTTGAAAGAACTACATCGCTGTCAGCCAATCAACCTACCTACAACTATCCGACCTCCACCAAATGCTGACATCTCATCACGCAGGCTGACACCACCATGAGAAGGGGAAATCGGTGAATCATCCTTGGAAGCAGCGAGCGCAGCCAGTGACCGGTCTGTTGAGAGACGGACCTCGCCGCTAGAATCCACTCCGCCGCAGCCACCAGGACACCGAAGACCCCAGCCCCTCCATGGTCGGGTAAGCGGTACATAGTACGGTAAGGCTTATTAACTAGATCGCGGCCGCCTAGCCACCCTTCATAGTTCGTGGCCGCCAAGCTGCCCTGCATATTCCTTGGCACTTTCCCCTGTTTGACTTGTGTCACCGCCGTGTCACTATAAAAGGGGAAGTACCACTGCACCACCATTGAACCCAGTTACCACATTGGAGGATATATCTGTTCTATCTTTCCACTTAACTACCGCCGCCGTGCGACACTCTAGCAACAGTGGGCTATTTTCATGTAGCTACAGAGGTTGCAAATTGTAGTTCTACCATTAAAACTTTATACCATTCTCACTCAAGAGCTGAGGCATACCATACTTATTGGACCATTTTTTGTGGCATTTTTGTGGCATCATTCACAATTTTATATTGTTTGCAATTTTTTTATTATCTTAATTATTTGTATTGTGTTTAGGAGAAGAGTGCAAGGGCCCTACATCTCTCTCTCCACACTGTTTTCTGATTATATATCCAAATAAATATTCTTGTACCTTGGACCTTTAGTTTTAGTTTCATTCAGTTACATCTATCTTACATCCATTGCCATCAGCTACAACACACAGCGCTTAACACACAGTTATCTATACACCTGATACATTTTGCTCAGTCTGACACAGTTATATTACATATCCCACAGCGACATTACACATTTTACATAGTACTTGCTTTATATCTGAACATCCCATTGTTCTAACACTACCATTTTTCACAATTAAACATCACCTTCTAGGCCCTACCCCTATGTACTAATTCTCATACACTATACACAGACTCATCCACAGTCCTTGAGAACCTCTCCAATCCTTTACTTCCTATTTTTCAAATATTTAAGGTGGGCTGAGGATACCACCAGGTGAAAGTTCTCGGACCATCACACAGATTGAGTACATCCACATCAAATTATTTTCCCAAGTCCCAATATACCTCGGAGGTTTCAGGTTCACTTGACAGGAAGTTTGGAAGTGATAGAGGAGCCGGTCGTGATCATGTGACTCACGCTCTGGACAAGATGGATTACAAAGGTCTGCTGGCAGTTGTAGTCCTTATTTAGAAGTTATCCAAGGTAATCCATCTTGTCCAGAGCGTGAGTCACATGATCACGACCGGCTCCTCTATCACCTCCAAACCTCCCGCCAAGTGAACCTGAAACCTCCGAGGTATATTGGGACTTAACACAGCCAAGGGCAGCTGACCTGCAATCAGCTGACCAATGACACCACACGCTGTCGGCATCACACGCCTTTTGTGCTGGGCGCCACTTATCTCCACATCGGAGCGAGCATCTACGGCAACTATCGGCAGGCAGCGATTCCAGGCTGTAAGAAGGGGCTAGACCCTGATATCGGGTGTCGCCACCTCCAGCCAGAAAGTCACCATCCCGGAGAGCTACCAATTCCATGAAAGGGCGGTGAGTGGCACAGTGTGCCAAAACTTGGCATGAACTATATTGCGTGAACTATATTGTATCACTAGATCAATTACATTGTAATATTTGACTAGAGACTTGAAAGTATATACAATTTGATTGACATACACAACGGGAGTGTTTGAAGGGATTTATTCTTCTATAGGATCCACAAATTATCTCTCCTCCTCTTTCAAATCGGACTTGATATATTTTTCACTTTATTCACCTTTTTTTTGCATATCATAGGGGTGAACCGCTTGACTTTATTGTTTTAATTATAAATTTTATATATTCTCTGAAGCGAGCCTACACACCGCAAGGGCCCTGGGGAGGCAGACTTCTAGAGATATTTTTAGCTTATATGTATTTTGGCTATTGTGTAATAAATAACACACATTTGAATAGTAACTGGCATTATAAGAATCAATTATTTCCAGATATCCATTATACACTCACTTCTGTGAGTGGGACACTGAGGACTGATCTTTTTACATTGTTTCTATTTTCTCTATCCTTTAAGTGAAGGAATTCAGTTAACCTTGTGTCCCTTAGTGTGAGCTCCACGTCTTTTTTGCTTGTATCCAATAATTGCCTGAGCGGCAGTCCAGGGCAGACTGACTGGCCGTACCGTTCGGCCGTGGTCCAAAGGCCTGGTAAAGGGCCCGCTGCAGCTGCTGAGGATTAAGGACACTTGTCCCGGATCAACAGTCAGACAAGCGCTACTTTCAAGTGATGTCTTTCTCTATGTAAATATCCCTGCACTGCTCCTGCTCTGGGTATTACTAGCAGAGACAGGAAGCAGCACAGGGATGAAGGGGACCTGATTGTTGGCTCCGCCCCCAGCACAGGAAGAGGATGGGGCCGAGAGCTAACAGGCCTCCCAGGAACACAGAACGGCGCTTCATGTGAGGGTGAGTGATGTCCCTGTGTGCTGCCTCTCTCCCCTCTGATCAGCAGTATAACCAGGGGCTGGGTGATGGGTATAGTAACAGCCCAGTGGGGTCACTTTGCCTCCCCCAGTGTCCACAGTTCACCAACAGTTCACGTAACCAGAAGTTTTTGGAGGAAAAACCGCAGCAAAAATGGCACGGTTTTACCGCGATTTTTCTAAATCACAGTAAAACTGCGCCATTTTTGCCACAATTTTTAAAAAATGTTTGGGGTAATGTGACCTGTGGACACTGGAGGAGGGAAAGCGACCCCACTGGGGCAACAACATGCGGACACATTGCTTGTTTATTTGTCATTAACCAGGATCTGCTGCATATTTTTGCTGCATATTTTGTGCAGCTGACTTTGCAACCCATTAGCTTCAATAGGTTGCAAAATCAGCTGCATAAAATATACAGCAGATCCTGTACGTGTGCACGTACCCTAAGTGCTTATTCACATGGACGGATCCGCAGCGTATTTTACGCTGCGAATCCGCCAGCAATGAACCCTTCAGTGCTGCCTCCATCTTTGTCTGCTCATAGCGGCAATCCACCAGTACGAGCAGACACGCTTCGAGGTGCGTGTTCGCCGTGTGCATGGGCAGTATACTCGCACACATCACAGCCGCTCCTCCTGTTCCCTGAGATAGGCCGAGAGCAGCGGCGTTATGTGCGAGTATACTGTGCATGCGTGAGGCGAACATGCACATCAAAGCGTTTGTTCGTAGCTGCTGATTGCCGCTATGAGCAGACACAGATGGAGGCAGCACTATAGGGTCCATTGTCGGCGGATCCACACCGTAAGATACGCTGCGGATCCGTCCGTGTAAATGAGCCCTAAGGACACAAGGCATACATGTACGCACAGTGCCTGCTCCCACTTCCATTCCCTCGGCTAATGGCAGACATCACCAATCAGGCTGATGTCCGAATAGGGGTGGGGCAGAGGTGTGGCCAGGGGCCGACTGGGGGCCCTTGCTTTATTTGGTCCGGGGGCCTTGAGTGTTGTCAGTCCGCCCCAGCGGCAGGGGGGGGAGGGGGCAGTGTGGTGCTGGAGAGAGCCAACAAACTTGAATTATTTAACCCCTCAGCCCATTTGGACCTTAAGGACTAAGACAATTTTATTTTTACGTTTTCATTTTTTCCTCCTCCCCTTCAAAAAATCATAACTCTTTTATATTTTCATCCACAGACTGGTATGAGGGCTTGTTTTTTGCGCGACCAGTTGTCCGTTGAAATGCCATCACTCACTTTATCATAAAATGTATGGCGCAACCAAAAAAATACTATTTGTGTGGGGAAATTAAAAAGAAAACCGCAATTTTGCAAATTTTGGAAGGTTTTGTTTTCACGCCGTACAATTTATGGTAAAAATTACGTGTTTTTTATTCTCTGGGTCAATACGATTAAAATGATACCCATGATTATACACTTTTCTATTACTGTTGCGCTTAAAAAAAAAATTAAAATATTGCAAACTTTTTAACCAAATTAGTACGTTTAAAATCCCCCTATTTTGAAGACCTATAACTTTTTCATTTTTCCGTATAAGCGGTGTATGAGGGCTCATTTTTTGCGCCGTGATCTGTACTTTATATTCATACCATATTTGCTTATACAAAACTTTTATTACATTTTTTATAAAATTTTTTGGGAATAAAATGTCATAAAAAAGCAGCTATTTTGGCCTTTTTTTTATTTTATTTTACGTTCACGCCGTTCACCGTACGGGATCATTTACATTTTAATAGTTTGGATATTTACGCATGCGGCGATACCAAATATGTATATAAAAAAAAAATTTACTTTTTTATTTTTATTTATTTATTTATTTTTTACACTTTTTGGGGGGAAATAGGGAAAATGGGACAATTTACGTTTTTATTGGGGGAGGTGGTTTTTCACATTTTTTTTTAACTTTTATTACTTTTATTTTTACACTCTTATAGTCCCCATAGGGGACTATTTATAGAAACCATTCGATTGCTAATCCTGTTCAGTGCTATGTATAGGACATAGCACTGATCAGGGTTATCGGTCATCTTCTGCTCTGGTCTGCGGGAAGGCAGATCAGAGCAGAAGACTCCCGGAAGGCAGCGGAGCCAGGTGAGGGGACCTCCGGCTGCCGTGCTGGATGATCGGATCGCCGCGGCAGCGCTACGGGCGATCCGATCATCCAATTTAGTGACCTGTATTGATCACGGCATCTGAGGGGTTGATGGCGGATCGCGGGTGTCCGCCATTACCGGCGGGTCCCTGGCTACGATCCACAGCCGGGACCTGCCGCGCATGATGCCGGCATCGCTCTGATGCCCGCAGTTATGCTCAGGACGTAAATGTACGTCCTGGTGCGTTAAGTACCACATCACCAGGACGTACATTTACGTCCTGCGTCGTTAAGGGGTTAAAGGGGTATTCCAGTGAAAAAAATATATAATTTTTTTCATATCAACTGGCTCCAGAAAGTTAAAAGGACAACTGTAGTGGTACACTTTTCTATATGCCCGTGCCTCAAAAACAAAATAAACTCATACATACCTTCCTACGAGCCCCCGTTGGTCCGGCACAGGCCTCACGGTCCGGCAGTGCTCACGTCATTCCACTTCCTGGGGACGGGGACGCCGCAGAGCCATCGGCGTATCACTGGCGGCCGTAGCGATGTCCCGCCCCGGCCGATGATAGGCTGAGCCCACTGTCATGTAAGAAGCCGGCCATGCAGTGTAAGAACAGTGTTCTGACAAAGGCTTTCGGATTAGCTAGAATAATTATTCTTAGGAGATGGTTTGCTCCCCAGGGCCCATGTTGGGTTGAGTGGCAGAGGGAAGTTCAACAAATGAGAAGATTTGAAGCTATTTATTATCAGGGAAAAAAGATAGGTCAAAAAGTTGAAAACGAGTGGAAGAAATGGGATGAGGCATCCTAGCTGGTAGTGGGTGGGGGGATAGGGGTGTGGGTGGGATTATTTATATTGTGTAAAGCGAATTTTGAAATGCATTATTGTAATTTTCTAATTTGAAATAAAAAAAAAAATTAAAAAAAAGAAGCCGGCCAGAGCTCCTTACATGACAGTGGGCTCAGCCTATCACCGACCGGGGCGGGACATCGCTACGGCTGGTGATACGCCGACGGCTCTGCAGCGTCCCTGTCCCCATTAAGTGGAATGACGTCAGCACTGCCGGACCGTTTGGCCTGTGCCGGACCAACGGGGGCTCGTAGGAAGGTATGTACGAGTTTATTTTTGAGGCCCGGGCATATAGAAAAGTGTACCACTACAGTTGTCCTTTAACTCCTTCAGGATGAAGGGCGTACCTGTACGCCCTACGCCCGGTCTCAGAGTTTAAAACGGGGTAACACACAAAAAAAAGTTAAAGGGGTACTCCGGTGAAAAACTTTTTTTTTTTTAAATCAACTGGTGCCAGAAAGTTAAACAGATTTGTAAACTACTTCTATTAAAAATTTTTAATCCTTCCTGTACTTATTAGCTGCTGAATACTACAGTGGAAATTCTTTTCCATTTGAAACACAGAGCTGTCTGCTGAATCACGAGCAAAGTGCTCTCTGCTGACATCTCTGTCTATTTTTAGGAACTGTCCAGGGTAAAAGGAAATACCCATAGCAAACATATGCTGTTCTGGACAGTTCATAAAATAGACAGAGATGTCAGCAGAGAGCACTGTGCTCGTGATGTCAGCAGATAGTTCTGTGTTTCAAAAAGAAAATAATTTCCGCTGTAGTATTCAGCAGCTAATAAGTAAAGGAAGGATTAAGATACAAATCTGTTTAACTTTCTGGCACCAGTTGATTTAAAAAAAAAAAAAAGGTTTTTAACCAGAGTACCCCTTTAACAAAGGTCATTTAACCCCTTCCCTAATAAAAGTTTGACTCACCCCCCCCCATTTCCCATTTAAAAAAAAAAACTGTGTAAATAAACATATGTGGTATCACAGTGTGTGAAAATGTCCGAACTATAAAAATATATCGTTAATTAAATTGCACGGTCAATGGCGTACGCGCAAAAAAAATCCAAAGTCCAAAATAGCAAAGTAGAATTGGTGGCGCAAAAAATAAGCCATCATATGGAATTTAATGGGCAAAATTGAAAACGTTATGATTTTTAGAAGGTGATGAGGAAAAAATGAAAATGCAAAAACGGAAAAACCCTGAGTCCTTAAGGGGTTAAGGTTTTACAATAGAAAGTCAGAACAACATGCGATACATTGTAGCATAAAGTGTGAATCAACCAAAAACAACAAAAAAGGCAATAGGTAAACTAGGAATTCTCAAAGAGAAATCCAAGAAGCCCAATACTGGGCACCAAAAGAGCAATAGAAAACAAAGTGCAACTAGACAAGACAAATAAAAACAGCAGCAGGAAGATACAAAGAAGGACAAGAAAGAAGGGTAAAAAAAGGGGGAATAGTGGGAGGGGAGACTAAGGAGGCTGTCTATCCAGAAACCTGTCCCAAGGTTGCCAAACAGAGGGAAAGAGTTATTAAGAGTGGCAGTAAGGTACAAATGGCTAATTTTTTTTATAACATTTTATTCCCAAAAAAAAAAAAAAAAAAAAAAAAAAAAAAAAAAAGTTTTATATAAACAAATGTGGTATAATGGTATAAATAAAAAGTTCAGATCATGGCGCAAAAAATCAATACAGATCACGGAGGCTCATACGGAAAAAATGAAAAATGTATAGGTCAGCAAAATAAAGGGATTTTAAACGTACTAATTTGGTTAAAAAGTTTGAGAATTTTTAAAGCTTTACAATAATAGAAATATATGTACCGTAATCAATGGTATCATTTTAATCGTATTGACCCACAGCAGAAAACCTTTCAACCTTCCAAAATTAGCAAAATTGCAATTTTCTTAGCAATTTCCCCACAAAATTATTGTTTTTTTTTTTAGTGCGCCATACATTTTATGGTAAAATTAGTGATGTGATTATACTGGTCGCACAAAACACAAGCCCTCATACTAGTCTGTGGATGAAAATACACAAGAGTTATGATTTTCAGAAGGCAAGGAGGAAAAAAACGAAAACGTAAAACTAAAATTGTCTAAGTTTGTTCAATGCCATGTTCTGACCTCTATAACTTTATTTTTCCACCTACGGAGCTATGTTAGGGTTTATTCTTTGTGACATGAGCATTTGGTTTTTAACAGTATCACTTATATATGACT
Organism: Hyla sarda; assembly: GCF_029499605.1. Classification (NCBI taxonomy): domain Eukaryota; kingdom Metazoa; phylum Chordata; class Amphibia; order Anura; family Hylidae; genus Hyla; species Hyla sarda. Next base: position 73,550,502 of record NC_079199.1, on the reverse strand, counting down.
TTTTAATCACTTTTTATGAAGTTTTTTTCTGGGAAGTGGTGTGACCAAAAATCAGCAATTTTGTCGTTTGAAATTTCTTTGCGTTTACCGTGCAGCATCAGGAACATCATAATTTAATAGATCGGACAATTACACACGTGGTGATACCAAATTATTTATTTTTTTTACAGTGTTTTATTTAAAAAATATATTTTTCTATGGACTGCCTAAGGCAGCTTTTAAGCAACTGTCGATCCACCGAGGACAAGAAAGGACGGGTAAGTCTGCCGGTTATGAAGCAGGCCCGTGCCATATTCCCCTCACCCGATCCATGACGTACCAGTAGGTTATAAGTCGGGAAGGGGTTACGCCACATCCATCCATTCCCATTATCAGTGGGAAATTCCTATAGCCGAAAAGGTCGAAAGGACCATTTTCGGCTGATAATTTTTGATGCATCCCTAGTTTAAAGGGTTATAGTTATGAGAAATGAAAACACTTGACATGTTACCCACATTGCACCAGGTCTCCCTCCAGGGAGCCTCGTTGATCGATAGTTCTAAGCAGAGGAAGCCATCATTTGAATCCAAACTTTTCTCTGCATAAGGGTACATTCACACGTACAGGATCTGCTGCATATTTTGTGCAGCTGATTTTGCTACCCATTAACTTCATTGGGTAGAAAAATCAGCTGCACAAAATAGCCTACCTTAAGTCTATGCATACTCGTACAGTAAAAAGGTAGGACCTGCCAGCTGGCAAGCCAGGGTGTCGCTAGTGCTGCTGCTCGCTTCCCTGGCTTATAACTAGCGTTCGCAGTGGGTCTTGGTAGTTAGACCTGATGCGATCAGAACTTGACATGTGTATGCCACAGGTCAAGTTTTTTTCTTATGACAGTGACCCTTTAAAAGTAGCAAAACATAACAAAAATTACACAATTTGGGCATTGAAGATAACATACCAGTTATACTGTACAGTTAACGGTGTAAAAACTGCATATAGTTAAGTCTATAGAGAAAAAAGTAGGCTCTGTCCTGAAGCAGCCAAATGCATTTATGGATCCAATGTCACTTACTGGGTCAACAGATGGCAAAATATCTCTTTTCTCCTGCAACTCTTCTTCCTCATCTGTACTATATTCCTCCATGGTTTCACCACTGGCAAAGTGGATAATTCTTCGAGGAATTTTCTTCTTCTTCCTTACATCTCCAAGCTCCACACTTTCAAATGTTCGATCACCATTAAGCACAACCTGTGTCAACAAAAGGAAGAATGATTACATCACTGATTAAACAGTACATTATACACATTACAATACTGTCACAATTACTGTCACAACCCTGTTATCAAAATAAGAAAATGACATTTCAGCTTAAAGAGAATTTGACACCCTGTTCACCCGCACTAAACCCAATATACTGGGTTCTAGAGCGGGTGAACAGCTTTTTCAGTCCTCACTTACTTGAAAATGTTCTGTATTTGCAGAGTTATGGCATGTTTTAATCTTCCAGCTACATTGCGCAGCTCTGTGCAATGAAGGTGGGGAGTTGGCTTGGCAGCTACTCTGCCTCCTCTATGTTCTCTGTCTGGCTCACCTCCATGATGCATATGCTAATGGATGGTGGGAGTGATCTCACCCCAAGCAGAGAGTGCTCACCTCCGGCATTCATTATCATATTCATGACAGGGACAGGCCGAATTGAGAATATGGAGAAGGCAGGGGAGCTGGGTGAGCCAGCTCCCCGCCTCCACTGCACAGAGCTGCACAATACAGCTGGAAGATTAATGTGTCTTAACTCTGCAAATACAAGACATATTCAACTAAGAGAGGGCTTTTTGTAAAGCTGTTCACCTACACTATAACCCAGTATATTGTGTTTAGTGCGGGTGAAAATAGTGTCAGATTCTCTTTATTTGATGACAGAGCTGCAGACATGGTTGGACAGCTGTTTGGGTATAAAATCCAACTCTAATTTTTTTTGAGCTAATGGAACTTATAAAATTGTCTTTCTATTTCTTAGCCAAGTGTCAAGGAGATGAGGCTGAGCTGCTCAAGTGCCACAGTCTTGCATGTCTCCTTGCTTGCCTTTACCTACTGAGCAGCTCGGCTCTGTCTCCTTGACAATTTCCTGAGAGATAAAAAAGGCAATAAGATTTGCAACCACCATAACTTTATTTACCACTAGCTGAGTGCCCGGCATTGTCCGGTTTTTCCTTCCTAATCCTTGTTGGGGAGGAAAATAAACAAAGGAGGAAGCTTTTGACTTCATATCCCGACCTCCTTTCCCGTCCTCCTATCCCGGCCTGTAATATGTGTGCCAGTTATTGAAATATCTCCAGCCGTACGGAAGTTATGTGGGAACATACATTTCCCATTGATTTGCATGGGACTTTAAACAAAAACCCAGACCCTCACAAATGGGGGTAGTTAAGGGTTAAATTAACTATCCTATCTTTTAAGTGGATATATAAGTAACATGTGACCAAGTATTATCGAAATATCTCCAGCCTTTTGGAAGTTTTTGAGTAACAGGGAGGTAAACAAGTGGCTCAGAAGCTGGTGTAGGAAGGAAGGGTTTGGGTTCATGGAGAACTGGGCTGACTTCGCTGTCGGTTACCGGCTCTACCGTAGGGACGGGCTGCACCTCAATGGGGAGGGTGCAGCTTTGCTTGGGGAGAAGATGGCTAGAAGGGTGGAGGAGTGTTTAAACTAGGGACTTGGGGGGAGGGAACCTACAGCAAAGAGGGGGAAGATAGTGTAGATAGAGAGGTGGGAATTATAAATGTACCTGGGGGTGGAGCGGAGGGAGGGGTTAGAATAGTTAATAGGAATAGGCTTCATAGGAAAATAAAACTTACACCCTTGAATCCCATTAACCCCAATAACATAAAGGATGGAAATGTAAAGTGTATGTTCACAAATGCCAGAAGCCTAGCAAATAAAATGGGGGAGCTTGAGGCCTTGATACTGGAGGAACATATTGATATAGTTGGGGTCACTGAGACATGGCTGGACTCCTCGCATGACTTGGCTGTCAATCTGCAGGGGTTTACATTGTTTCGCAAGGATAGAATGAACAGAAAAGGTGGTGGAGTCTGTCTGTATGTAAGAAGTGGTATGAAAGTCAGTGCGAACGATGCCATAGTGTGTGATGATTTTGAGGAGGTGGAATCACTGTGGGTAGAATTACAAAAGGAGGGAAATACAGAAAAAATAATATTTGGGGTAATCTACAGACCCCCTAATATCACTGAAGAGATAGAAGTTCGGCTTCATAAACAAATAGAGAGGGCCGCCCGGGCAGGTTCAGTGGTAATAATGGGAGATTTTAACTATCCAGATATAGATTGGGGTCCGGGGTTGGCTAAAACAAGGGGCGACAATTCCTAAATTTATTGCAGGATAATTTTATGGGCCAGTTTGTGGAGGACCCAACAAGAAATGATGCCTTGTTGGATCTGATCATTTCCAACAACGCAGAGCTGGTTGGTAATGTAACTGTGCGGGAAAACCTTGGTAATAGCGACCACAATATAGTTACTTTTGACTTAAAATGTAGAAAACAAAGACAGGCGGGGAAGGCAAAAAACATATAACTTTAAAAAGGCAAACTTCCCTGGGCTGAGGGCTGCATTACAGGACATAGACTGGGGGGAGGTGTTCTCAAATACTGATACAGAAGGTAAATGGGACATCTTTAAATCAACTCTAAATAACTATACAGCTAAATATATACCAAAGGGGAACAAATATAAATGATTAAAACTAAATCCTACATGGCTGACACATGATGTTAAAAGAGCAATAAACAACAAAAAAATAGCCTTCAAAAAATACAAATCTGATGGGTCAGCGATAACATTTAAACAGTACAAAGAGCTTAATAAAATCTGTAAAAATGTAATAAAAACAGCAAAAATTCAAAACGAGAGACAGGTGGCCAAAGAAAGCAAAACTAATCCTAAATATTTTTTGATATATATAAATGCAAAAAAACCAAGGACAGAGCATGTAGGACCCCTTAATAATGATAATGGGGAGGTTGTCACAGGCGATCAAGAGAAAGCGGAGCTACTGAATGGGTTCTTTAGTTCTGTATACACTATGGAAAAAGGAGCGTACATTGGCCAGGTCAGTGCTGGTAACACATCATGTAATGTACTGAACTGGCTTAATGTAGAGATGGTACAAGGTAAGTTAAGTGATATAAATGTAAGCAAATCTCCAGGGCCGGATGGATTGCACCCAAGAGTTCTTAGAGAGGTAAGTTCAGTAATATCTGTACCCCTGTTCATGATATTTAGAGATTCTCTGGTGTCTGGTATTGTGCCAAGGGACTGGCGCAAGGCGAATGTGGTGCCAATCTTCAAGAAGGGCTCTAGGTCTTCCCCAGGAAACTATAGACCGGTAAGTTTAACGTGCATTGTGGGTAAATTGTTTGAAGGACTTATAAGGGATTACATACAGGAATACATAGGGGATAATTGTATTATAAGTGATAGCCAGCATGGGTTTACTAAGGATAGAAGTTGTCAAACCAATCTAATTTGCTTTTATGAAGAGGTGAGTAGAAGCCTTGACAGAGGAATGGCTGTGGATATAGTGTTTCTGGATTTTGCTAAAGCGTTTGATACTGTCCCTCATAGACGTCTGACAGGTAAGTTAAGGTCTTTGGGTTTGGAAATTTTAGTTTGTAACTGGATTGAACACTGGCTCATGGATCGTACCCAGAGAGTGGTGGTCAATGATTCGTACTCTGATTGGTCCTCGGTTATTAGTGGTGTACCCCAAGGTTCAGTACTGGGCCCGCTGTTGTTTAATTTATTTATCAATGATATAGAGGATGGTATTAACAGCTCTGTTTCTATCTTTGCAGATGACACCAAGCTTTGTAGCACAGTACAGTCTATAGAGGAAGTGTATAGGTTACAAGATGACTTGGATAGACTAAGTGTCTGGGCATCCACTTGGCAAATGAGGTTCAATGTGGATAAATGTAAAGTTATGCATCTGGGTACTAATAACCTGCATGCATCGTATGTCTTAGGGGGGATTAAACTGGCAGAGTCACTGGTAGAGAAGGATCTGGGTGTACTTGTAGATCACAGACTACAGAATAGCATGCAATGTCAGGCTGCTGCTTCCAAAGCCGGCAGGATATTGTCATGTATCAAAAGAGGCATGGACTCAAGGGACAGGGATATAATACTCCCCCTTTATAAAGCATTGGTACGGCCTCACCTGGAATATGCTGTTCAGTTTTGGGCACCTGTCCATAAAAGGGACACTGCGGAGTTGGAAAGGGTGCAGAGACGCGCGACTAAACTAATATGGGGCATGGAACATCTTAGCTATGAGGAGCGATTAAAGGAGTTACAATTGTTTAGTCTTGAGAAGAGACGTTTAAAGGGGGATATGATAAACGTATATAAGTATATTAATGGCCCATACAAAAAATATGGAGAAAAACTGTTCCAGGTTAAACCCCCCCAAAGGACGAGGGGGCACTCCCTCCGTCTGGAGAAGAAAAAGTTTAGTCTCAAGGGGCGACACACCTTCTTTACCGTGAGGACTGTGTATTTATGGAACGGTCTACCTCAGGAACTGGTCACAGCAGGAACAATTAACAGCTTTAATGGGATTAGATACATTCATGGAACAAAATAACATTAATGCTTATGAAGAAATATAAAATCCCATCCCTTTCCCAATATCGCGCCACACCCCTACCCCCTAATTCCCTGGTTGAACTTGATGGACAGATGTCTTTTTTCGACCGTATTAACTATGTAACTATGTAACATATTTCCCATTGACATGTATGGGACTTTAAACATAAACCCCGCCCCTGACAAATGGGGGTGAGTAAGGGTTAAATCACCTATCCTATGTTTGTTGTTGACATATAAGTAACATGTGTGCCAAGTTTCATGTTAATATCTTAAGCCGTTTGGACGTGATGCTGGAACATACACACGTTGAATTTTATATATATGGACTAGGCATTGGTGGTCCAGTGCCCAGGGAGATACGAATATTCAAAACACACACACACAAACATATACATATATACATATATATATATATATATACATACATATATACAGTGGTCCCTCAACATACGATGGTAATTCGTTCCAAACGAGCCATCGTTTGTCGAATCCATCCTATGTTGAGGGATTCGTGCAATGTTAAGTATAGGAAGCTGTACTCACCTGTCCCCGCCGCTCCGGACTGCGTCCCGCCGCTCCCGATGGTGACCCCGGGCCTCCGCTGGGCTCTCCTGGTCTTCTCCGGTCCTCTACTGTCTTCCGCAAAGCCTTACCGGGCCTGCGTAGTTATGTCATTACTCCCCTGCGTACGCCGTTCCTATTGGATGACGGGACGGCGTGCGCAACAGCATAGTGACGTCACCGGAGAGGGCCGAGAAGACACCGGAGGAACAGCGCTGGACCCGGAGGGCACCCCGGAGCATCGTGGAGGGGTAAGTAATACTTACTGCACCACACGGGGAACATTAAGCTGCTATCTGGCAGCAGCTTAAGCATTTTGCGCTGCTGGATAGCACTTAATGCGATGGCCCCGAGATAAAAAAGCATCGTATGTCGATGCTGACATCGACATGCGATGGCCTCTGAGAGGACATTGTATGTCGATTTGATCATATGTCGGGGCCATTGTAGGTCGGGGGGGGTCACTGTATGTGTGTGTGTGTATATATACACATATATATATATATATATATATACATATATATATATATATATATATATAAATAAAAAGAAAAATAGCCAGCACAACAACCTAATACACAGGTGCCCGCTGCTGTGGCAAATACAAAATGTAAAAAAAGAAAGTTGCAACAGCACTCTAGGTCAAAAAAATGGAGGCTCTCAGCGCACTTTTTGATCAAAATGTGTCCCCCACTATATACACTGTGTGTGTGTGTATATATATATATATATATATATATACACACACACACACACACACACACACACACACACACACACACGCACACACACAGTGTATATAGTGGAATAAGGGACCTGTCACTTATTGTGAGCATATTCCTTGGAAATGTACATCAGGTATGCAGGGTGCTATTGTATTTAAGGATTAGTCCGTAAAACCATAATTGTCTGATACTTGATGTCATAGGGGTCCCTTAAAATAGGGGACAAACAGAAGATTTCATTAAAATCTTTGTGTGTGACAAAACCAGCTGAGGCTGGGTCCACACTACGTTTTCTCCCATACGGGAGCGCATACGGCAGGGGGGAGCTAAAACCTCGCGCTCCCGTATGTGACCGTATGCGCTCCCGTATGCCATTCACTTCAATGAGCCGACCGGAGTGAAACGTTCGGTCCGGTCGGCTCATTTTTGCGCCGTATGCGCTTTTACAACCGGACCTAAAACCGTGGTTGACCACGGTTTTAGGTCCGGTTGTAAAAGCGCATACGGCGCAAAAATGAGCCGACCGGACCGAACGTTTCACTCCGGTCGGCTCATTGAAGTGAATGACATACGGGAGCGCATACGGTCACATACGGGAGCGCGAGGTTTTAGCTCCCTCCTGCCGTATGCGCTCCCGTATGGGACAAAACGTAGTGTGGACCCAGCCTAAGCCAGTCATATGAGAACTGTTGGAAATACTCCTTTGAAATTTTCGATCTGTTCCAGTTTTAGTTCCATTGAGAAGACTTTTACATACAGTGAACATTAGCGCAACAATAGGTCAGGAGTGGGGCATCTCAGCCCAGGTACCATCAACGTTTTATCACAGGTTTGTGGAACTCAACAATGCCCAGTGGTAGGTGTAGAGCTGCCAGCTTTTCTTTAGATGTTTAACCCCTTAAGGGCCACTGGTTTTTCCCTTTTTTCACTTAAATTTTTTCCTCCTTACCTTTAAAAAATCATAACTCTTTCAATTTTGCACCTAAAAATCCATGATGGCTTATTTTTTGCGCCACCAATTCCACTTTTGTTGTGACATCAGTCAATTTACCCAAAAATCTATGGCGAAATGGAAAAAAAAAATCATTGTGCATCGAAATTGAAGAAAAAACGCAATTTTGTAACTTTTGGGGGCTTCCGTTTCTACGCAGTGCATTGTTATAGCTCCCACTGATCAGTTTTATTGGCGGTCGATTGCTCCAAGCCTGAGATGCAGGCTTGAGCAATCAATTGCCAAACGAACGAGCCGGAGGAAGGTAAGAGGACCTCCGCTCACGTCCTAGCTGAATGGGGAAGCCGCATTTTTACTGCGGTGGTCCCAATCAGTCTTACTGAGCAGCCGTGAAGCTTTTACTTTCGTTTTAGACGTGGCGTTCAACTTTGAACACCGCGTCTAAAGAGTTTATAGCGCACGGTACCGCAATCGCTGCCGCATGCTATTAGCCCCGGCTTCAGTTACATGCCGGGACCAACCAGATATGACACGGAGCAGGAGCCGGCCAAGGCAGAAATACGTCCTTGGTCGTTAAGGGGTGAATGTCCATAGCCTTTAGATGATGATTAATGCCCAGTGATAGGAGCAGAGCTGTCAGCTGACCTTCAAAATGATTAAAGGGGTACTCTGGCGCTTAGACATCTTATCCCCTATCCAAAGGATAGGGGATAAGATGCCTGATCGCGGGGTCCCGCCGCTGGGGACCCCCGTGATCTTGCATGCCGCACCCCATTTAAAATCAGTCCCCGGAGCGTGTTCGCTCCGGGTCTGATTACTGTCGATCACGGGGCCGTGATCACACCCCCTCCCATAGGCTTGCATTGAGTGGGGGTGGAGCCTTGACGTCACAATGCTTCGGCCCCATGATCGACAGTAAACAGACCCAGAGCGAACACGCTCCGGGGACTGATTTTAAACGGGGTGCGGCTTGCAAGATCACGGGGGTCCCCACCTGCGGGACCCCCGGGATCAGGCATCTTATCCCCATATCCTTTGGATAGGGGATAAGATGTCTAAGCGCCAGAGTACCGCTTTAATGCCCAGTGATAGGAGCAGAGCTGTCAGCTGACCTTCAGATAATTAATGCCCAGTGATAGGAGCAGAGCTGTCAGCTGACCTTCAGATGAATAATGCCCAGTGATAGGAGCAGAGCTGTCAGCTGACCTTCAGATAATTAATGCCCAGTGATAGGAGCAGAGATGTCAGCTGACCTTCAGATGATTAATGCCCAGAGATAGGAGCAGAGCTGTCAGCTGACCATCAGATAATTAATGCCCAGAGATAGGAGCAGAGCTGTCACATGATCTTCAGATGATCAATGCCCAGTGATAGGAGCAGAGCTGTCAGCTGACCTTCAGATGATTAATGCCCAGAGATAGGAGCAGAGCTGTCAGCTGGCCATCAGATAATTAATGCCCAGTGATAGGAGCAGAGCTGTCACATGATCTTCAGATGATTAATGCCCAGTGATAGGAGCAGAGCTGTCAGCTGACCATCAGATAATTAATGCCCAGTGATAGGAGCAGAGCTGTCACATGATCTTCAGATGATTAATGCCCAGTGATAGGAGCAGAGCTGTCACATGATCTTCAGATGATTAATGCCCAGTGATAGGAGCAGAGCTGTCAGCTGACCATCAGATAATTAATGCCCAGTGATAAGAGCAGAGCTGTCACATGATCTTCAGATGATTAATGCTCAGTGATAGGAGCAGAGCTGTCACATGATCTTCAGATGATTAATGCCCAGTGATAGGCGCAGAGCTGTCACATGATCTTCAGATGATTAATGCTCAGTGATAGGAGCAGAGCTGTCACATGATCTTCAGATGATTAATGCCCAGTGATAGGCGCAGAGCTGTCAGCAAGCCTAAAGATATTCTTAAGCAGTCACCGAATGGCCGCATCAATTCCTTCTGACCCTAATGTAGCATAATTGAAGACGTTAGCCACCTGTGGTAAGACTGAGTGAGACCTATGCTGCATGCTGTGGGCGGAATTATATATACACACCCCAGCCACTGTATATAACAAGTAAACAGTACAGCGCGGCAGCCATAGCACCTGTATACAATGAACACAAGGGATACAATTGAGGTGGCAAAAATACATGCGTTTAACTACTGCAGATCCTCTTACCTCTCCTGTAGCCATAGTTCCAGGTTTAAGTGGCCGACCCGAATCCCAGGCTTGCCGTGCAACAACACGAAGATGAAGCTAACGGCTCCACCCCACTCTTGTGCGTTTCACACCTCGCTCTGTCAGCAAAGACACTTCCGTGCGTTCCACCCGCTCTTTATCTACATGCGTAGCAATTTCGCGTATATCCTAGGGTAGGGTAGATTTTCTATTCACAAAGGTACCTTCGTACGATTGCTTACGTAGATCCCTAGATGGTGCTGTAGATGTAGCTGACTGGATGCAGCTGCAGAATATCGAAGCCATAGACTCTAGGTTGTGCTGAAGGGTTGGATGACGTCAGAGCGATTGCAGCTTTTAGTAAGTGAGAGCATTGACTGGGCGTCTGTAATCTCAGCTATGTGGGAAGCTGAGGGCAGATCGTATGAGGGAACATGCCCATAGACTTTAACAGGGAAGTGGAATGCCCATAGACTTTGACAGGGAAGTGGAATGCCCATAGACTTTAACAGGGAAGTGGAATGCCCATAGACTTTAACAGGGAAGTGGAATGCCCATAGACTTTAACAGGGAAGTGGAATGCCCATAGAGAATAATGGAGCAGGGTGGAATGCCTATAGGGAATAATAGAGCAGAGTGGAATGCCCATAGAGAATAATGGAGCAGGGTGGAATGCCCATAGGGAATAATAGAGCAGAGTGGAATGCCCATAGAGAATAATGGAGCAGGGTGGAATGCCCATAGAGAATAGTGGAGCAGAGTGGAATGCCCATAGGTAATAATGGAGCAGAGTGGAATGCCCATAGAGAATAGTGGAGCAGGGTGGAATGCCCATAGAGAATAATGGAGCAGAGTGGAATGCCCATAGAGAATAATGGACAAGAGTGGAATGCCCATAGAGAATAATGGAGCAGAGTGGAATGCCCATAGAGAATATTGGAGCAGAGTGGAATGCCCATAGAGAATAATGGACAAGAGTGGAATGCCCATAGAGAATAGTGGAGCAGAGTGGAATACCCATAGAGAATAATGGAGCAGAGTGGAATGCCCATAGAGAATAATGGACAAGAGTGGAATGCCCATAGAGAATAGTGGAGCAGAGTGGAATGCCCATAGAGAATAATGGACAAGAGTGGAATGCCCATAGAGAATAATGGAGCAGGGTGGAATGCCCATAGAGAATAGTGGAGCAGAGTGGAATGCACATAGAGAATAATGGAGCAGAGTGGAATGCACATAGAGAATAGTGGAGCAGAGTGGAATGCCCATAGAGAATAGTGGAGCAGAGTGGAATGCCCATAGAGAATAGTGGAGCAGAGTGGAATGCACATAGAGAATAATGGACAAGAGTGGAATGCCCATAGAGAATAGTGAAGCAGAGTGGAATGCCCATAGAGAATAATGGACAAGAGTGGAATGCCCATAGAGAATAATGGAGCAGGGTGGAATGCCCATAGAGAATAGTGGAGCAGAGTGGAATGCCCATAGAGAATAGTGGAGCAGAGTGGAATGCACATAGAGAATAATGGACAAGAGTGGAATGCCCATAGAGAATAATGGAGCAGAGTGGAATGCCCATAGAGAATAATGGAGCAGAGTGGAATGCCCATAGAGAATAATGGACAAGAGTGGAATGCCCATAGAGAATAGTGGAGCAGAGTGGAATGCCCATAGAGAATAATGGACAAGAGTGGAATGCCCATAGAGAATAATGGAGCAGAGTGGAATGCCCATAGAGAATAGTGGAGCAGAGTGGAATGCCCATAGAGAATAATGGACAAGAGTGGAATGCCCATAGAGAATAATGGAGCAGAGTGGAATGCCCATAGAGAATAGTGGAGCAGAGTGGAATGCCCATAGAGAATAATGGAGCAGAGTGGAATGCCCATAGAGAATAATGGAGCAGAGTGGAATGCACATAGAGAATAATGGAGCAGAGTGGAATGCCCATAGAGAATAGTGGAGCAGAGTGGAATGCTCATAGAGAATAATGGAGCAGAGTGGAATGCACATAGAGGGGCATTTACTAATCTTTTACTATGTAGTCTGGTTTTTACCCTGTTTTTTTCTACTTCATTTTTGACTATGTGCGACAAATTTACTAAATTGTTGCACGGCATTAATAAATTTGGCAGACATAGGCAAAAGTGGGAAATTTACTTCATGTAGTAGAAAAAATAGTGTGTTCCTTTTTCCTGCTGTCTGAATAGGTTTGGCTGCTAGGTTTCCTTCTGGATCTTTTGTTTTTGAGTTTTTTTTTTTTTTAGCTTTTTCACCACATCTAAATAATTCAATAACTACAGTGGTCCCTCAAGTTACAATATTAATTGGTTCCAGGACAACCATTGTAAGTTGAAACCATTGTATGTTGAGACCGACCATAACTCTATGGAAACGTGGTAATTGGTTCTAAAGGCACCAAAATGTCATCCAAAATAGGAAAAAGTGACAAAGAAAAATAAGTAGATAACTAATATAGATAAAGCAAATCCTTACATATAAAAGTAATAAAGATCTGCTGGGAGCTGTAAATTACTGTCTATGTCAGTGTTTCCCAAGCAGGGAGCCTCCAGCTGTTGCAAAACTATAACTCCCAGCATGCCTGGACAGCCAAAGGCTGTCCGGGCATGCTGGGAGTTGTAGTTTTGCAAAAGATGGGGCCACCCTGCTTGGGAAACACTGGTCTATGTAGAGGACAGGAGCTTCTTCAGGGGTCCTGTACAGTACAGGCAATGTCCCAAACAAGTAATGGAGTCGCCCTCACCTGGTGTCCAAAAGAGCATCTAACCCTGATACAGGTAAAGTGTACAGAACATGTAATACCAGACACCAGTCAGTGCATACACTTCAGTAATACAGGGGTTTTACCAGTGAATGCCCATTTTGATTGGTTGGTTCTTCCAGCCATTGACACGTTTCACAGATCTGGACTGTCTGTAGCATTGTATGTTGAATCTGGTTTCAACTTACGATGGTCCAGAAAAGACCATTGTATGTTGAAACTATTGTATGTTGAGGCCATTGTAAGTTGAGGGATCACTGTAAATTGTAGTCATGGCTCAGAAGTGGTAAACGGCGTTTAGTGTGTGTGTGTGTGTTTATTACATTTTTTAACACAGTTTTTTTCTCCCTAAATGTACTTACACTTTTTTTTTTTTTGGTTACTTCTTCTACAGATCTGTGTATCCTGTGGACTCCTTCGGATTCGGTGAACTACTTCGACGACCAGCGTTTTTCTTTGCTTGATGTTAATAAAATGGTTAACGAGGGCTTGTGGGGGAGTGTTTTTTTGTAATAATTTTTTTTTTAAACCTGTTGTGTTTTATTTTATTTTACTTTACTAGACAGGCTTAATAGTGGAAGCTGTCTTATAGACTGAGTCCATTAATAAGCCGGGCTTAGCGTTAGCCACAAAAACAGCTAGCGCTAACCCCCAATTATTACCCCGGTACCCAACACCGCAGGGGCGCCGGGAAGAGCCGGTACCAACAGGCCCGGAGCGTCAAAAATGGCGCTCCTGGGCCTAGGCGGTAACAGGCTGGCGTTGTTTAGGTTGGGGAGGGCCAGTAACAATGGTCCTCGCCCACCCTGGTAACGTCAGGCTGTTACTGTTTGGTTGGTATTTGGCTGAGAATAAAAATAGGGGGACCCTATGCGTTTTTTTAAATATATTTAATTATTTATAAAAAAAAAAAAAAACGCATAGGGTCCCCCCTATTTTCATTCTCAGCCAAATACCAACCAAACAGTAACAGCCTGACGTTCCCAGGGTGGGCGAGGACCATTGTTACTGGCCCTCCCCAGCCTAAATAACGCCAGCCTGTTACCGCCTAGGCCCAGGAGCGCCATTTTTGACGCTCCAGGCCTGTTGGTACCGGCTCTTCCCGGCACCCCTGTGGCGTTGGGTACCGGGGTAATAATAGGGGGTTAGCGCTAGCTGTTTTTGTGGCTAACGCTAAGCCCAGGTTAGTAATGGACTCTGTCTATAAGACAGCTTCCACTACTAAGCCTGTCTAGTAAAGTAAGAAAAAAACACAACAGGTTTTAAAAAATTTTTATTACAAAAAACACTCCCCCACAAGCCCTCGTTAACCATTTTATTAAAATCAAACAAAGAAAAACGCTGGTCATCGAAGTAGTCCACCGAATCCGAAGGAGTCCACAGGATACACGGATCTGAAATGAGAAGAAAACAAAAAAAATGGGTTAGTACATTTATTATCACCTGCTCACACATCTCCCGCCCCGCACGACTACAACTGCCAGCATGCTCTTACAGTAAGGACATGCTGGGAGTTGTAGTTGTGTGGTGCAGGAGATGTGTGGGCAAGTGACAAGCTTGTCCCCTGCCCCCAGCTGCAGGACTACAACTCCCAGCATGCCCTTACAGTAAGGTGGGGCGGAGGCCGGGCACAGTGTTTCCCAACCTGGGACTTGTACTTTTGCAACATCTGGAGGCACCCTGGTTGGGAAACACTGTTTTAGGCCAGTGTTTCCCAACCAGGGTGCCTCCAGATGTTGCAAAACTACAACTCCCAGCATGTCTAGACAGCCTTTGGCTGTCCAGGCATGCTGGGAGTTGTAGTCTTGCAACATCTGGAGGCACCCTTGTTGGGAAACACTGGCCTAAAACAGTGTTTCCCAACCAGGGTGCCTCCAGATGTTGCAAGACTACATCTCCCAGCATGCCTAGACAGCCTTTGGCTGTCCAGGCATGCTGGGAGTTGTAGTTTTGCAACATCTGGAGGCACCCTCATTGGGAAACACTGGCCTAAAACAGTGTTTCCCAACCAGGGTGCCTCCAGATGTTGCAAAACTACAACTCCCAGCATGCCTGGACAGCCAAAGGCTGTCCAGGCATGCTGCGGGTTGTAGTCTTGCAACATCTGGAGGCACCCTGGTTGGGAAGCTTGGGCAACTTACCGGCTTCCGTAGGATCCAGCGCTGCACGACACTGCCGCGCGCGACGATCTCCGACAGCGATCGTCGCTGGAGCCTCGGAAGGGTAAGTGAACGTCTTCGCCGGTCCCCTTCAGCTGTTTAGTTTTGCAACAGCTGGAGGACTACAGTTTACAGACCACAAATCAGTGGTCTGCAAACTGTGGCCCTCCAGCTGTTGCAAAACTACAACTCCCAGCATGCCTGAACAGCCAAAGGGTGTCCAGGCATGCTGGGAGTTGTAGTCTTGCAACATTTGGAGGCACCCTGGTTGGGAAGCTCAACTTACCGGCTTCCGTAGGATCCAGCGCTGCACGACACTGCCGTGCAACGATCTCCGACAGCGATCGTCGCTGGAGCCTCGGAAGGGTAAGTGAACGTTTTCGCCGGTTCCCTTTCAGCTGTTTAGTTTTGCAACAGCTGGAAGACTACAGTTTACAGACCACACACCAGTGGTCTGCAAACTGTGGCCCTCCAGCTGTTGCAAAACTACAACACCCAGCATGCCCTGACAGCCAAAGCCTTTGGCTCTCAGAGCAGGAGTCCGGGCTGAGATTACAGTGCAGCCGCCCGGGCTCCTCATACGGCCCCCCCCCCCTTGTCTCCCGCCCGGGCTCCTCATATGCCCCCCCCCCCCCTGTCTCCCGCCCGGGCTCCTCATACGGCCTCCCCGCTACCCCCCCCTTGTCTCCCGCCCGCGCCGCTCAGCTCCCGCTGCTACAAGACTACAACTCCCAGCGTGTCCTCACTGTAAGGGCATGCTGGGACTTGTAGTCTTGCAACAGCAGACAGATGGGAGTTGTGTGGCGCTGGCAGGTGAGAGGGGGGGATGTAAATCACTGTAGTGTCCCGGTAGCGCAGTGAGGGTAGCGGGGAGAAAGTATGTCGGAGCCCGGGCGGCAGTAGCTTTTCCTGCTCCATGTTGGAGCTGGAGTAAATTTAGTCAATTTTTACGGCCGTTGCGACAGTTTATTGCGCAACTGCGACTGTCTCAGTTAATAAATTCCTGACCACTGCAAGTAAAAACTGATAACTTGCGTAAATTAAGCGGGAAAAAAAAATGTGACTTTCTAGCTCTTGCTAGGGAAAATTGCACAATTTATAGGGTAGGCGCAATTGCAACATTTTTGCGCCAAAAATAGTCAGAAAAAAATGACTAAACCCCTTAGTAAATGCCCCTCATAGAGAATAATGGAGCAGAGTGGAATGCCCATACAGAATAATGGAGCAGAGTGGAATGCCCATAGAGAATAATGGAGCAGAGTGGAATGCCCATAGAGAATAATGGAGCAGAGTGGAATGCCCATAGAGAATAATGGAGCAGAGTGGAATGCCCCTAGAGAATAATGGAGCAGGGTGGAATGCCCATAGAGAATAATGGAGCAGAGTGGAATGCCCATAGAGAATAATGGAGCAGAGTGGAATGCCCATAGAGAATAATGGAGCAGAGTGGAATGCCCATAGAGAATAATGGAGCAGAGTGGAATGCCCATAGAGAATAATGGAGCAGAGTGGAATGCCCACAGAGAATAATGGAGCAGAGTGGAATGCCCATAGAGAATAATGGAGCAGAGTGGCATGCCCATAGAGAATAATGGAGCAGGGTGGAATGCCCATAGAGAATAATGGAGCAGAGTGGAATGCCCATAGAGAATAATGGAGCAGAGTGGAATGCCCATAGAGAATAATGGTGCAGAGTGGAATGCCCATAGAGAATAATGGAGCAGAGTGGAATGCCCATAGAGAATAATGAGGCAGAGTGGAATGCCCATAGAGAATAATGGTGCAGAGTGGAATGCCCATAGAGAATAATGGAGCAGAGTGGAATGCCCATAGAGAATAATGAAGCAGAGTGGAATGCCCATAGAGAATAATGGAGCAGAGTGGAATGCCCATAGAGAATAATGGAGCAGAGTGGAATGCCCATAGAAAATAATGGTGCAGAGTGGAATGCCCATAGAGAATAATGTGAAGTAAACAGGAAAAACAGGGGATTTTGGGTGGAGCGCTTCTGCTTGTAAAGAACAGGACTCAACAGCCACGGTTGCACAGGACAAAAGATTTATTGAAATAAATATTTCAATTAATCTTTTGTCTTGTGCAACCGTGGCTGTTGAGTCCTGTTCTTTACAAGCAGAAGCGCTCCACACAAAATCCCCTGTTTTTCCTGTTTACTTCGCATCCACATTTCCGTACCCTTGGAGATGAAAAGGGGAAAGTGAGCCGCACACTGCATATATCCCACTCATCCTTCTCCCCGCAGAGGGTTTTTGTTTTGCTCTGCTGGAATCTCCCGCGGACCACGACGAAACCCAAGACGAGGTGGTGAGTTGGGCCCCTTTGTTCCTCCTACTATCATCTCAGAGAGCGCCTCTTTGTTTTTTTTTGTTTTTTACCTCTGCCTTTGCATAGAGATTAATGGAGCAGAGTGGATGCCAATAGAGAATAATGGATCAGAGTGGAATGCCCATAGAGAATAATGGAGCAGAGTGGAATGCCCATAGAGAATAATGGAGCAGAGTGGAATGCTCATAGAGAATAATGGAGCAGAGTGGAATGCCCATAAAGAATAATGGACAAGAGTGGAATGCCCATAGAGAATAATGGAGCAGAGTGGAATGCACATAGAGAATAATGGAGCAGAGTGGAATGGACATAGAGAATAGTGGAGCAGAGTGAAATGCACATAGAGAATAATGGAGCAGAGTGGAATGCCCATAGAGAATAATGGAGCAGAGTGAAATGCCCATAGAGAATAATGGAGCAGAGTGGAATACCTATAGAGAAGAATGGACAAAAGTGGAATGCCCATTGAGAATAATGGACAAGAGTGGAATGCTCATAGAGAATAATGGAGCAGAGTGGAATGCCCATAGAGAATAGTGGAGCAGAGTGGAATGCCCATTGAGAATAATGGAGCAGAGTGGAATGCCCATAGAGAATAATGGAAATGTAATATTTGAAATAAAGACAAAACTATTTGATATATCTAATAAAAATGTATCAGACACACTCTCCAAACTCAGTGATATTGTTTAATATTCAGATTGTTTGTTTTCTGAAGAATGACAAGGGGGAATGGCAGAATGGAATGCCCATAGACAGGAAGTAAAATATGAGCTCATTTTCACGTAAATCTGTGTTATGTAGGAAATTAACCTTTACCACAAGTGTTCCCCTGGTAGAGTAGCACATTGTAAAATCATAATTACCCTGGATTATAGCTGTTTTCTATAGAATGCATAGAAAACAAAAAACTAGCATTTAGTAATTATAAAACAACCCAGAGCAATGAAGATAGGGAAATCTACAAGACTAGGCAGAAGGAGGCCAAGCAAGTTATAAGAACTTCTAAAGTGCAGGCAGAAGAAAAACTAGCTCAGTCTGTGAAAAAAGGGGATAAGACATTCTTCAGATATATAAATGAAAAAAGGAAATTAAAACAAGGAATAGCTAAATGAAAAACAAAGGAAGGAAGGTATGTAGAAGAGAATAAAGGGCTAGCCGACTGCCTTAATGAATACTTCTGTTCAGCTTTTACAGAAGGAAAAGGACCTCAATTAGGGAGGAAGACTAATGAATCATTTGATGCATGGGTCTTTACAGAGGAAAAGATTCTACGTTTGCTATCTAAAGTGAAGACAAATAAGTCACAGGAGCCTGATGGGATACACCCAAAATTATTAAAAGAGCTTAGTGGTGAGCTAGCAAAACCGTTAGCAGATTTATTTAACCAATCACTGTTAACAGGAGTCGTCCTAGAAGATTGGAAATTAGCAAATGTCGTGCCCATTCAAAAGAAAGGTAGTAGGGAGGAATCAAGCAACTAAAGGCCAGTAAGTCTGACATCAGTATTGGGGAAATTAATGGAAACCCTACTAAAGGATAGGATTGTGGAACATCTAAAATCCCATGGATTGCAAGATGAGAAACAGCATGGGTTTACTTCAGGGAGATCATGTCAAACAAATCTTTTAGAATTTTTTGACTGGGTGACTAAAATAATAGATGGTGGAGGGGTAGTAGACAAAGCATATCTAGATTTTAGTAAGGCTTTTGACACTGTCCCGCAAAGAAGACTTATCAATAAACTACAGTCATTGAGCTTGGACTCTCATATTGTTGAGTGGATAAGGCAGTGGCTGAGTGACAGACAACAGAGGGTTGTAGTCAATGGAGAATATTCAGAGCAAGGTCTTGTTACCAGTGGGGTACCTCAGGGATCTGTACTGGGACCAATATTGCTTAATGTCTTCATTAGTGGTATCGCAAAAGGTCTCAATGGTAGGGTGTGTCTTTTTGCTAATGACACAAAGATATGTAACAGGGTTGATGTTCCTGGAGGGATACGCCAAATGGAAAAGAATTTAGGAAAACTAGAAGAATGGTCAGAACTCCGGCAACTGAAATTTAATGTGGATAAGTGCAAGATAATATACCTGGGGAGTAAAAACCCTTGGGCAGAAAATAGAATATTTGACACAGTCCTGACCTCAGTATCTGAGGAGAGGGATTTAGGAGTAATTATTTCAGAAGACTTAAAGGTAGGAAGACAATATAATAGAGCAGCAGGAAACCCTAGCAGAATGCTTGGATTTATAGGGAGAGGTATAAGCAGTAGAAGGAGAGAAGTGCTCATGCCGCTGTACAGAACACTAGTGAGACCTCACTTGGAGTTTTTTGCGCAGTACTGGAGGCCGTATCTACAAAAGGATATAGATACTATAGAGAGAGTTCAGAGAAGAGCTACTAAACTAGAACATGAATTGCAGAATAAAACTGACCTTAACCTTAACATGTATAGCTTGGAAGAAAGAAGAGACAGAGGGGATATGATAGAGACTTTTAAATACATAAAGGGAATCAACACGGTAAAGGAGGAGAGCATATTTAAAAGAAGAAAAATGACCACAAGAGGACATAGTTTTAAATTAGAGGGGCAAAGGTTTAAAAGTAATATCAGGAAGTATTATTTTACTGAGAGAGTAGTGGATGCATGGAATAGCCTTCCTGCAGAAGTGGTCGCTGCAAATACAGTGAAGGAGTTTAAACATGCATGGGATAAGCATAAGGCTATCCTTCATATAAGATAGGGCCAGGGACTATTGACAGGATTCAGATTATTGGGCAGACTAGATGGGCCAAATGGTTCTTATCTGCCGACACATTCTATGTTTCTATGTAATGCAATGTTGAATGATAGAATGGAATGCCCATAGAATATAATGGGAAGCAAAATTTGATGTGGAGTCTGAACCATTCAACATGTCAAATAAATCTTTAGCAGACATACTCTGCAAGATCAGTCGGATAATTTTAAATTGAGATTGAGTGGGGTTATCATTAGTTTCTATGAAATGACAAGGGGGAATAACACAATGGAATGCCCATAGAGTATAATGGAAAGTAAAATATGATCTTATTTGCATGTAAATCCATGTTATGTAGAAAATTAGCCTTTACCAAAAGTGTTACCGGGTAGAGTAGCACATTTCAAATGAAAATTACCTGGGATTATACCTGTTTTCTATAGAATGCAAAGGTTAATGATAGAAATGAATGCCCATAGGCTAAGTTTCCACTTGGTTTTTTTGGGGGGAAAACACCAAGAAAAACACCAATTCTACCGCATTGCATTTTTTCGGCCAAAAAACGCTGCAGCCAGATGTTAGCTGTATATCAGTGAGAAATCGCAAACATTTTTTTACACTGCGTTTTTCTGTTTTTTTTTTCATCCTTTTGACGTTTTTTCACTTTTTTTTTGCGTTTTTCAGCTCCTTGGCGGTTTTGCAAAGTCGAAGAATATTGAGCCTATGGCGTGTTTTTCCCTGAAAAACGCCAAGAAAAACAACATGTGGGTTTTAACTTTGGTGTTTTTGCAGGCAGTTTTTATTCTTTTTTGTCCTTTAGTGATCCAAAAAAGTGATGGAGATACCTTTTTTAATAAAATTTCATATGATACCATTAAAAAAAATATTAAAAAAGATACAGTAGTGATGGAAAAAAATTGTATTCAATAAAATCTATCTTTATTATAGTGACATTTTAATAAATTTTTAAACAGGGATCAATTTATGTGGGCAGGCAGAGCACTAAAAATGTAGCCGACAATAATAAAAATGTAGTGTGTGTGTTTTTCACTTTTTTTTTTTAGGTAGTACTACTACCCCCAGCATGGAACACACTGTTCCATAATGGGAGTAGTAGTACCTGTACTAATTGACAGATGGCCCTTGTCACTTCTGACACCCGCTGCGATTCTCCTGTATAATGTATAGATGTGGCCGGCCACTCTTCTATGGTCCCCTGCACTGCCGTATATATACACCTATTCATATTTTCCGCAGAGAGCACAGCTCTCTGCGGGGAATATGAATATGTGTATATATATACTTCAGTGCAGGGGACCATAGAAGAGCGGCCTGCCGCATCTATACATTATACAGGAGGATCGCAACGGGTGTCAGGAGTAACACTCATTGCGATCTGTCTATTAATGCAGGTACTACAGCTCCAGCATGGAGCAGAGTGTGCACAATATTGGGAGCAGTAGTACCTGCAGTTAAGAAAAGATCACAGCAAGTGTCACTCCTGACACCCTCTGCGATCATCCTTCATCCCTGAGATGCGGAGCGGCTTTCTCCTGCGCTCTCATCTCTGCTCTGTAATCCGGCCGGCCACTCACCATTCAAATTTCCCTCTGAGAGCTGTGATTGGCTTCCACCATCTGGCCAATCCCCACTCTGGGCGGAAAATATGAATGAGTGAGGTGAATTTCTATTCACATCACTGGCCGGCCAGAGTATTGTGCAGAGATGCGAGCGCTGTACAGAGCCGCTCCGCATTTCTGCTATATTATGGATGATCGCATAGGGCGATATTTTTATTAGTACAGGTACTACTACTCCCAGCATGGAAAAGTGTGTTCCATGCTGGGAGTAGTACTACCTAAAAAATATTTAAAAAATGAAAAAAAGGGAAAAACACTCAAACACACTACAATTTTATTATTGTCGGCTACATTTTTTGTACCCTGCCTGCCCACATACATTGATCCCTGTTTAAAAATTAGTTAACATTTTGTTATAAAAAATATAAATTTCTTGAATACATTTTTTTCCGTCACTACTGAACCCTTTTTTATTTATTTATTTTTTTTATTTTATTTTTTTTGGTACCCAACAAATTTTGGAAAAAAGGCTAGAGGGGCCAAAAATGCAATTTCCACTGTAATGCAAAGACGCCAGAAAAAAAAGTCAGACGCAAGAACTTGCACTGGCGTTTTTTAAGTGGAAACTTAGCCATAGATTTTAATGGGAAGCAAAATGTGATGTGGAGTCTGAACCATTTAACATATGTTCCCTGGATAGAATAGCACATTGTAAAGTGAAAATTACCTGGGATTATATGTTTATTATAGATTGCAAAGGTGAATGACAAAATGGAATTCCCATAGACTATAATGGGAAGTAAAATATGAGCGCATTTCCACGTATATCTGTGTTATGCAGGAAATTTAAATTTACCACAAATGTTCCTCAGGTAGAGTAGCACATTGTAAAATGAAAATTACCTGGGATTATAGCTGTTTTCTGTGGAATAACAGGAGAATGGCAGAATGGAATGCCCATTGAGTATAATGGGAAGTAGAGCCCTGCATGGGACTGGTTTTTCAATCCCACTCCCTCCCGCCCCCTGTTTGTCCAATCCCACCGCTTACGCTGACATAGGAATGTACAGACACTAGGATGCAATGTTCTGCACATACTCCCCATGTATAGCAGTGTGTTTAGTACACACACTGCTATACATGGGGGGTATGTGCAGAGCATTGCACTGTAGGGTCTGTAGCAGACCCTAGGGTGCAATGCTCTGCAGTCTGCACATACCTTTACCTGTATAGGGATGTATACATACACACACACTGCTATACACATGGGGTACGGTATGTGCAGACTGCAGAGCATTGCACCCCAGGAGGCACACCAAGATGCAGTCACTTACATACCCAGGCAGGGCCGCAGCACGAGCACAGCACACTTTGGGTCTCTGTGTGTGAACATATGTGGCAGGAGAAGATGGAGAGAGTACAGTACACGATCCTCCAGGGCAGGCTGAGCTCAGCGGGCTCCACAAAATGGCGGGGAGGGGGGGCTTGTCATCAGCAGGGGGAGAAGACAGTACTGGGAGGGGCACTGTGAGTGTGAGACAGTCAGTCACTGTCTCATTTCAAGTTACAGTGGGGCAAAAAAGTATTTAGTCAGCCACCAATTGTGCAAGTTCTCATACTTTACAAGATGAGAGCGGCCTGTAATTTTAATCATAGGTATACCTCAACTATGAGAGACATAATGAGAAAAAAAAATCCATAAAATCCCATTGTCTGATTTTTAAAGAATTTATTTGCAGATTATGGTAGAAAATAAGTATTTGGTCACCTACAAACAAGCAAGATTTCTGGCTCTCACAGACCTGTAACTTCTTCTTTAACCCCTTAAGAACCTAGCCCATTTTAACCTTAACCCCTTAAAGGGGTATTCCAGGCAAAAACATCTTATCCCCTATCGAAAGGATAGGGGATAAGATGTCTGATCGCGGGGAGCCCGCTGCTGGGACTCCCCTGCTATCTCCGTGCAGCAGCCCACATTCTATGCTTAGCTGCGTCTGCAGTTTTGGAAACCGCCGGGCTTCCGAGACTGGGACGTGACGTCACGCCATGCCCCCTCCATTCATGTCTATTTTTGGAAAAATAAATGGAGGGGGCGTGGCGTCATGTCCCCATCTCGGAAGCCCAGTGGTTTCCAAAACTGCAAGCACAGCTACGCATAGAATGCGGGCTTCAGGGAGATCACAGGGGGGGGGGGGGGGGGGGCCGCCGCTGGGACAGGGATAAGATGTTTTTGCCCGGAATACCCCTTTAAGGACGCAGGGCGTATCCGTACACCCCCGTTTCCGAGTCCTTAAGGACTTAGGGCATATGGGTACACCCTGCGTTCTTCCTGCCACTCGCCGAGAAGGGACCGGACCGGAATGCCTGCTGATATCGTTCAGCAGCCCAGGGGTGTCCTGAGGTCCCCCCATATCGGCGATCGCAGCAAATCGCTGGTCAATTCAGACCTGCGATTTGCTGCATAGTTACATAGTTAGTACATAGTAATATAGTTAGTACGGTTGAAAAAAGACATACGTCCATCAAGTTCAACCAGGGAATTGAAGGGTAGGGATGTGGCGCGATATTGGGGAAGGGATGGGATTTTATATTTCTTCATAAGCATTAATGTTATTTTGTTCCAGGAATGTATCTAACCCTGTTTTAAAGCTGTTAATTTTTCCTGCTGTGACCAGTTCCTGAGGTAGACCATTCCATAAATTCACAGTTCTTATGGTAAAGAAGGCGTATCGCCCCTTGAGACTAAACTTTTTCTTCTCCAGACGGAGGGAGTGCCCCCTCGTCCTTTGGGGTTGTTTAACCTGGAACAGTTTTTCTCCATATTTTTTGTATGGGCCATTAATATACTTATATACATTTATCATATCCCCCCTTAAACGCCTCTTCTCAAAACTAAACAATTGTAACTCCTTTAATCGCTCCTTATAGCTAAGATGTTCCATGCCCCATATTAGTTTAGTCGCGCATCTCTGCACCCTTTCCAGCTCCACAGTGTCCCTTTTATGGACTGGTCCCTTTTATGGACGGGGGCTGGGGGAGCCGGATGCTTGCTGAAATCATTCAGCAGCCATCCCGGCAGTGTGCCGAGGGGGATCCTGAGGATCCCTCCATATCTGCGATCGCTGCAGATTGCCAGTAAATACTAACCAGCGGTCTGCTGCAGTTCCGGGTCATCTGGGTCACGTGTGACCCGATGACCCGGATAGTGATGATGATTGGTGGTGTAATATACACCACCAATCATCATCCTTATAGTACTGAGGGGCGGCACTGTTGCTACCTCTCAGTACAGCAGTGATTGGGTGGCCGCTGTGTCCGCACCAATCACTGCAGTATGGGAAGGGGGGAGGTAGGTGCAGAAGCACGCTGATCCGTTCTTCCCACCATTTTACAGAGAACTGGTGTGCAGGACGGAGTCTCATGCTGCCATCTCCCCCCTCATACACTAAAAAGTGTGAAAAAGTGCCCCCTTTCTGTGGCCCCTTGGCACAGAAAGCAGTCAGGGAAAGCAGTAGATTAGGTAGGGACAGTTAGAAGTAAAAAATAATAATAATAAAAAAAAATATATATATATATATATATATGTCTTTGGGTCCGTAGCACCTTTAGCTTGGTGACCCCGGCCCTACAGGGTCACTGCGGTCTGCCCCCAGCATTTTTGGGGGGGCGCAGACCTTTTTTTTTTTTTGCTAAACGTGTGGCTGGGCCCTCTTAGCTATAAAAGAGCGGTCCGCCACCGTTAGCTCGCCCGCCGCTGATCAGTCCCATAATACTGATCAGCGTTTTTTTTTTTGTGTGTGTGGTGCTGGCGCTTTTTCAGGTTAAAGCGGCTTTTTTCATTTTTATTTTTTGCACTTATAGGCGGTCCGTGCCACCAGTAGCAGGCCTGTACTGTGTGGACGGACCGTACCTGTGTGTGCGGCCTGCCCCACCTCTGTCAATGATTTATCACTGATCAGCTTTTTTTTCTTGGGGTTCAGGTGGGTGCATTTTTTCGGGGGTTAAGCGTTTTATTATTTTATTTTTTGGGGTATTTTGTGTGGGGGTCTGTGTACTTGCCACCAGCCACTGTTCTGGGCAGGACCCCCCTCTGACTTCTGCGCCCCCTGCCGCCACAAGGCGCTAATCAGTGCGCACACCACTGATTAGGTGAACGCTTTTTTTGCAGTCCATAGCAAGGGCCCTGCTTGGACTTATCTATTGATATACCATTACGTTAATAAACTTGTTTATAGTACAACTAGCTATTTAACCCCTTAAGGACTGAGCGATTTCACGTTTTTGCATTTTCATTTTTTCCTCCTTGCCTTTAAAAAATCATAACTCTTTCAATTTTGCACCTATAAATCTGTAT
This sequence comes from Hyla sarda, assembly GCF_029499605.1. Classification (NCBI taxonomy): domain Eukaryota; kingdom Metazoa; phylum Chordata; class Amphibia; order Anura; family Hylidae; genus Hyla; species Hyla sarda. The sequence continues at coordinate 73,524,470 of NC_079199.1, read as the reverse complement.
TATGGCTTATTTTTTGCGCCACTAATTCTAATTTACAGTGACAGTCATTTTACCGAAAAATCCACGGCGAAACGGAAAAGAAAATTCATTGTGCGACAAACTTGAAGAAAAAATGCCATTTTGTGAATTTTGGGGGCTTCCGTTCCTACGCAGTAAATTTTTCGGTAAAAATTACACCTTCTCTTTATTCTGTAGGTCCATACGATTAAAATGATACCCTACTTATATAGGTTTGATTTTGTATTACTTCAGAAAAAAATCATAACTACATGCAGGAAAATGTATACGTTTAAAATTGTCATTTTCTGAGCCCTATAACTTTTTTATTTTTCTGTGTTCAGGGCGCTATGAGGGCTCATTTTTTGTGCCGTGATCTGAAGTCTTTAGCGGTACCATTTTTGTTCTGATCAGACATTTTGATCACTTTTTATTCACTTTTTTGTGGTATAAAAAGTGATCAAAAATGCGCTATTTTGGACTTTGGAATTTTTTTGCGCCATTGAACGTGCGGTTTTAAAAGTGGTATATTTTTTATAATTCGGACATTTACGCACGCGGTGATACCACATATGTTTATTTTTATTTACACTGTTTTATTTTGTTACTAGGAAATGCTGGGTGATTTAAACTTTAATTCAGAAGGGAATACCTGAAAGGGTTAACTTTTTTTTTTTTTTTTTGCAAGCTCATAGCTCCTATAGGGACCTATGAGCTTGCAATGGCTGATTGCATACACAGATTGTTGCCTTGCCGTTGCATGGCAACAAGCTGTGTAATCGGCGGTTGATTGCTCCAGCCTGTAACTCAGGCATGGAGCAATCAATCAGAGCCGGGACGCCGACGGAAGAAGGTAGTGACCTTCTTCTCTCCGGGTAGCTGATCGGGGCATCGCGATTTTATCGCGATGACCCCGATCAGCCCGACTGAGCAGCCGGGTAGCATTTACTTTCACTTTCGATGCGGCGCTCAGCTTTGAGCGCCGCATCAGAAGGGTTAATAGCGCGTGGTCGAACGATCGCGGCCGCGCGCTATTAGCCGCGGGTCCCGGCTGTGAATAGGCGCCGGGACCATCCTGCTATGACGCGTTATAGACAGGGACCAGACTTAGGACGTACTCATATGTCCTAAGTCCTTAAGGGGTTAATCTAATTATTTAACATTATATTTATATCTAGAGGTCTGTATTCCTACATTGTCTTTATTGTATTTGTTTTGGCACGAAGGGTACGTGCAACACAGCACCTTGATATATACATATATATATATATATATAACCTATTTATACATTTTCTATAGTGCGAGCCCCCCCTAATTCCTGTTTTTTACTGATATGCTCAAATGTAAACAGACCTCTATGACTTCTGAGCCTTGTTGTGTACCCGCCCAACATGTTACCCCATATGTGGATGTGTTTCCATAGTCAGGAGAAAAAGCCCTCCAAAATTTTTAACCAAATTTCTCCAATTACCCCTTGTGAAATTGTAAAAAAATTGGTTAACCCCAGCATTTTTGTGTAAAAAATCAAATTTTTCATTTTACGGCCCACTGTTCAAAAAACTTGTGAGGTATAAGTAGTCACTGTACCCCTTGTTACCTTCCTTGAGGGGTATAGTTTCAAAACTGTGGTCACTTGCCGGGGTTTTTATTTTTTTATTTTACGTCAGAACCTCAACCATTGCAGTGCAAAGCACCACTTTAGACCTCAAATCTCATCGGTGCTGTCTCACTCCTAAGCCCTGTTTTGCACCCGCATAGTGCTTTACCGCCATATATGGGGTATATCCTTATTCTGGAGAAATTGGGCTACACATTTTGTGGGGCTTTTTTTCTCTTACTACTTGTGAAACCAAAAGAATTTTGGTTAATACCAGCAATATAGTATTAAAAATCGAATTTTTCACTTTTACGGCCCACTGTTCAAAAAACCTGTGAGGTGTAAGTACTCACTGTAACTCTTGTTACGTTCCTGGAGGGATCTTGTTTCCAAAATGGTGTCACATGTGGGGGGTTTCTGCTGTTCTGTCACTATGAGAGGTTTGAAAATGCACATGACCCACAACTTCAATTTTAGCAAAATTCTCTCTTCAAAAGACCAATGGCGCTCCTTCTGTTCTGAGACCTGTAGTGCGCCAGCAGAGCACTTAACATCCACATATGTCGCATTTTCTTAACCAAGAGAAAGTGGGCTTCAAATTTTGGGGTCCATTTTTTCCTATCACACCATGTGAAAATGAAAAATTTAGAGTAACACTATCATTTTAGTGTTAAAAATCAAATGTTTCACTTTTACAGCCCACTGTTCAAAAAACCTGTGAGGTGTAAGTACTCACTGTAACCCTTGTTACGTTCCTGGAGGGGTCTAGTTTCCAAAATGGTGTCACATGTGGGGGGCTTCTGCTTTTCTGGCTCCAGGGGAGGTTTGAAAATGCACATGACCCCCGACTTCAATTTCAGCAAAATTCTCTCTTCAAAAGATCAGTGGTGCTCCTTCTGTTCTGAGACCTGTAGTACGCCAGCAGAGCACTTAACATCCACATATGGGGCATTTTCTTGATCAGGAGAAATTGGGCTTCAAATATTGAGGTCCATTTTCTTCAATTTCCCCTTGTGAAAACGAAAAATTTGGGGTGACATCATCATTTTAGTTTTAAAAATCACATTTTCTACTTTCACGTCCAACTTCAAGCAAAGTCTTCAAACACCTGTGAGGTGTTAAGGCTCACTATACGCCTTGTTATGTTCCTCGAGGGGTGGAGTTTCCAAAATAGTATGCCATGTGTTTTTTTTGTTGTTTTTTTTTTTGCTATTCTGACACCCTGGGGACTTTCTAAATGCAACATGCCCCCCAAAAACCATTTCATCAAAATTCTCTCTCAAAAAGACTAATGGCGCTCCTTCTGTTCTGACCTGTAGTGTGCCAGCAGAGCACTTAATGTCCACATATGGGACGTTTTCTTAAATGGGAGAAATTGGGCTTAAAATTTGGGGTCCATTTCTCCTATTACCCCTTGTGAAAATGTAAAAATTTGGGGTAACACCATTATTTTAGTGTTAAAAATCAAATGTTCCATTTTCCCGTCCAACTTCAACACAAAGTCGTCAAACACCTGTGAGGTGTTAAAGGGGTACTCCGGTTAAAACCTTTTTTCTTTTAAATCAACTGGTGGCAGAAAGTTAAACATATTTGTAAATTACTTCTATTAAAAAATCTTAATCCTTCCTGTACTTATTAGCTGCTGAATACTACAGGGAAATTCTTTTCTTTTTGGAATGCTCTCTGATGACATCACGAGCACAGTTCTCTCTGCTGACGTTATTATAATAATAACTCTTTATTTATTGTTGTCCTTAGTGGGATTTGAACCCAAGTCCCCAGCACTGCAAGGCAGCAGTGCTAACCACTGAGCCACCATGCTACCCTTAGCATACATCTCCTATGCATGTATCTGCTATGCATGGTTGCTAAAATGGACAGAGATGTCAGCAGAGAGCACTGTGCTCGTGATGTCATCAGTGTTCCAAAAAGAAAGGAATTTCCTCTGTAGCATTCAGCAGCTAATAAGTACTGGAAGGATTAAGATTTTTTAATAGAAGTAATTTACAAATATGTTTAACTTTCTGCCACCAGTTGATTTAAAAGAAAAAAAGGTTTTCACTGAAGTACCCCTTTAAGGCTCACTATATCCCTTGTTACGTTCCTTGAGGGGTGTCGTTTCCAAAATAGTATGCCATGTGGGTTTTTCTTTGCTGTTCTGGCACCATGGGGGCTTCCTAAATGCAACATGGCCCCCAAAAACCATGACAGCAAAATTTGTTTTAAAAAATTCCACAGTTGCTCTTTCCCTCTTGAGTCATGTTGTGAGCCCACAGAGCACTTTATGTCAACATATGAGGTATTTCCATACTCGAGAAAAATTGGGCTACAAATTTTGGGGGGCTTTTTCACCTAATATCACTTTTAAAAATGAAAAAAATGGGGCTACAAGAACATGTTAGTGTAAAAAAATGCTGATTTTGATTTTTCTCCTCCACTTTGCTGCTATTCTTGTGAAACACCTAAACGGTTAACAAACTTTCTGAATGTGTTTTTGAATCCTTTGAGGGGTGTAGTTTCTATAATGGGGTCATTCATGGGATATTTCTCACAAAAAGGCACCTCAAATCCATTTCAAACTTAACTGGGACCTAAAAAAAATCTGATTTTGAAATTTTTGTGAACATTTTGAAATTTGCTGCTATACTTTGAAGCCCTCTAATGTCTTCAAAAAGTAAAAACATGTCAACTTTATGATGTCAACACAAAGTAGACGTATTGTATTTGTGAATCAATATAAAAAAATTGGAATATCCCTTTTCCTTACAAGCAGAGAGTTTAAAAGTTAGAAAAATGTGAAATTTTCTATTTTTTTCTTCAAATTTTGGAATTTTTCACAAAGAAATGATGCAAGTATTGCCAAAAATTTACCACTAACATGAAGTAGAATATGTCACAAAAAAACATTCTCGGAATCAGAATAATCGGTAAAAGCATCTCAGAGTTATTAATGCATAAAGTGACAGTGGTCAGAATTGCAAAAAAGGGCTGAGTCCTTAAGATGAAAAAGGGGTGAGTCCTTAAAGGGGTACTCCGGTGGAAAACTTTTTTTTTTTTAAATCAACTGGTGCCAAAAAGTTAAACAGATTTGAAAATTACTTGTATTAAAAAATCTTAATCCTTTGGGTACTTATTAGCTGCTGAATACTACAGAGGAAATTATTTTCTTTTTGGAACACAGAGCTCTCTGCTGATATCATGACCACAGTGCTCTCTGCTGACATCTCTGTTCATTTTAGGAACTGTCCAGAGCAGCATATGTTTTCTCTGGGGACTTTCTCCTACTCTGGACAGTTCTTAAAATGGACAGAGATGTCAGCAGAGAGCACTGTGGTCATGATGTCAGCATGAGAGCTCCTCTGTATCAATTTCCTCTGTAGTATTCAGCAGCTAATAAGTACTGAAAGGATTAAGATTTTTCAATAGAACTAATATACAAATCTGTTTAACTTTCTGGCTCCAGTTGATTAAAAAAAAAAAAAGTTTTCCACCAGAGTACCCCTTTAAGGGGTTAAAGACCAGGCCAATTTTATTTTTGCGATTTTGTTTTTTCCTCCTCGCCTTCTAAAATCCATAACTCTTTTACATTTCCATCTACAGACCCATGTAAAGGCTTGTTTTTTGTGTGATCAATTGTACTTTGTAATGAAACTTCTCATTTTACCATAAAATGTACAGCGAACCCCCCAAAAAAATATTTTTACATGTGTTCTTTATTCTGTGGGTCAATACGATAAAAATGATACCCATGGCTAGATACATTTATATTTTTGTACCACTAAAAAAACTCTTTTTGTTCAAAATCAGTAATCGAAAATTGCCCTATTTTGACCACCTATAACTTTTTCATTTTTCCGTATATAGGACGGTATGAGGGCTAATTTTTTGCGCTGTCATCTGTACTTTTTATCGATACCACATTTGCATTTATAAAACTTTTAGATCATTTTATTAATTTTTTTGGAATAAAATGTGACAAAAAAGCTGCATTTTTTTGACTTTTTTTTATGTTTATGCCGTTCACCTTACGGAATCATTAACATTATATTTTGATAGTTCGGACATTTACGCATGCGCCGATACCAAATTGTTTATAAAAACAATGTTTACGCTTTTTAGGGGTAAAATGGGAAAAACAGACAATTTTCATTTTTATTGGGAATGGGGGTTTTTCACTTTTTTTTACTTTTTATTTTTACATTTTTCAACTTTTTTTTTTACACTTTTTATGTCACACTAGGGGACTATCTATAACAATCATTTGATTACTAATACTGTTCAGTGCTATGCATAGAGCATAGCACTGATCAGTATTATTGGTGATCTTCTGCTCTGGTCTGCTCGATGTCAGACCAGAGCAGGAGACGGATGGAGGCAGGTGATGGGACCTTAGTCCGCCATTACAGATGATCAGGCGATCCAATCATCTATTTTAACATGCGCATTGCCGCAGATGCTATGATCTGTACTGATCACGGCATCTGAGGGGTGAATGGCGGACATCCGCACGATGGCGAATGGCGGCCATTACCGGAGGTTTTCCAGGTGCTAATAGCAGCCGGAACCTGCCGTGTATGACGCGAGCACCGCTCCGATGCTTGCGGTCATACACAGGACGTAAATGTACGCCCTGGTGCGCAAAGTACCGCCAAACCAGGACGTACATTTACGTCTGTGGTCCTTAAGGGGATAAGAGTCTCTGTCCTCCACTTGTTACCTGTATAAATGGCACCTGTTTGAACTTGTTATCCGTATAAAAGACACCTGTCCACAACCTCAAGCAGTCACACTCCAAACTCCACTATGGCCAAGACCAAAGAGCTGTCAAAGGACACCAGAAACAAAATTGTAGACCTGCACCAGGCTGGGAAGGCTGAATCTGCAATAGGCAAGCAGCTTGGTGTGAAGAAATCAACTGTGGGAGTAATAATTAGAAAAGGGAAGACATACAAGACCACTGATAATCTCCCTCGATCTGGGGCTCCACGGAAGATCTCATCCGTGGTGTAAAAATGATCGCAGGAACAGTGAGCAAAAATTACTGAACCACACGGGGGGACCTAGTGAATGACCTGCAGAGAGCTAGGACTAAAGTAACAATGGCTACCATCAGTAACACACTACGCCGCCAGGGAAATCATGCAGTGCCAGACGTGTCCCCCTGCTTAACCTGTTGGGGATGGAGGGCGTATGGATAGGCCCTCGCATCCCGTCACTTAAGGATGGAGGGTGTACCTGTACGCCCTCTGGATTTCTGATCACTGCCGCTCGCCAGGCGGTGATCGGACTGGGATGACTGCTGATATCTATCAGCAGGCATCCCGTGGCAATGCCTAGGGGGTCCAGAGACACCCCCATGTCGCATATCGCCGCAAATCGCCGGTCAATTCAGACCAGCGATTAGCGGCAACTTGGGCCAATCAGGTCACTGGTGACCCGATCCCCCGGAAAATAAGAATGATTGGAGCTGTCAGCTCCGACCATCCTAAAGGTTAGGAGCGAGGTGGCAGTGTTGCCACCTCCTCCTATCCCCTGCCATTGGTCGGTCATTATGACCACCAATAGCAGTTGGGAGGGGGGGGATAGTTAATTTCCCCTGCTCTGCCCACTGATCGAAGTCCGGGCAGAGCGGGGGGGGGGGGGGGGGGGGGGGGGGGGGGGGAACGCGAGCGGCAAGGGGGGGAAGCAGGAGGAGTGCGGCCAGAAAGTGCGGCGGGGGAGGAGGCTGCAGTGAAGATCTCCGGTAAGTGACCTTCACTGTGGCCTTCTAAAAGTTGCAAAACTACAACTCCCAGCATGCCCAGACAGCCTGCTGGGAGTTGTAGTTTTGCAACATCTGGAGGGCCACAGTTTGGAGTCCACT